>NC_087283.1:3815000-4135000 GCF_015220805.1 Pogoniulus pusillus | reverse complement strand
TTTTGTTCAGCAAGGAGAGCGAAACAACCATGAAATAAATTGCCAGAGAACTGTACTTCCACCTTTGGAGGTATATAAAACAGGATGGGCAACCATTTATTAAGAATAACAAAGAAAGTGAAATAAGATGACTCCCTGAGTCCTTTTCAGCCCCAATTTTCTATTCCTTTACACTTCCCAGATACTAAGCTTCCATGATTCAAAGACCATATGTCTCTGTTTTCCAAGTTAAGTCTTTCTCTTCATATTAAAAAATACTGTGACTTTCCATGACACTGAGTAAGCACAAAGAACTTGTCATGAATGCATAATGGACAAAGAATCTTCACGAGCAGTGTTTAAACATTAAAACTCATTATCATAAAACCTAATAGTGTCCCTAGCACTCCTGGTTCTTTTGAAATCAAAAGGCAAAACTTAATTTCTCTTGACAGTTCTGTTTTTACTGTCATTTTTACAGCAGAGTGTTCAAAGCAGTAATGTTCTTTAAAAACTCCATATTTAATATACATTTTAAACTTCAGGCTGGTAAAGAGGTAGGAAAAAATGCCTTAATACAGACACCACTCTATGGGGCCATAAGAGAAATAAAATCACATGCAAATACAACACTGTCATTATTTTTAAACACTTCTAATGCCTTCAGGGTAAATAATCTAACTGACAGTAAGACACTTTGGAACCTCTCAGCTCCAGACCCCTAAATATTTTTTTACCTCTAACCACATATGATACCAGCGCTGATAAAATTCTCTGAGGCATGCAAATTTCACTGAGGTTTTCCCCTGTTCTTATTGGCTAAACAAAGAAAGTTTTCTGCCTGTTCACCAACTTCAGTTGTGGCAGCTCTTCTTTTACACACCCTTATAGAAGGGAACGGTCTTTTCCATACACGCCTTTGACGACTCAGTTTTGATTAAGATGTAGAACAGCAGCCAGTAGCCCTCTCCATTTCAAGAACTTTCTAAAGAGCCCATGGAAGTCAAGGCCTTTGAAAATCACTGCCTGTTTATTTGCTCTCTGGGTAACTATTGTGAATTGTGAAAATATCTGTACAGTCCTTTATTCACCGGTAAAGTGCTATTAACGCTTTCTAATTTAGTGTCTCCAGCAAGCATTTAATTAAAATTTATCAAGCCAGATACTGCTTTTTAATTAAATATAAGATTATTGTTAAAAGGGAACTTGCTGAGCATTTAGAAGATAAATCTAATAGTCTTGTAATTAGCTCAAAATTACATAAGCAAGAAATGCCTAATCTCATTCTTCGTAGCACATGGACTTTATAAGGAATTTGTAGATACTTAATTAACAGTTATCAAAATAGCCTAGAGCAAGGCAGGTTTCTATTAATTGTTAAAATAGTGGTATTTAATAAGCCAGTTAAGTGATAATACACTTGGGACAACAGACTCATTTAGTTTTATAGCATTCCATTGTAATTCCCTAATGTCTTTATCAATATATTATATTGCCAGTTTGTTCAAAGTAATCAGCTATTTTGCATTATGAAATCACTAATTTTGTAAAAAGGCATCATTTTTGGAAGCAGATTTTAGCTCCTCTTAATTATTGCTACTCCATGTTCACTTTTGAATGTTCTAATTGAAACAACTTACCCTTTGGACAGAGGGGAAAACTTTGCCAGCTCATTTTTGTCTGCAAACCTGAAATGTTCAACTTCCACAAGTTAGAGTCATAAAGTAAGCAACCCTATTAAAAAAGTCTTCTCTTCTCTGTGCCTTTCATTTCCCCTTCCTTACTACTACAAAGCAGGTGGGGGTTTGGGAAGCTTATATTTTTTTTAGCATGAAGAAATCTTTAAGTAGTTTAGAGAGGCTAGACTGGCATTGTGCTTAGTACTTCAAGAAGACTGCTTCCCTTTGCTATGGCTGTTTACACTTTCTCCTATGACAGCTTTACCTACAGTATCCTTCTCCTGCTTGAATTTTGAGCAGGATAATGGCAAGGTCTAACTTAATTTTCTAGCACTGAATATGAAGTAATCAAGGCTGTGTTTACTACTGACAGAAGAAAAAAATATATTGATGATGGTATGTAATTGCATGGTCAGATTTCTGCACCAGTGAAATAACAGGACACTAAATCTCCAAGTTCCCAAGCTAAAGTACCACTAAATGTTGTTTACAGATAGAAAAAAAAAAAAGTTAATGCAAGAAATAGTGGCAAAGAAACAGTAGTTGTATGGGGGTAAAACAAAGCAAACAGAACACTATTTAGAGTTCAAAAGCATGGAAGTGTCAATCCTATCAGGAGTTTCTTAGAAGAACCAGTAAAAGAGAACGTTTATGATATTTTTTATTTGCTGAAAAAAGAAAGGTTCTCCTTAACTTCTCTTCAGGACATGAAGAAAAGGAAACATATCTGTATAAAAGATTTGGGAGAAAAACAATCTTTTACAGTGGGGGTTGGCTTCCAAAGATATTTTCTTCCGAATGCCCTTTAGGACTCTAACAATGAGAAACTACTTCAGGAAGTCAGAGGAAATGTATTCTCTTTCTTTTTGGTTCGGGGATTCTTTTTGTGTTGTTTGTTTATTAAGGAGCTGGTAGACTGGAAAGAGGGCACTAACCCACGGCCCCTAGCCATGGGAGGTTAAATTAATTAGAGGAGTTAGAACAGTCAGTATTATACATTACACAGTATGCTTCATACATTACACAGCACGCTTAATTCTGAAGAGCTGAAGACTACAGTTGCTATTGTTAACCGTACAGTGATTGTCACCAACAGCGTCTTTCTGCCTGTAGGGGAAACGAGAGCACTTCTACCGAGCAACTGCTAAAACGGAAAAGGCTTTTCAGGAGCCAGTCCCTTCCCGATATCTAACAAAGAAGCAAAAAGAAAGCCAATTAACAGCAGGTTATCAACGATTCCAGTTTGACAGACTCCACTACTAACAGATGGGTACCTCGAAAGTTAAACGAAGTGAAGAGATTGTTAGGTTCCTACGTTTGCATTGCTCATAGCAGTCTGAATTACAGAGTGCGTTTGGAAAAGTATTCTTACTGCTTCATAGCACAACAAAGCTGACTGTCCTGGCAATGCCCTGTAGATCACAAATGACAACGCCTATTCAGATTGCATATTGATGTGTACACATTGCTTTAAATGGCATTTATTATTTCACAAGTAGCACAGGAGTCAGTGATGTGGTAATTAATTTAATTTATTTAACCTATTTAATATACTGGAGACACAGTGCAAGTACTTGTCAGTCCATTAGCTACCAGAGTTTTAGGGGCTTGTTCA
The DNA here is from genome assembly GCF_015220805.1 of Pogoniulus pusillus. Classification (NCBI taxonomy): domain Eukaryota; kingdom Metazoa; phylum Chordata; class Aves; order Piciformes; family Lybiidae; genus Pogoniulus; species Pogoniulus pusillus. Next base: position 4,131,727 of record NC_087283.1, on the reverse strand, counting down.
TCTACATTTAAGCCCATTACGTCCCTTAAACGTTTGTTAAAATTGACTATCTAATTTACTAAGTAAAAATAACAATGATGTATTCCCTTATTCACTGTCTGTGATAGATAGAAGTCAAGATGTGATCAGTAATCAGTGAACAACAACGGGAAGTGTTACATTCTGGGAGCAACCCTGGCGGGGAACACACAGAGAGTCCTCGATAAATAATGCAATAAAAAACAAAACAAACCCAAAACCAACAACCAACATCATTATGGACAGAAGTCTCCTAAAGACAACTCTTCATGAGCGCACAGAGATCACAATTAAGTACATCAGCACTACCTGTGGTAGATGCAGTTGCAGCAGAGATAAAAATGTGAGTGGAGAAAAAAAAAGAGAGAAAAATACAAAATGTGGTTTAAGTGTTTGGTTTGGATTTTTTCTTTTCCTGACTTCTGAAGTTTGACCTCAAGAATGTTAAAGGCAGAAGCTTAAATGTTTCATTTTACAGTATTTTTTAAAATTCAATGTATAGCTTTTTAGGAATGTTTTTAATAGTTTGTGTCAACAGGAGTGAGAGCTTTGAGAAGCTATTTCACAAGTTTTTCCACAGAGGACCAACTTCTGATACAGTAAATTGTATCTGAGTGGAAAGCATAGCTGCTGATGGAGAACATTTTACCTGCAGAGAAGCACAGATACTGCCAAAGCAGATTTTATCGGCCTGCTAACAGAAAAGATTTTACCTGGTAGTGAAATGCAACTACTGACAGAAGATTCCACTCAGCAGCAGCTGAACTTCTGTGGCACTTAAAACTTCTGTCAGACACTGCAAATACATTTTTCCTCCATTGTAGGATAAAATCTAAGAAAACATAGCTGCTGATGAAGCTTGTGTGCATTTGCGTGATGGGAAAGTTCATCAGTTCACTGCCTGCTGAGGCATGAAGTTTCATGAGCTGAGAATCCGACCCAGTTATGTATAATACACACAGATGAAGCACTGCGTTTTGGAGCAGGAGCCAAAACAGTAATAAACTCTAGAGAAGTAACCTTATTATGCAAAATTTAATATCAACACTGTAATGACTTCATTTTTTAGAGCAGTCATGTGGAAAAAAGGATGCTTAATTGTTATTGCCATAGGCTGCAGAACCAAGATGACTGGCACACAAAGAAAGACGCCAAGAGCCCCAAAGCAGCCTTAACTTAATGTGTTTGGGTTGGTTTGTTTTTCAGCCTTGGGTTACCTTCCTAAATCAGCCACATAATTTGCTTCTCCAGATTTTTTTGTGATGCAATTGTGTGAGCGAAGCCTTATTTGTGCAGGCAGAAAGACTCTATGCATTCAGTAATGCACTTGGAAAGCACAAATGCTCAGACACAGATGAATATGCAGGCAGCTGGCAGAGCAGCAAGTGACAAAGTCTGAAGAAATGTCATGCTATCTGAGGTAGGGATACTGATCAGTAATGAAGAATTTGTCTTTCTAAATACATACATTGTGTTTGATTTCATAGAAGCTTTCTGCTTGCCTACAACTGATAAGCAGCTTGTTACTCTGCTTTACTTTTAAGAGGAAAATGCACAACTGCAAAGGTAGCCATAAATCTCTCAGGCTGTGAAACACACATATAAAAGGCATTTCCTGCTACTCTAGATTTCAAATTCTTTTCACGTAGGCTATTGAAAGAGATGAAAATGGATAAATGTGTAGCCACCAATGGCGTCTGCCTCTCACTATAGAGAGCTCCCGTTTCATTAAGTTTGAAGTTTTTGAAATAATATAATCATAATGAAAGAAAGGAAATAAAATTCTCAGAAAGTTCTCAAAGGAGTATTAAAAGATGAGATTTGAATAAGACTGATCAAATGTTGGAATGGAAGATGCAGATAGGTCATAAGCCTTTGCTTTTTTGATTGCCCATATTGTCTCGAAACTGTTCAGCAGAACAAAGAGTTTTGTGGATGAAAGACTGGTGTGAAGAAACATGAATGTCAACTTGAGTTCTGAAAGACAGTCTGCTAATGAAATATTCTAAAAGTCATTTTCAAGGTGGTGGAAAGTTCTCACTGATGTGCACCAATGCTTCTGATAAAAATGATCAAATAGTTATGCAAGTATTGGCTTTTAGGTCTGAGAAAATAAAGCAATGCTTGTATGACTCCAAGTATCACAGAGACAGAGTTACGTTTTTACTCTCAGCAGATTAAAAACCAGTAAATAGGGAGTTGGTTTAGATTTTGCTTTAGGCATACAAAACAATTATGGATCTGATAATTTTCAGCATAACAAAATAACAGCGTAAATAGAAAAATAAAGGCAGATCCCAAAAGCATTTTTAGTTCAATAAAAAAAGACCATTGCACTATTTGTATATACCATAAGTATAATAAATACCATTTGAGAGAAACAGTAAATAATGCATTTGGCTGCTCCTAGTAGGATACACTTCTGAAACTGACATTGTGTGATATTTAATAGGTTGTTCGTAATAGCAGTTCAATAAAGGAGAAAGATCTAAAAGCAGCAAACATATTTCCAGCAGTTCTAGGTGAGTAGATCTAATTAAGTTTTGGAATATAAAAGCCTCTGAAATAATATTGCCATTTCCCATCTTCTACAGGGATTTTCTCCTGCACTTGAACTAGCCTCTAAAAAAGTCACTTTATCTTTCATTTCTTGTAGGGCCAAATTTCAACAGCATTGAATTTCATAAAGGAGAGGCCTAATTTGCCTTGAATACTCATTGCTTCCTCTTTGGACACCTTTCTCACTGAACTGCTGAATAAGACTAAGTCTGTAACTTTGGTGTGAGGAGCTGTCAGACAGGAAGGCCAGATTCAGGGAAGATATTAATACCTGGAAGGAAATGTAACTTCTTTTTAGAAGCCATTCTGCTCCTAGTTATCTAAATCCCTTAAATGACTTCTAGGATATTTCTTGTATTCATCTTGGAGAGAGCCAGGTTACCTTAGCTCAGGGAGACCTCAGTGTTTGTATGGCTAAAGCAACTCTGCACACAGCTATGCCCACTCCTGATTAGCTTTCAGATGCAAACTGCCATCATCATCTGGAAGCCTTTGGCAGATTCAGAATATGCAAGCCATAAACCAAAAGAAATACAGTCAAAAGAGAGGTGGTCCACAAAATTCAATCAATATACTCGGCAAGAAGTGAGAGTTTGTTAGAGTGGCTGTAATTCTTTATAACCTTCCAGAAAACCTTTGTGACAAATCTAAGCTTGTTCCTATGCTACCTGGCTCTGCCAGTGTAGGAAAGAAGTCACAGAATTTCTTAGATTGGAAAAGACCTTCAAGATCATCAAGTCCAATCTTTAGTTTCACACTGACAAGTCACTGACTAAACTGAATTCCTCAGCACATCATCACTATGAATCGCTATGGTTGGAAAGGACCACCAGGATCATCCAGTCCAACCTTCATCCCAGCATCTTTAATCACTAGACCATAGCCTCAAGTGCCACATCCACTCTTTTTTAAAACACCTCCAGGGATGGCAACTCCACCACCTCCCTGGGCATCTTTAAGTCAGGAAGGACATACATGAAGTATGATTCTTATCAAGCAACGGTAAATAAGATGGTGAGATGTGTAACTCCACTGCTACCTTCAGCTTATCCCAGTGGCTTACTCTGAACAGCTGCCAAGTCTTGAGCCCATTTAGAGGCATCTGGCTCTTGCTCTGCACTGAATAGTGAGCTTGTCAGCTAAGAGCAAGCTCAGATCTTCACACAAGCAGCCTCGTTTTAGTGATGCCAGTCTGCTTAAAATTTGGCTTTAAGTCTCCAAGCCAAGGCCATTTTCTTTTGCTTCTATTTTGAGAACATCATAAATACATATTATATCTTCCTGTTTGAGTTACAGCATCGGCTTAAATTCCTAGGGTCATTATTTTCCATTAGATTATGGCAAGGCATAGGTTCTTTGTTCCAAAACAATTCAGGCAGGCTTCAAAAAGAGAATACATATTGTACGCTAATGGAATAAAAAGTCTGGGCTTGCTTTTAACACACATCCCTTTGGAAACAGGAAACGAATGGCTGTTATTGGCTCTTCTCCCTCAAGATTTAAAAGAACTGTGGGAAGGCTTTGCTGAACGGCCTTTGATTTTCTGTCAATGCAGTTTTGCCAGAATTTTAACCGGGGTCCCACAAGTAAAAGTAAAACATTAATCTGCTCAGTCAGTCAGTCCCTGGATAAACCTCAGGAACTGAAAAAATGTTTACAAGAAAGGTATCATAACCCTTTGAATACTTAAAAGAATGGCAACAAAGCAAGTGATTCTCTATTTAAAACTAGTTAAGATGCAACACAGTTGTTCTGAATCTAGATTAAGAAATAAAAGCCAAAGATAAATTGCTGTTTATCTTTGAAAGTTACTTAGCCTTTTTCTTAAAATCAGCCCTAAATGAAATGTTTAACTCTCTTTAAATGTCTGACACCATCCATCACAATTTTATAGTTAGACACATAATAATGTATAATCTCAGCTTGCTGTCCGCTTGTAAAAATGGGAATAGACTTCGAGAAATAAGCAATTTCCCAACAGAAAATTGGAAATTCTGCCAACCAATTCCAGGTGACCTGCCATCAATCAGTGTTAAATTCTCCCCAGCTATTGCTGAAGGGTATTGCCATTACTGACGGGCTTCACCTGGTGACTAATGGTATATAACAAATACATTCAAGAACTATAGAAATCCTAAGAATCTGTAATTGTCAGTTAACTTCCAGCAAAGACCTTCTCAGGCAATTCAGAAGGAAAGTGAGATTTCTATACCCTCAAAATGACTCATTTTTATTATAATACTCTTTAAAGCAAATCAGAATGACTTGATGCTATGGAACTAAATTGAATCAGACATCAGCCTGCAAAACACTTACTAGTTGCACGAAGATTTAATGTAAATCTGCTTTGCCACATGCGCTGGATATGTGCTAATGTGACAACTGCTCAACCTGGACTTACATTCAGGTTTCTAGAAAAATCTTGTATGGTTAAGAATATCCAAGACAGGGAAGTAGGAATTTCATGGTTATTATACCAGAACCCATCAAGATTTAAAGCTCTTTGTGAAGTACAGAAACTTTAACGTCAGCTGAACTTTCAGATTAAACAAGGAGAGGCTGAGGGAGCTGGGATTGTTCAGCCTGCAGAAGAGGAGGCTCAGGGGTGACCTTATTGCTGTCTACAACTACCTGAAGGGTGGTTGTGGCCAGGAGGAGGTTGCTCTCTTCTCTCAGGTGGCCAGCACCAGAACGAGAGGACACAGCCTCAGGCTGCACCAGGGGAAATTTAGGCTGGAGGTGAGGAGAAAGTTCTTCACTGAGAGAGTCATTGGACACTGGAATGGGCTGCCCAGGGAGGTGGTGGAGTCGCCATCCCTGGAGCTGTTCAAGGCAGGATTGGACGTGGCACTTGGTGCCATGGTCTAGCCTTGAGCACTGTGGTAAAGGGTTGGACTTGATGATCTGTGAGGTCTCTTCCAACCCTGGAGGGCCACAGTGTGCCTGCTGAAAAGTAAGTTTTTGGAAGAGCAGTCAATCTCTCAATAAATATGGAGGTTGCTATAATGTGCTGCAAAGTTACCATGCATATTCTTTTCTGTTAAAACACACCTGTTAGTGTAGCTGCACTCACAAGCCAAACTTTGTGCCAATATCTAAGCGTAGGTATTGGTTATGAACATAGGACTGAAGCAACACTGAGCTCTTCAAACCCAAAGAAGATGCTTAGTGGTTCATCAAGTTCTGTGAGTAATCAGGTCATCGTTGCAGTGTTTATTAACTATCTCTCTGCATCCCTCTGTCAGAGGTGTTACTTAGAGGCATTTTACAGTTGAAGTGTATAATGCAGAGGTGCTAAGTGGAAAAAGAGCATCCAAGAGTCCCTTTGATATACTGAGAAATGATATGTCCCATTCTCACCATAGCTTGCTGTGCTCTCTCTGAGTGCTTAACATCATTCATAGAAGAAATCGGCTTAGATTTTCGAAGTAGAGATTTAAAATAGCCTTAAATACTTAATGGCAGACTGAAAGATTAAAGAATAAGAGTAGAAATATATTGAACAAAATAGCATCTGAGATATTAATTTAATTACCAAGCCTCCTCTAAGTGTTCAGTAACTGATCTGCAGCAGCATGGACTCAATTTCTTTCCTCAAGTTCAGAACAGAGAAGCAGCAGATGACATGATCTATTATTCTTGAGATATATATCAATGTACACTGTATTGCTGTATTTCATAGAACAATGATCCTTCAAGTTTAGTATCTCATCTTGAGACATGTTTTCTGAGAGTACAGTCACTAATGGAACTCACTGAAAGACGTCAAGCTGAGCATAGATTAAAAATTAGAGTTTTCCCTTTGAAATCACATTTTCTGGGATAATTGGCCTCTTTAAAAAAATTAAATACCATTTTAAAATGGTGTCATTTTGCTGAGTTAAACCAGGCCTATCAGATACTAACTGAATGGTTCCCAGCCATTAGGCAGCCTTAAGTATTTTCAGTCTGCTCAGTAACTGCCCATAACAGCACTGAGTCACTGATGCTCTGATAAGGTTTTTGGTAAAAGCTGGACTTTTGTTATTTGGATTACTTTAATACAAATTAAATACAAACACTTCTGTCATCACTCTGAAAGACCCCAAACTTATTTCAACACCCCGTGGTTTTCAAAACTCTTGAATTCTGTCCTTAGAAGTTCCAAAAGCAAGGGATGAACTCTCAGTCTTGGTAACTGGGGGAGTTCCACTGATTACTCAGGAACAGCAGGAGTGTAAACCAGATGATCTGAAAACACATCTAAAGAGGTTTAAAGCCGTACGTAACAGATCTGTAAACAACAGGATATATGCAAGAGATAACCCTACAAAAGAGCTTTCTTCTCATGAATACTTGTGCTAAATTCAGGGGAACAGTTCAAACGTGTTCTGCTGAGCAGGACTAAAAAAGGGCTTGTACATGCTGACACCTGAAAGAATAAGGAGCTATTTTCATATTTTTACTGTACTAAGGACAGTTGCCTTAACAATCCAAAGACAGCATTGCTCATGAGAGCTACTAATTACAGCTGCTCAAGCCTGGAGGTGCATGTCCACTTCAAGCTTTAAATGCCTCTTACAAAGCCTATCTGGCTTTTCAGGCCTGTGCCATATTGTTCACACATTGCTTACTAACGTTTCCATCTGTGATGCTTCACAGCTGTGACACACAGGAAGGGAAGGATGAGCATCACAACTCACAAATAAGTTATATTCTATAAGCATATATAAAAAGCCACAGGAAATAGGCCTCCTTGCACCTACAGTCTGGGAAGAAATGCTGTCTACATGACACATCTCATTTTAAATTATTATAGGAATTATGGGAACGCTTCAGCATGAGATGATTATGCAGAACGATGTCACTTCTGTAACATCTCAGAAGCTGCTGATAAACTTCAGGATGCAAGAAAGAGTTTAAGTGAAACATTTTCACAGAATATTATACTATTATAGAAATCTAGATTTCCTGAATGGGTAAACTCTGACATCTGTTAAATTGAGCCTTATTTCATGAGTTGTCTCACTGATTTAATAGACCTATTCATTGAAGAATTCCTGAGAGTGGTCTGGAAGCCCCTAAGTTCCTACTTCTTAATACACTAACACTCTTTTCCAAATCCTTTCCCACCAAAGATAGAAGAACAATAAAAATACCTGCAGCACTGCCAGGCTTGGAATAAGTGATTTTGTTCTTTTCAAGACTGAGACCTGGTTATGCACTTTGCCAGGAAGATATTTGAAAAATGCAGAAGAGCAAAACCACTAAAGTACTTTTGATAAATGTTGTCATTCTCTGAGGAAATTTAGGAATTAGAATGCTATTAAATTAATTACTTTATATCTCATTTCAGTGTTCATTTCTCTAGCACTAGAAACTGCCTTTGGGATGATGACAGCTGTTTATCCCATGAGTATGTTAAGTGGCTCGATTATGTTCTTGTGAGTAGACTAAGGCAATGAAAGCCACAGACCTTGCAGTTCCCTCGCTTGCAACTTGTGTAGTAAGCTTCTTCCAGGCCATTAGAATAAGCAAGCAAACAGCTCTATCCTTCTTCAAGCACAGAGAGAAATTTATGTGACTCAAGAAAATTCAAAATATCCAAAAAAAGTTTGGTAGTGCATATTCTAACCACAAATATGCTTTCTAGGAACTTTGGTGGTTTGGACATGTTAACAACTTTGGTCCAACTTTTCTTCTTGCATCACTTATATCAATGTCACTGAATCTTAGCTTCAGCTTGGTTAGGTCCAGACAAGGTTATACAATGTTGTGTCTTTCAGCTGGCCCCTTCCAGCAGGAGGATTCCACCAGTCTGTGGGCTGGGCATATGGTACCTTCAGGATTCTGAATAAATAACTGCCACTACAAGCAAGCAGGAGTGAAGAGCACAGTATCTGGTTTGGATTGTAACTAGTAATACCCCTTTTAGCAGGGAAAAGCTGTGTCCTTTACCTCTACACCGACTCACAAGCCCAATTAGGGTAACTTTGCTACAGGATACAGTCATGATGGATGGAGAAATACAGAAGCAAGTAAAGACAGCACAGTATGAACAGCACTGTACTGATAAATATCAAAGATTTCAGGAGTTAGTAATGAAATAATGAAATGGAAAAGAAGGTAAAGAAATGAGAGGTGTTCTTTATCCCACAACACCATTGCTTGCTTCTTAAGAGTCTCCACTGCAGTCTTTTGTTGAGCCATTTTCTATTACACTTGAGTAGAAGCTGTATAGTATTTTGTAAAGTTGCATCTTTTAAAGTCCAGAAAATAATCAGTGAAGCAAGATGCATCTCCTTTAGAAAGAGGAATTAAACTCACCCCATGTTCCATGAAGCGATCAAGCCGATGGCAGAGCAACACTGTAGAGTGGAATATAATGAGGCTGCTGTATAATGTCACATTACAAAAAACTGTGCAACACTATAAAAAAAACCATCCTCCTGCATTCTGATAACACAGCTCCCTTTGCCCTACCAAAAAGGATCAGAAGAAAACTAGGAAATGGATTCAGGCATAGCAGCCTCATACAGTTCATGTTAATTAAGCACTTTTTCAGTGAAAATATACACAGAAAAGCGTCTAAGATTCTTTGGAGATTATTAGAAATTAAGTACATGAATTTCACATGCTGTTATAAACTGATTTTTCTTCACTACAAATTAACACAACTACAGTGAGCAAACTCATGGCTATTTAATTGCTAAAATATTATGTTTGTAAGTGATCATTAAGTAACTTTCCATTTGCAATTCCATTAGTTGAGTGCAACTATTCAGCCTTGAAAATTCTATCTTAACAGAAAACCAACCTAACTTCTAAATGGTTAACCTGTGAAATAGAAATCAAGTCTAATCACTTATAATCTCAAATTTGGGGCATCCTCAATTATTCCAAACTTTTAAATAGACAGAAGGGTGATGATGAGTCAGGCCTTAGATTTTTTTTTCTTGGCCTTGTATGTCTGAAGCATTTTGAGGCTTATCTTAAGAACAACCATATAAAGAGGCAATAAAATTCAGTTGCTTGGTAAAGTGTTATAAAAATGCAGTAAGCAAGACTAAGTAAGAGAAATCCTCCATATGTCTCTCAAGTGATGGTCCTGATAGTAAGAGCCGTTTTTCTGCACAGAAATCACTTCCTCTTTTACAATTTGTTTAGTTGTTTATCTTCTCCTTTATTTGAAATGTCATAGTCTCTTATACTTTTAGGGGAGAGAAAAAACCTCCTCAGCTAGGATATACTCCTGCAGAACTGGAAGGAGAAGCTGGCTCCCTCAGTCACCTGTGCCAGCGAAGGTTGATGCAGTGCTTTCCCAGGGCCATGCCACAAATGCTGCCTTCCTGCACAGTAGCGTCTTGGTACAGCTACAAACATAGTTAATTATTGATCTATATCCCATTCTGTATCAGGTAAGAAGATAAAGTCTGTTCTCTCTCTTAATAGGCGCCAGGCTGTGGACTGTGAAAGGCAAGTGTTGCTCTGAAATTTTTAAGAGTTCTTATAATGAAGCAGTACTGAGACACAGATCTTCTAATCAGGCATTTAGTAATTTTGCTTTGCGGCTTGGAAAACGTCTTTCATTTAAATTCACCTCCTAGGAGCTGTGTGTCAGGCAATTATTCTCTACCAGAAGATTTCAAAGTCCAAGCAAATTAAATGGGCTCTGTTCTTAAAGTAATACTGCCCTCAAAGTGTCCGTACGGCTAAGAAATAGCTAACCTGAAGGCAGAAAGATTTCTGTCCTTTCCTATGAATGCAGGTGCAATTCCTGTTACTATCACCAGCGATCAGATGTGCATACTTGCAGATTTAATGCAGAGTCTCTCGATTGAAGAACACCCCTGAAAAGAACTGAGCTCACTTTTCACAACACTAAGTCTTCTGAATTAATTTAATTCAAAATACAGTGATACCAGTTCTAAATCTGCTAGGTAGAACCAAACTTTGTCAAAAACAGACTCCCGAAGAAGAGAGTCTGTCCTTGCAAGACAAGGCACCAAAGAACATTCTTCCCTTGAGTTACTACTAGGTGAATGTTCTTGTGAAGTAGAAGAGCGCATACTCCACATGTTGCTAAATTTTAGTCTTAGATTGCCTCCTCACTAAAACAGAAAGCAAATGGTTGGTTTTCATGCCAGACATTCAAAAAAAGTGGTAATTTACAAACATTTGGGACTGCTGCCCAAAATACAAGCCACCTGGAAGCTTGCAGATGAGCTTGATATTCAAATGCACAGAAGTAGTCTGGGGAATCACAGGGTGGCAGCTCCCTTTTGCAGAGAACTGCAGCCCACAAAGAAGCCTTAAAAACAAGCACGTGCAGCAAGCATCAAAAAAAAGTGATACAAGTTTTTGACAGGTCAGGTACACTTGCAAAGTGTTGCAAGGGAAATCAGGCACAGAAATCCTTTCAAACAGCAGATTATTTAAACAGACCTTCTGAAATCCTTGCATTAGAAACTTTACTTCTAAGTATCTTCTCCATCAGTATCATTCCACTTAAAGAAAGCAATGTCCAGGTTTGCTTGACAGCCTGCAGAACATCTGGGTCATTTGCTGGTAAAACAGAACTATGATAGTGGAAAGCCAGCCACAGAATTCCAGCTTCTAATCCAGCACAACCTCTGTTGCTAAAACACTACTTAAAAATGACAGCATCTCCTCTGATCCCACAAAGAACCAATGCCATAATCAGACAGGCTTTCAAGGTTGTAACACTGTGCTACTGTCAGCCTTTTCTGGCCAGGTTCACAAAAGCAATATGCTCACAGCAGTTCCCATTGAGAACACGCAAGTTGGCTGTCATGAGCTTTAGTAAATCTCTCTTTTCCCTTTTATTTCTCTGTTACTTCTATGCTCATCCTGCATATCTATTCAGTAATGACATAATCTAGGATGTGCAGCAGTACTGCAGTCACTGTAGCTATAAAATCCTACACTGGTTAGACAGTGTCAACAATTTTGCCTCGGTAAAACTTCACTGTTTCGTGGAGGTAAGACTTACACATTCTTTTAGTTTGTAAGTTGTTTTCAATCTCATCCAAAAGTATGCAAAACTTGGCATAATCAGTTTAAAGGTATTGCCACCTACTTATAAACTTGGAACAGTTTTCCAATTCGTCTAGCTAGATATTTAGCAATCATTTTAGCACCACTGGTAGCACAATTTATACTTTAATACCATTACACTGAAGACGATAAAAGACAAACATGAGGGTACTTAAACACTGCTTTCAAAGGCAAACTAAGATAACATTGTCAAAATTTTCTTGGTCATCAGAGATCTTGAAAATATAACCTGTGAAGAAAGGCTGAAAGAAGGGTTAAGTCTAAAGGAAAAGGACACTGGATGACAGCCACATGACAATTGTCTTCAGACATATGAAGAAACATTTCATGGGGAAAAAGAGACAGTTATTCTCTTAAACAACGGGCTCAAATTGCAATACAGAAAGGAAAGGATGACACCACCCTCACAAAAGGCCTTGTTGACTACTAAAGTCGGCTGCATGGACATCTCTGGCACTAGAAATTTAAGAACAAATAAGATGATCTATTATCAGGAATTGTTTAGAGCTTATCCCATCCACCAGCTGAGTGCTTCAGACTCCTGTACCTATTTGCTGTCATGTTACTTTCCTATTACGAGTTCTCAAACTCCAGATTTCCAAAGGGACAGAGGCATATGTAGAGCAGAACAATGGAAAGAAATCAGTTGTCACTACAGAAATTCTCCTTTTTACTTATCTTAATTTACTGGCACTTAAAAGCTTTCAAAACCACCTAGAAGTGTCTGGATCACTTTTAAAACCAGTCTTCCAGTCAGCTAAGTAGCACTGAAACTCTTATTCTAAGTGACTATTCCAAGTGTACACAAAAACCATCTAATGATGGCACTTGGGTACCATCCTAACTATAGCAGAGGTCAAACTGAGCTGAGTAGAACTGTTCATGTTATTAAAGTTAACAGCAACAGAAACACACAGGGAGCTTATTGCCAGAATTGCATCCATAACAAAAGGAATTCCAGCCTTGAATACTGAATTATTCTGTCTCACATCCTCTCAAAAAGCCAACATAACATAGAGATAAGTGAAGGCAAACAGATGTAAATATTCTGTCCAAATACTTTCTTGTGTGCGTGCAGTATGCCAGAACCAGCTCCTGAGCACGTGTTTTATAAAGGACATTACACCTCGTAAACGTAAGTTAACTACTAATAGAGACTAGGATGAAAATTCTGCAGGGCAGGTTATCTGCCTCTCCTACCTTCACAGCAGCTACTGTCAGAGACTAAGTACTGAAGTAGCTACAGTTTAGGCTAGATGGCAGTTTTTACTTTCTTACAGTAGTTTTGCCTCATCACAACAGTTACAATACTTGGAATACTCAGGAAAGTTCATCTATTTCAAGCCAGTGCCACCTCAAGTACTCAGTCACTGATTACAATTAAATCTCTATTTCTACTCATTTTCCATCCTTCTTCCTCTTTCATTACTTCACTTGCAACCATAACATAAGCTGTTCATTGTTTTTTAAAACAAACTCTTGTAAGCACAGTGACATTCCAGCAGTATTTGTGAATGATTTGAAAAGATCCTTAATCTATTTTATTGTGTGCAGTACCATGGAGCCTTGACATTTAGATATCGGTGCAATACAGGTAATAAACACTAATGCATAATTGTGATTAAAATTGAAACACTGAACAGTACTTTATACAAATGTAAAAAGAAAAGGTGGGTTCAGTAGTAAACAAGGACACAGCAAAATTCATCAGGAGTCAGAGATAAGCATACTTAAAACCATAAAACTACCTTGTATCAAAACTAATTGAGGGAAGCAGCTTGTCACTAATGCAACTGTGCTTTAATAATCGAGATGGCATCTACAGGAGCATGTGAGAAAGGCAGCTCCAATAGACATAAATGGAAAATTTTTCAGGAGATCAGGTTTATTCTCTCAGCTATTTGTGTTGTGCATCAAGCTGAAATAATTGGATGCATTGTTTCAAAACACAGTTTCTGCTTGAATGGGTAAGAGGACCCTCCTGTAGCTCAGGGTAACCCACAGTCTGTTCTGGGGCCTTCAAAATTCACCAGGTGGTCCCCTGAGAAACAACCCAGGCCATCTCATCTCCTAGCTCTTTCTTACTCCAAATTTATACAGTCTGTCAGTGTAAAAACCATTTAGATGTTGTCTTGTTTTGCATTTCCTACTCTAAAATGTTCCAGAAATGAGTCCACTATCTCTGAATACAGAATTGGACTAAGAACTGGCAAGGACTTCATTTCGACTTTTATTAAAGGGCTTATCAAGTAAAAAAAAAGACTGGAACAAAAGAAGAATAAAACATTTTATTTCCCCACCCTCCACCTAGTCTGAATGACAGTCCTTTTGAGGTCAGTATTGCTTAAGCCTGTAAAATGAAAGTGCTACAAATCGCAATCAAATAACTGTCAGGCGTCTTATTAAATTTCATTCAATTCCACACAAAATCTTAAGGGGCCATTGCTAGCTTCCAATTTAGACAAAGATTAAATAAAAGCTGATCAAAGATTTATAGAATTCTAAAGTGATACTAAACACTCTGTGCTATGCCTGGAAAACTTTCTCTGGTACAACGGACTCAGAAGTGCTCCGTGTTAACGGTTTTAAGTGCTGCTTTTCATTGGAGGAAAGAAACCAGCAGTTTACAACCACCTCACCTAATTAAAATCGCATAATCCACTGTCTAAATCAAGTTTACACTGACACTAAGATCCACATTACTGGGCAGATAAAATACAAATCCCAGACTATCTGAATTAAAGAGGCAACTTTGCCAATTTTTCTTTTTCTTTTCATTCAGAAACCCTTCAATACTTCACTTTTGGTGATATTCCAGCAATTTCTAGCCTGTCTCCTGTCAAAGAACTGTATAGGTACACTAAGAAGGTCTGCTCAGGGCAGCTAGTAGCAGTAGTTACTAGAGTGTCTGTTTTCAACACTGTAATACATCTGGGTTCTGTCCATCTACGGTAAAGCAGGACTTGTAGTCATTATCCCACTATATTAAAAACATTAACAGGAGATATGAGGAAGAAAAAGAGGCAGTGAGAAAAGAAATGTACATTAGCAGAGCAAAGCTGCTTCGTATTTTCTTCTTGCTGCTGAAGCAAAGAACTCTTAAATAGGAAGAGTCACAAGCAGAAAAGAGCCTGCCTTACCCATTTAGAGAGAAAGGTCTCAAAATTGTACTCACCTCTTTGCAAGGTAGGTTCACTACAAACTGAGTACTTCACAAAACATTCCAGTGTTCCCCTACAACAAAAGTCATACTTTTGCAAGAAAGACTTCAGCTGAAGGCTTAGCAAATATTTATGACTGGCCAACATTTCAGAATTCTTCTGTGGTAGAATCTCTTGAGAGTCAATACATAATTATAACAGACACCCTGATTTCTGAAAAGGTTTAATGCTATGTGACTCAGAGAACATCTTCACTGCTTTGTGTATGTGGTCTATTTTCTTCCACTGGGGCTCTTTACCACCTTATCTGAATAGCCACAGAATCCTTCATTAGTGAGGGGATGCTGACCGCTTACTTTCTGGTGACTAAGTATAACCTGGAAATGTGGATCCATATTTATTGAACAATTAAGTATAGGACAAAGATGCAAACCTCATATCCTCCTATATTTTCCTGACATTGGTGCAGCCTCAAACTCAGATAGGTGTGAAAGCAAAGGCAAAATTTGCAGCACAAATACAAAACAGCAGCACTTGTGATTCCTACAAGTTGTAATATTTCAAAATCACTTTCAGATGCCAAAAGGAAAGCAAGATAGCAACTGAGCCATCCCTCTAAGAGCAGCTCATGCAGTTTTCCATATTTTTTAAATAACCTTGGCACAAAATCACAAGTAGTAGCTGCAGTAGTGCTTGTACTTACAGTTCATATATAAGGTTATACTGTTACCTATACAGGATAAACCTAAACCAGACTCCCTTGAAGGCAATTCATAAATGTCAGTCCCAAAGAGAAACACAATCAAGTGTTTTACAGTAAGCATGTTTACCTCTCGTTAACAAATTTAAACTGAGAACTATTCACCTCTACTTGGTAACATCACAAGTAATTAAGCCAATACCCTTTGTCATGCGCTTACAAAGGAAGATGTAATGTAAGCTAAAACATAACATGTATCATTGCCTGCTGATCATGACTTCAGTGCTGGTTTGACTAATTCCTTTTGATACTACCTAAAATGTATGATTTAAGATGAATTCTGAAGGGGCAAAGTAGCTGTACAGAGAGAGAGATTAAACAGCAGTTAAAAGGCTTTATTGTGTATAATTTCAAATAATCACTTTGGGCATATTTTAGGATTAGCAGAGATCAAGTTTCAAGATGAAAAGAGTAGTGAAAATGGGCTGAAGTGAAAACACATTGTATGCCACTCATTCACCTGCAAAAGATTTTCTTTCTGTTCTTCCCATCCCATAATGCAGGATCTTCTCACTAACATTAAGCATGTGAACTGTTAAGCACTTCTGAAACATGTTAATTTCCAGCTGTCAGTGCCACAGAAACCTCTGCAAGCCCCTCCATGGGACTCAGGTCTGAGAAAGGAGCTCCACCTGATTCATTACACTGGAATGGTTTAATATTCCTTTTTCTTGGAACATCTCCAAGGAAACAGAGAAGAATAGAAATGAGAAAAAAAAAAAAAGAAGGGATTCCCATCTTCCAAATTCAGTTGTTAAGAGCCATTTCATAAGAGAGAAGAAAGTTGAATGCAAACACCAAAGTCTCACAAAACCCAGGCCATACACAGGGTGGGAATTTCAGTTAAAAATGTCCATGCCTGCTTTTAGCTTTTTCTAGGGAATGAAAGATGAAGTTCTGTTAACTGGGCCTGACACAGGCGCTGTTTTTAATCATCATGCATTTTTGTCTGTGAGAAAAGAATTAGAAGAGATTTTTTTCCTTCTACCAGAATTTCCCTTCTGCTGTCTCTTGGCCTCAGGTGATATGAGGCTTGTTACTGCCCATACCCATGAAAAAAGACACACAGAAACTGTCATTTCTATTACAGAAAAGCCCATCCTTAACATAGCACTTGATGGCCACAGAAAAACTACACACTGCCTCTCTTTTACACCTGGAACCTTTGCCAAGGAAGCTGCTCCTCCTACACCACTGTTTCACCCAACACAGTTCCTGTATGTTCTAAAAGAACATACACGTTTGGATGGGTATGTTGGCAGAGGGAGAAGCAGTGAGACACCAGCAAAGGTGGGTGAACTCGACTTGGGCCTGATTCAGAGGCAATATTTAATGCATTTGCTCTCAGCAGTGTCCCTAGGCACAAACTCCTCTCTTCTCTTACTGTTATTAGTGCTGTTCCTAGAAAAGAAATGCCATCTGACCACACAATTTCCCAGTTCCTACCTCAGTTCCACAAATGGCATTCAGCAAAAGCCCATGTTGAAACCTTTACCCATTTCTGAAATTCAGCTCCATTATACAGACCTTAATCTCAGTTTCTGGAACATTCAGATGGCAATGCTAGGAATTTACTGAAAAGGCCCAAATCAGTCTGAAAATAAGCTGTTGGTCTAATATATGGACAAGCAGGATAAATCAAAGTTAAACAACAGGTGTCAAATTCTGATGGGAGCAATATTCCTCTGTTTCATCAACACTGCCCACTGTTACAGCAGCAAATACCTTGAAGTTAAGCCAGTGGAACCTACACAGACAACTGGGCATTAGCTCTTTACACAAATTACAAGGAAGGTACCTGATGGAAGTGCCTGTGTCCTCAACAGGCAATACATTGCTGAGCTCCAGTTAACCCCCTTCTATAGGCCTTCACTCTGAGAATAGAAAAAAAACCAAACAAAACCAAAAAACATTTGATATTGTTTATGCTGATTTTGTATTTAGAAGTAGGAACTGACCAAAGAAAGTCTGAAATAGAAATTAAAATGCATAAAAACCATTAAGAAAATAAATGTAGTTCTGAAACTTTTGCACCACAGCATATTTGATAAAGGCTTATAAATTATTTTTTTTTGGCCACAGCTATTGGAAGGATGAAAACTATACAGGAAACACATTGAACTTCTATTCTCTGAATATTTTGCTTTATGTATGTAGTCTTGCATCCACATTTCTGCCACTTGTGGCTTTTTTTTCCCCTTTTAAATCAAAGTTCTTTCCAAATGAAAATGAAACTTTTGAATCCCTGTTGACAAACTAAGAGCTTATGCACAACATAAAAAGTTCTAAAGAACCAAAGACTGTTTAATAGAAAATGGCATCTATAAAGGACAAAGAAGCCAAGGCAGTCTCTTGGTAGCTAAAGCATGTGACAGACCCATGGGCAGCTTCAAAGCTGCTACAATGATGCATCTGCCAAGCAGCCAGCTGCTCTTGCTAGACAATCTTCTTTGTGACTTGGCAACTAGGTCTTGTTCTTACCTCTCAAAAGCAACAGAAAGTGTTACAGGATATAGGATGGTAGCTACTCCTTCATACAACAGCTGCAGAAATCCCTCTGTAGATAGTGGGTGCTAGGGGAAGTGACATTTTTGCTCCAAAACACTGATGCAATCTCAGGGGGGAAATGCAAACTGAAAAATAATTTTAAGAGCTGCTTTATCCTCCCAATAAAGTACCCCAGGACTCAGAAAAGATCCTGAGGCATAAAGTACTATTTTCATTATTTCGAAGATTACTAAGATACCAAAGAGTAGATGGCTGAGGAAAGGTCACAAACAAAGAGAGTAAGGATTCAAGTATTTCACCCCAGAAAAAAGCTTGCCATGGTACTATATAGATCATCCTTTCTTCCCTACAAAGGATAGGTCATTTCTATATATAGCAAGAGGTCTGACTACAGCAACTATCTGGAAAGAAACCACTACAAAGAAGTTAAATTATAGTTGTATGGAATCTCTTAAAAGCCTTTCAGTTCTAATGAAGGGTCATATATTCCCTAGATACTATAATTATTGACATTCTATGCAATGCTATATCCATAATATTATTGCATGTTCATAATTTACATTCTGACAGATGCTTATAAGAAGTTAGCATCTTATCTTAAAGAGTAACAAGAGTAGACCTCATGTGGTTGCTTTAGGCATCTATATGAATTCTTCTATGGATGGGTTTGTTGGAAGTGAATAAATCACTAGTCGGTCCTCTGCAAGCTTCAAAGCAAAAAGCAACACCGTGATGGAAACATTTGATGTTGGTGCTACAGCATGGACAGGGAGATTTAAAAGCTCCCAGAGCAGCGATGTGGAAGTTGCAGATTCATTTCAAGCAGGGTTCATTATCTGGCAAGAAGTGATGAGGTAAATGAACACCACCTATTCCCTCTTGCAGCTGTTTCTGTCCTAGCACTCCATTCACATTTACAGAACTATTTTCTGTGTCTAGAGGGCAGCCTGGCATCAGCTTCTTTCAAACATTCACATATTATATCATATGCAGGGCTATGGTAACACTTAAACAAGAGACAATAGTGGAAGTCATGCATTATGGATTAAAGTGTTGACTGGAAAGTTTTTGGAACATTAGTGTTCCAGGAATATAAACATACGTGAAGTACTCAAAATCATCACATTTAGTGATATACTATGGTTTGGGGATTTGTTTTGTCCCCCTCCCCCCCAGTGGAAAATTGAAACCAAAATAGGAGAGAAACATACCTCACTTGTAGGAACAAATTATATATTTAAAATTCTTTAGTAGGATTTTCTGCAAAGACAGTGTGCTCATAATCACACATAGGCAAATGAGGAGTTATGAAAGCTAATATCTCATCTTAATAGTCTCATTTATAGTGCGGTGATTTGTAGGAAGAGCAACTGAAGATTTTGAGCTTGAATAAAGCTCAAAACCTAAAGAAAACATGAGAATAAAGATGATGTTCAAAAATACACTGACATGTTCGTTGTCTTTGCTGGGTCGCCTTTGGATTCCATCAAAAGATGAAGGCAAATAAAATCATATATCTTTTAAAATATATGTACAGGGAATATTTCTTCTGATATATGACTGATTAAATATTGCATCAGTCACAGAAATACTGAGAATTCCACTGAGAAAGAGACAAGGTATGATCCAGGTGGCTGACAGTTCTGACCAGCTCAGTTGTTCAGGTTGCTGTGTCCTCAAGTTAAGTCAAGATACTATTTAGAAGGTAAATCCTACTGAGCTGTTCTTTCAGTTGCTACTGCCAAAACAAATCCCAAAGGAAGTGCTGCTATGACAGGAGATCTCCTTGCTGCTGAATGCACTTCAGCTACCACAGCTAAAAAGATGTTAGAGAAACAGGACACCTGGTGTATTCCAAACTTGTGTGATCTCCTTGCCATAAGATGCCTCCTTAGTGACATTTTGTTGTGTCTACAGATCGTGCAGAGGGAGTGCACCCCCCCTAAAATACTGCCATTTCACAAGTACACTCTAGTATTAGCAAAAAAAGGAGACTTAAAATACAGTCCTAAGAGGGACAGAAGACTTATACCTTATAGGATTTTCTGCTCTTTGGGAGTTTTGCTATAGAGTTTGATTGACCAACATGTAAGGCACTGTGCCTTTCAGTCACGGATAGGATGCTGCAGTAATGAGGATGACTGGTGTACCTGTTTGTGTTCTGAGGCCTGAATTTGTGGGAAGTTGTTGCATTCACTGAAATAATGAAGGGGAAGTAGTAAGAAAAAAATGCCATAGCTCCAATAAAAAGCTTGCAAGAAGGAAAAATAAGCCTCCCCCTTCACCCTGATGTTACTGAAATGAAGTTACCCTCATACTAGGGAGTAGCTACTTGACAATAAACATAACCTTAGTATTTTGACCGTGCTTTGTTGCTCTGTTTTGCAAATTTCCTGATCTCTCAACTTTCAGCTCTGAAATATGAATTGTCAGGAACTAAAATGATTAAACTGTGTAATCTGTTTATTCACATCAAATGCTGAAAAGTATCTCACTTCCTATGGATCTACTCTACAATGATACAACAAAGCTACTGAACAAAATGAGCTCTTAGGGGAAGGATGACAACCCTTACTTTCTCTTAACACCTGCCTGTAGCTTCAAATTGTACCTATCATAAACATAGGTGAACTCTTAGAAACACTGCTTTTGGACATGTGTAACCTCTCTGGGTCATATCTCAAGAAATGCTGCAGCTCAGCAGGACTGCGACCCATGTGTGTGGGTAAGTAAATGTGCCTGAGACACTCCTTAGACTCAGCCTCTCACTTCTCCATAATCTGCTTCCCAAGATCTTCCATTAGTGTAATTAATTATCTCCAGGTAATTTCATGGTGCTAAGCTGGCAACTGCCAACTAAAGACCTGCTTTAGTTGGTCTGTGCAGCTCCCTCACGTTTTATCCATCTTTAGTGTACGTGACAAATACAGATGTCCTGCATGAGAAAAAGTACATACAATCCAATCCACCAACACTGTCAATACTGGCTACAGCTTACTAATTAACTTGTAAGAAGTGAACAAGCTAATTAGCAGGGCACACTAAATAGAATATCATTAGTCAGTCAATCAATGCTGGTTTCCACTAAGTGAATGAGTAATTCCCACACATTCTGAGTCACTGTAAACCTCTCAAAGTTTCCACTGGACTCTCTTATCCTCTCACCAAGTCTAAAACTGAAAATGCTAACAGCATAACCTGGTTCAGCTTACTACTTGTATTCCCACAGATCACCAGTGGTTGCATGCTAGGAAACACTGAAACAGCTTCTGTTGCTTCAGACTGGTTTCTGTTCCCTTCACTGAGAACAGTGAATGAGACCATATTTTTCCAGGTCTCAAAAGACCTCAAAAAGTTGTTTCAACAAATATTCTCCTTTGGGGAAGTCTTTATTGAGGTATAAAACTCATGGCCATAAAGAAACCCTGCTACAGACACAACTGACCCAGGAAAACTGTTTTAAGTGGTGCCTAGGCTTTGGCACCTCAAGACATTTTGAATGTGGAAAAGTTTACGATTATAGAGATCAGGCTCACATTTCCTACTTGGCTTTCATTAATTCCTCCAAATTAGTCTGCAGACCTCCAGCACCCTGCCAGACCATAGGCTGCAAACCACTCTGTAGATGCCTAACTCTAGAAACAATAGCACAGTCCAATACCATACAATGGACAATCCCCAAGGAATGTGCTCAAATATGCTTTCACTACAAGGTCCACTGCCCAAACCTCATCTCATGTACCTTAGTGCTTAAAATCTTACAGCAATGTCTCAGTTCACTAAAGACTCTGTTAGCTGATAGTCTACACACTGACTTTCAGTCAAAGCCCTCACATTTTCACTGATAGAAGTAATTATTTATGGTGTTCTTTTAATACTTTAACGACATTCAGCTGGAGATGAGAAGCATATAAAATGCTCATGGTCCTTATGAGCCTTGTCACTCTCACATTTTAGGGTTTTCCTTATACAAGGAGTTTATTTTTATAATTATTTTTATTACTACTCTATGATTTTGAGTAGTAGCAATCCTTGCCACCTGTGCCATGCATAATCTCCTGCTACATGAGCACTCAGACACCATAAGTAACATTTTGGAAATGATTTCTTTCCATCAGCTTAGATAACATCCAATTCATTGGGAGGGAATGACCATACAAATTCTGTCTGGAAAAAGAATACATGATGAAATGCCTCTTAATGATCAGTGTATTTGCTCTTATGTATGGTTTCACAACATCCTCAATCAAGCCTTCTCAGCAATATTCCAGCAAGGTTCAAAGAAATTCTTGATTTCAATAAATAGGATGTCAAGCAAGGTTAGACTTGAAGTAATTTTAATCATCTGCTGGACCTTATAATCTCACTTCAAACACAGACCTAAGTTCTAATATATAATAAAAAAAGAAAAAACCCAACAATTCCCACGTATACTCTTAGAGAAATAAGGTATTTGACTATGAAAGAGTTGGCATTCTACCCTGGGAAAAAACTGTTACCAGCACATGAGGTGATCTCATTCTGAGTCTGTATATGCTCTTTGTAGCCTACTCTTCATGAATCTGTGTCTTTGTGTGATACAGTAGAAAAGCAGTTCTGCAGCAAATACAGTGTCCTGCACCTAGGAAGGAATAATAAACTGCACCAGTACAGGCTGGGAGGTGATCTGCTGGAGAGCAGCCCTGTGGAGAGGGACCTAGGAGCGCTGGTGGGTAACAAGTTAGCTAGGGCACAGCAATGTATCACAGTATCACAGTATCACCAAGTGGCCAAGAAGGCATTGCAATGGGGTGCATTAAGAGGAGTGTATCCATCAGATCAAGGGAAGTTCTCCTCTCCCTCACCTCTGTCCTGGTGAGACCTCATCTCGAGTACTGCATTCAGTTTTGGGCTCCCCAGTTTAAAAGGGAAAGGGATCTGCTGGAGAGGGTCCAGCTGAAGGCTATGAGGATGATTAGGGGACTGGAACACTGCCTGATGAGGAGAGTCTGAGGGACCTGGGGCTGCTTAGTCTGGAGAAGACTAAGAGGGAATTTAAAAAATGTTTAGAAATATCTGAGGGCTGGGGGTCAGGCTCTTCTCACTTGCTCCCTGGGATAGGACAAGAAGCAATGGATGGAAGCTGCAGCACAAGAGGTTCCAGCTCAGCACAAGGGGGAACCTCTTTGCTGTAAGTGTCACAGAGCACTGGACCAGGCTCCCCAGGTAGGCAGCGGAGTCTTTTTATGGAGGGGGTAATTAATGCAAGATATTTTTTTCCAAAATTAATATTATTAATGTTGATATTCAGAAGTCTTGCCCCACCCAACCACTAACTTTAATAATAATGGGTTCTTTGCATGGTCATGGAAACATAATACAGAGAAATAACTAGCACAAATACATAAGTAGTAATTGAACTGGAAGAGATGGTTCCTGCAGTCAACACACTAGTTGCAGTTAATTATGCTGCTTGTCCACTAGATGGACTCAAGATGCTCCTTTCTGCTTATGGCAGAAGGCAATTGGTGAAGAGGCTTGCGTTACGCAAATATGGGAAAAACATATGCCTTGCACAAGCAGGCACAAGCCAAACGTGTGTACCTTGTTTACCACAAGATGCAAAATAAGTCTGGGCAAGCCAGAGTCCATAGATTCAATGGCTCCAGGTTCTTTGCCCTCTTTCTCGTGATTGCTTCTCCCCACAACAGAAGGAGGGAGAGCAGAAGAACATGTCTGGGCAAGCCAGGACATACATAAGTCTATTTTGGCCTATTCAGGTCTAACCACAACAAGTCTTCCTCTCTGGAGACTTTCAAGGCCTGTCTGGATGAGTTCCTCTGTGACCTGAGCTGGATTATATGGTCCTGCTCTGGCAGGGGGTTGGACTCAATCTCTTTGGGTCCCTTTCCAACCCCTGACATCCTGTGAAATATAGACAGAAGTTATCTTAAATGACCTTTCCAACAGGAAAGTTTTGGATGCCATTTCAGAAGTCCCTCCTAACATGAAAATACACTGAATCATTGGGAAAGCCAAAAAACCTTGAGATACAAGAACTCTTCTCCATCAAGCACAACGAAATAAGGGAAATTGCAATGTCAGTGGAGGTGAGAAGACAGCAGAAAAACATCCTTATGTACAATTTGCATAAAAGAGAAAGGAAGCTTCCTTCAACCATTCTGTTTTGCAAAGTTATTCCATCTGTGAGACATTTATCAAGAGTATTTTCTCCACAATGTTGTCTACTAGAGTAAATATCACTTTGGAGACACAAGAATTCTTGGTTGCATTAATGCATAGAAAATTAATTGATAATGATAATTAGAATTTGCATAAGTGATCATTTAGCAGTATACAGATGTCAAATGTCTGGCAGAATTTGGAGTCAGTTCCTTCAAGTATGTGTATTTTTCTTCCTTAAACTACAGCCATCACAGAGGAGATAACTGCACATGATGCTAGCATATAAATCTCAACCTTTCCAATATGCATCTTTAGGATTAAATACACATTTTTTTCAAGTGCTTCAGTGAAAGAAAGATTATCTTCAAGTACACAGCTGTTGTTTTGCAGTGATGATTTTTCACTTTCACACATAATAGTTGGATTTGTTGGAGGAAAGCAGGACTCCAGTACAGAAAGGCAATAAAATGCCATCACTTCTTTCGTCTATAAGGGAACTTTCATGTGGAACACCAAAAATGAGCATTATCTTCTAATACCTACTGGAGGATTTCAGCTACCCAAGGGAAAAGAATAAGCACTGCATCATTGGTATATTATATTTTTAAAGTATTAATCTCCTTTTGATTTAGAACTGATACCACTTCATACTTTATACACTCATTCTGCAGGTGTATGCTAAGCACAGAGCATGCAGGCTTGAAAAAGCACTGATATGAAGCAGTGCTCCAAATAATGGGAATGCTTCTTCTACAGTTAGAGACTTCATTTATTAGAAATGGTTCAAGCATTTTTCCTAATTAATGTGAGCAAACTGCCTAACAAAGCTAGAAAAATGTCTCTAGTTTAGACTCCACTGAGACTAATACTCATCCTTCACACCTTAAAGGGCAAAGCTGGGTAGGAGAAAGGAGGGAGCACTGGGTTTTAGTCTCAGTGCCAATATTAAAAAGGGCCATTTAATGCAGGTTTGTGGGAATGACTCAAGAACAAGTTCTGTGTTTTTTTGACATATATTGTAAATAAATCTTGTGGTTGAGCTGAAAAAATCTTGCTATTAACTCAGATTTTTTTAAATGTCCTAAGAGTCAGGCAGATTTAGAACTATATGCAAACATTTTTCACTAGCACTGCACAGAATTTGTGCTTCTAGTTTCTGACAGATAAAATAAGGTAAAGCATCAAGATTCATCTCCAGAAGTGAATAAAAATTAGGGTTAAGTGTTTAACAGCTGGACTCGTGTTGTCTACCTTGTAAAAGGTACATATCTAAAGTAGATAGATATCTTGAGATGTAGATTTACATCACAGGTAACAACCTTAGGATATATCTAAGCTTAACAAACATCTGATGGTTTCATTTCTCTCATTCTAGCCTTTTTTTGCCACATTAAGCAAAATACCTATTCAGTGCACTGCATCTGCCAAAGCCCATTCCAGACTGCCTTGCTCTGTACTTGTCAGAGTTGTGCACTGTATTCCAGGAGCCAACAAAACACCAAAGTCACTCTGGAGATCTGGCCCAGAATGATTTTCCAACAGGTGTGACTCATGTCACGTCACTGTCAGTGTAAGAATTAGGGTTTCAGAAGAACTGGCTTCCAGTCTAAAGGACAAAAATGACTCATGGAAGAGATAGCTAATGCTCAAAAAGGTGCAGAATCGTTCACCTAATTTGTGGGCATAGTCACTGGGGAGACACATGTAAAAATCAGCCAACCAGGCCCTCAGCAACTCTAGCTGCTGAATGGAGTCCTGGCATAAAAGCAGTCTGATTTCCACATAAAGCATCCAAGGTAGAAGGACAGCTGCCAAACTTCATGAAGTTAACCCTTTATATCTCTCATGCAAGACTCTAGCTTGACTATTTATCAATGCTATACATTGTCAAATGTACATTGATGAAGTGAAAGGTTCTTATTTGGCAGTTTCCTCTTGTCTAGGTTGAAGCCATGCCTCCAAAAGATTTCTTTCCAAATGTACAAATCATCCTGAGTGAAATTCTGAGAAACATTCACAAACCACTTTGCAAGTGAAACTAATGAGCCTAAAACTTGTCTTCTGGCTTGGTCTTTGATGGCACGAACAGTATGGGAAGTATTTAATTTGGGGATTTGCTAGAAGGCAAGTCTCAAAAGTCTAAAGCTGTTTTTGTCATCCTGCCAATGGGATGTGAAGAAACCACCCTGTCTGAAAGCAAACGAAGAAGGGATTGAAAGTGCAAATAGCAAGACTGGGATGTGTTGTGTTGTCAAACTAGTAGACCAGTGACAGAATGTGACACTTCTTTTCCACCTGTTACTGCAGTGAAAATTCTAAACTTGCAGAGCTCTTTACACAAGGAATAGTAGTATTGACAATTACCAGTATGGATGCTAAGATCTCCTTCTGCTCTGACATCTAGCATAGCTTCAGCACGCACACTAAATGTAGGTCTGAAGGCCATCTTTACTGAAAAGAGTTTGACTATTACTCCTAGCTCTGAGGGGAAAAAACTCTAAAATCTGAACTAAAGCTTGAGGTTTCTTTTACAAAATTAAAAAGTTTAGTGTGGAAATAGGACAAAAATCCTCACAGAACCTGAAGTATCCCAGCACTTTTTATTCCAGGTAGACTGAGCTACCTTACTAAAGAATGTTTGACACACTCATCTCTTTTTACTGGTGAATGAGCAGTAGATAGGTTTCAGTTGTTACAGACATGTTCATTATTACAAACCTTTTATTGAAAGGTTTATTACAATGTATGTCTGCCTACAGCTTGTTCATGAATGAGTACCTGGGATGCTTTTAAAGTGATCAGTCTTTTATTATTCACTTTCTGGTGTGACTGAAACTGGCTATATTTTTAAAAGTGATCTCTCATTTGCTAATTTTTAGATACCAATCCAGTACAAAATGTGTTTCTTTCGACACAGGATAGATCTTCATATACCAAGAGAGTAACCAGTTTAGTGGAATTTCATAATGCCTTTGTGCTTTAGCATGAAGGTTTGCCTCCTCCAATTATTTAGCAGGTAAGATCAATCACATTTTGGAAAGAATTAGTAGAGACCAACATATTAGAAATTGTTCCAACATGTAGATATATTTGAGTTGAGTCTTCGACAGAGTGGCTTAGGGACATTTTTCTCAAGAAGAGATAACTAAGGAAAATGAAT
Organism: Pogoniulus pusillus; assembly: GCF_015220805.1. Lineage (NCBI taxonomy): Eukaryota > Metazoa > Chordata > Aves > Piciformes > Lybiidae > Pogoniulus > Pogoniulus pusillus. Next base: position 4,104,339 of record NC_087283.1, on the reverse strand, counting down.
GGGTCACTTGCAGAACAGAGGAAGAATGAATTCTACTCAGAATTGATAGGGTTTTTTTCCCCCTTAGGAGTCCTCTGCAGATATATTTATACAGCCAGAGTGTCCATCTGAAATACACAGCGCACTGTCACTTACTGGCATTAGCAAGTATATCCCATCAGCAGCCATTCAGTAACCAATTTTGAATTCTGTATCCTTAGAGCCTTGTTAAGCTTACTTTCCCCCTCTGTCTTTCAATGTAATACTTGAACCTTTAAGACTCTGATGTGAAAAACACTGATATCTCCATACCTCTGACACTAGTACATAAAAATACCATAGTCCAAATTTGTAAGGATGCATTTTGCCAACCTGACCACATCTATGTAAGACAAAGAGGAATTTTCCTAGTTGGAAAACATTTTGAAGACCTTGGTTTTCTCAGTGTTTCAAAGCATGCCATATTTTAGCTACTGATAGAACAGCTTATGTCTTCTTTGCAAATGAGTGAATAGCAGCAAGAAATCATCTTTAACATTTCCATTTTTTCATTTATTTACCAGTAAAGGAAACTATTAAAACGCTTTAGAATTAGGAAATAATGTAGGTTTGACAAGGCTGGCACACTGATGCTTTCCCACCTTGAGTTAGCACAGTAGTAGTCTTTCTTAAGACACATTTTATTTCAATGGTTGGACTTGAGGTGTTTTCCAAATGAATAATTCTATGCTTCTCTGCTTTTTTTAGTCACAGCTTATTCTTGTTCTCTTGATTATTATTTCAGCAATTTAATCCTTCTTACCAGGAGCAGCAATGAATGTGAGGCTTCTATAGGCCTCTAAAATGATATTACCTTTATTGTCTGTGATTGCCTCTATATCCAAGTTACCTTTATTACAGAACTCCCCAGTGCAAGCTCTACAATGCATCACGGAACAGATGGTTTGAGTGTCTGTACAACAGTTATTGGGGTATTCTGGTTATTTTAATGGGACCCTGGGACCCTAACTGTAAGGAACAGTGAGGCATTTACAAAAGATTTTATAATGCATTCTAGCAGAAACCATAAGCAGATTCAGCTTTTCAACACTCATGCAATAAAGAAATGTTTAAAGCTAGAATCTGGAGACACAAGAGCATGATTCAGCCCCATGAGAAGAGGTGAGAGATTCCACCTCTTGTGAGAGCCATGTGATTTGACATCAGTTTAAAACCAACTTTGCGTACTACAGAGTTTCTTGTGAGAAAATGTTCACCTCATTGCCTTCAGAAGATAAGAAAAGCTGACCGTTCCTGTTTTCCTGCAATGGTTCCTATGCTTTGATTTTTGTGTTTACTTTCCCTCCCTTAGCCTGAAAACTGCAACACATACATACTGAGTTAACAAGATAAAGATATTTAGCAGCAAAAGAGATAAATTCAATGGGTAAAATACTCAAAGGCATAATGCTAGAAGGAAATATGACTCAGCAAGCACTGCACACAGACCCTGAAGCGTTATTGAAACAAACTCCTATTAGGCTGAGCGAGAGGTAGATACATAAGAGAATAGTCCCTTGCTTCCCAAGAAAGGCACATGCAAGACACTCCTACTGTGATTCTGACAAACTGTAAGACTCCAAAACCACCCTTTCCTCTTACACCAGCTACTGCTAACACCAATACTTTCTGTCCTCATACATACTGTGGTCAACACTACTCCTTTTAACTTTGTCTCAAACCTTTTCTTTGTTCTTAAAGAAGTTTACTTACCAAAAAAAAAACACAGTCCTGCCTCGTTTGCCGTCCTGTTTCTTCTTCTTAGTCCTGCCATGTAAGTGCTTGTGTAGACATGGACTAAGCCACGTTAAGGATCTGACCTTTCTGAAAAGAAAATATAACTTTGGCTGAAATCATTATGTGACTGCATTAATTCTACTTCCAGCAGAAGAAAAGCCCTGGGAACGAGCAGGCAGAGAAAGGAGATGGTGGGACTGCCTCTTTCAATAGCAGCATGGATTTCAGTCAGATTGAAGCAGCTGGCTAATGATGGGCTCATTCTGCACTTGAAAATAAGACAATAGAATGAGTGACTTGTTGGGAAATCACTTAGCCTTTCACAGGTTGGCTGTAGCAAGAAGGGCTCACCTGAATAACTTTTCAGCTGTATCTACTAAAATAAAATAATGGTTGAAGGGAGGCACTTAACATCTATTTTGTTTAATTTACATCCACTCCAGCTGTTAATCAGAACCAACACTGTTGAAGTTCCTCGACCTTTCCTTATGGGTTTAAAAACCATACATATACTTCAGACCTCCAGAAGCAGCAGAGAATACATCATCTTGTACCCCTATATAGACAGACATTACTGTCTGGTCTTCCCTTTTCTCTCTCCCTCTGTTTTTGTGACAGTTTGGGTGTTACCCACTCCCCACCGTTATGAAATCACCCAGACTAGACTCAGCTGGCTGCAAATTAAGGAAGAAAGGTTTATATTTACAACTTAACACAATATAAAAGCAGGTATTTACAATATATACAGCTATACACAGAAATATACAAATTAAAGGTAACACAGAAACACAACACCTCTCTCAGAAGCCAAAGTGCCCAGGAGGGGCTCCCACCCTTCCACCTCCTCTCCACCCCTCCACCTTATCCCAGAGTTTGCCTTAAGTGCAAGAGTATCAGCAAGAGGAATGAGAAAAGCAGAAGAATGAGTTACACAAAAGCAGTCCAGGAAGAAAAGCACAGGCAGCAGCTGTGACAGAGATGCACTGTCTTAGCTGTGTCTATGTTCTTGCTTTTATACATCTCAGCCAGCCTGTGAGTGAAGTAGACATCACCCTTGTTTCCTTCTCACAGCCTATAATCTAATTCCCACTAAAATAGTCCACTTTGCCTCAAACTAGCACCGTTTTCCAGTGCAGACCCTTACCTCCTGCAGGAGGAGTCCTCTGCCAGGCCTGCCTAAAGCGAATTCTTCTGTGCAATTGAGGCCCGGTGTGAAGGGGGGAGAGGGAGGCCCGGGCGGGGCACCGAGGCCAGGTGTGAAGGGGGGAAGCAGGGGGTCTGGGGGGGCACCGAGGCCTGGTGTGAAGGGGGGAAGCAGGGGCCCGGGCAGGGCACCGAGGCCCAGTGTGAAGGGGGGAGAAGGGAGGCCCGGGCAGGGCACCGAGGCCAGGTGTGAAGGGGGCAGCAGGGGCCCGGGCGGGGCACTGAGGGCACTGAGGCCCGGTGTGAAGGGGGGAAGCAGGGGGCCGGGCGGGGCACTGAGGGCACCGAGGGCCGGTGTGAAGGGGGGCAGCAGGGGGCCCAGGCGGGGCACTGAGGCCAGGTGTGAAGGGGGGCAGCAGGGGGCCCAGGCGGGGCACTGAGGGCTGGTGTGAAGGGGGGCAGCAGGGGGCCCAGGCGGGGCACTGAGGCCTGGTGTGATGGGGGGAAGCAGGGGGCCCAGGCGGGGCACTGAGGCCTGGTGTGATGGGGGGAAGCAGGGGGCCCAGGCGGGGCACTGAGGCCAGGTGTGAAGGGGGCAGCAGGGGGCCCAGGCGGGGCACTGAGGCCTGGTGTGATGGGGGGAAGCAGGGGGCCCAGGCGGGGCACTGAGGCCTGGTGTGATGGGGGGAAGCAGGGGGCCCAGGCGGGGCACTGAGGCCAGGTGTGAAGGGGGCAGCAGGGGGCCCAGGCGGGGCACTGAGGGCTGGTGTGAAGGGGCAGCAGGGCCCGGGCGGGGCACTGAGGCCAGGTGTGAAGGGGGGCAGCAGGGGGCCCGGGAGGGGCACCGAGGCCAGGTGTGAAAGGGGAAGCAGGGGCCCGGGCGGGGCACTGAGGCCTGGTGTTTGGCCTGCACTGGGGGGCAGGTTTTGGCCTAATGAGACTGTGGTAAGCTCCGGCCAGAGGACCAGGTGGAGGCTGAATATGAATTTGTGCATTTTGTATTTCTGCAAACATATTTTTAATAGCATTTCCATTTAAACTTCCAGTCCAGCGTGGAGTGGTTTTATTTTACTCCTCTGGGAAGGGTAAAATTGCTTTCTGTCTGCTCAAAAGCAAGACACCTTTTGACCTCTCCAAGTCACATAGACTCATAGAATCAACCAGGTTGGAAGAGACCTCCAAGATCATCCAGTCCAACCTATCCCCCAGCCCCATCCAGTCAACCAGTCCCTTCCTATCTCCTTCTCTCTTTCTACCCTCCCCTCCTACAGACCAAACAAGAGACCCTCCTACCACCCTGGTCTAGCAGGAGGAGAGCCTCAGAGTTAATTCTTCCTCAGTCAACACTGACACAGAAGATAACAAAATTTAATCTTGTGGGCTGCCCCTCCCTCTTATTTAGGGCTAAGAATGTCATTAATTTTTATTAACATAATATGTTAGCACAGATTTTAAACCCCTAAAATGTTTCTTGACACCTCTGCAAAACAAACATCGCTTTGCAAATTTGACATGAAAAGCTTTGAGCTCCTGAAGGTTTTTTTTAATGAAAAGTGCTAACAACTGCAGCAGACCATCGAGAGTAGCACCACAGAAAATAAACATGAGCGGCAGGAAAGAAGAGGGGGGGAAAAAAACCCTTCTGTGCGATTCCTTCATTGGCTTTGCAGAAACTTGCACTTGATACGTGAAGAGCTCTGTCTGAAACCATTAATAACAAAAACAATCACCAAATGAAAGAGCAGCCCTGCAAGCAGCGATCCATAAAAAGAAAGCCAGTTAATTAAACAAATCACAAGCTATCTCCAGACTGTCTCTCTCGCTTTAAAGTCCTCAGTGCAGAAAAGAGAAGGGGAAAAAAAAATCTCATCAAATGATATAATCATAACAGCCTCAAAATAACTCACACATATTTCCAGATAAATCATTTCTGAAATACTAAGAGCCTGGAAAAGCTTAGAGGAAAATTGCACCTTAGATACAACTCCTGCTTCTTGGAGGGGGCTTTGGAGTATACTGAATCTCATTTCCCTTCACTAAATGTTTATTCCTACTCCTTAAATTGTCAGTTTTTAATATAAAACTTTAATTGATCTCTGGATTCATTTCACTTGATGTTGCAAGGCCATTTCACTGTGTCTCAGAAGGCACTTGATTGGAATTGAAGGCTCAGGGTTAGAAACACAACATTTATCCCTTGCCAAAACCTTAAAAAGCTTTCTGGGTAGGGCCAGGGAGCCACAACTGAACTGCACAATTGGCTGGGTGAACATGGCTAAGGGCAGTGCTGACCCCATGCACATTATTGCCCTGATGGAAAAGGTAACAGCAAGTTAATGGAACTGGATGTGCATTAATTTTGCTGAGATTATACACTGTGATGAAACTCTTTCATTGGCTTCTACAGGTCACAGCAGCTGGTAGGAATCTTAACAGTGTCATTCCATTATAAGGCTATTATTGATCCAAAATCTAATTGGAAGATAAATTTGGATTGGAATCAGATCCCAATATGACAATGATTTCAGTGTAGATAAGAGGCAATTTGCTCCTCTGGGTGCCAGAAATCAATTTTTGGTTTTCTGTACTGACCCAGCTGCCAAAGAGAAAAAAAAAAAGGAGCTGAAGATAATGTGCAAATAAAGGATTATAGTAATCCAATCTGGAGGTGATAAAAGTATAAACCTGGCTGCAAACTCATCTGAGGTAAACAAACATTTAATCCCAGCTAAATATCTCAGATAATGGCTAAAAGGTTTCCATGTAATTTTTGATGCATTTAGCCAATACAAAATACTGCTTTGAATTCAAAGCAACTCCTAGCATTCCTCCTGTAATTCTTTGTGGCAGTCAGCACATGGGAAGCTTATGTGGGGATCTCAAGACTTATCTCTACTATTTGTATTATACCTGTGCTGGTCACACTGGCAAATCGTCATTGAAGAGTCAATAGCCAGACTCACCCACGCTATTAGGAGTCAGAATGACTTTGGCCATGGGATGCTGTGGCTTTTATCTTCATCTTCAGTTTCTCCCCAAAGAAAGAGAGGATGCACTCATAGCTGACATATCCTCAGCTTGTCATTTGCATCCAAACCCATCTTCATCAGAAACACAGACCACTGGGGATACACTGCAACACACAGGTGTTGCAGATATGGTGCCTGTGAATCCAGTCCCACGTTACTATGCCTGGCTGAGCAAAGACCTTTGCCAAACATACAGCCACTGCACTGCACCTGCTGCTTCCCACCTCAGCACTGGGAGACACTGAGAGTAATGTGTGTTGAGGCTGTTCTTGCCCCAGGGAGGACAGGACAGACAACAGGTAAGAGGTGGTGTGAAAAACTGAGGGGACTCTGCTCAAAGTTGTTGGCAGAGATGAGAATTCTCTGCTCTCTACAGGGCTGGCCCTTAAACCCTTTTCACTTTTATTAAGTGCAGACGTACTGCAGAGATGCGAGACTTAGTTATCTACAGTGAAACTGGAAAGGGTTTTTGCTTCTTTTTTTTCCCCTCCTTTTCCTCCCGACAACCGTGGTGGAATCAGTTTTATTCAGATTTGGCTGTAATTGGAGCGAGGCTCTCACTGAATCTAATTTCAGCTGGAACTAATTATAGGGGGAAAAGGTCATAAATGTAAGACGGCTGCATAACTATGTTGGAAGAATATTGACATCATATAGTATTAACTCTGCTCCTGTAAAGGCCATAAATACTTAGACTAAAAACAGCCATTAAGAGACAGAACAAAATGTACCTATTTCTTTTGATTAGAGGGGGAAAATGAGGAAGGAAAAAAAAAAATCTCTAAAGAGAGATATAAAATCATAGAATAAAGAAGTGCTGTGCACAAAAAAGTAATAAAAAAATCCAATCAAAAAATAGAGATCGACTGCCTCAGATAAAATCCTCAGCCATACCAGAAACAAACAGCACTGCTGCATCTGGACTGAGCCCTACTCACAATATAACAGCAAAGATTAGTTGCAGTAATAAAACCAGGCATACAACACGGCCAAGACTGATAACCAAGCTTCAACTAACTGATTCCATACGATCACAGCATGTGCAAATACTGGAGACACCAAGCCACATCTGACAGAAAATTCCTTATTACTGCTCCCCTAACCATTAGACTGCTGGGGCCAAAACGGCTCTCAGAACCAGCCTGAGGGTGGGGTTGACCTGCACCATATTCCCTGTGGGTGAAGAGACTTCACACCGTCTTCTCCCAACACCTCATTGCCACTTGAGACCACCCCAGCACTCCCTCTGTGCCTGGAGAATCGTTGTACTGTGTCCTGCAAAACATTTCCAGCCCTTCTAGGTGAGCAGAGGAGGCCATACCAGGCTTGGTCCCCACTCTGAGACACTTGGCTAGTCAAGAGGAGACTTCACTCCCCTCCCACTTCCACTTCACTTCTCAGAGTCTTCCTCACCACAGAACAGAACCAGCATGTCTGACACCACGAGCCTAGCCCTCATGGAAACTGGCTGGATTTGCTGCTCACCTGAGTCTGAGAGGCCTCAGGATGTTCTCCCTGAGGAAACCCACAGGCAGTCAGAATTTGTGATGAATTTGATTAAATGAAGAATTCCAGCATTCTCTTTATACAAGTGTTTTCTTGTAATCAACACGACACCAGTGTGAGCAAAATGAGCTCATAAATGAAATTATACATGCAGCCTAAATTTTGACCATAGGATGTTTCAATTAGTCAATGAATTGTTATTTAAACATAGCTGCACACTTACTCATCTTTCTGAAATTAATGCTTCTTTGGCACTTAGATTTACAGAAGCTCAGTATCTAAACCAACTTCCATGGTCTGTGTTAGCCCTAAGGCTGAAGTGTAGTGATGACCTAAGTTAAATTAATAAACACAGAACCCTCCAGACATCTTGTGATGAGTTGCATCGCAATGAATCTTTGTAGATTCTCTAGGAAGCAGACAAAAGTAATTTCTAAACCAACTGAAATAATTCAGCAATTAGCTTTTTTTTTTCTCTCTTTCTCTCAGCAGCTCCACAAATGCATGACATTACTGGGGTCTGGATCAGAACATTTTGCAGTGAAATGACTATGACTGCAGTCTCTCAACTGAAGCCCTGCGGCACAGGAGCAAAGGCTCACACTCAGACTGTGCTTCCTATCACCTTCTCCCCTCACTTCAGTCTGAAGTAAATTCTTACTAAGTTGATGGAGACGCATAAAAAGATCAAGCAATGAGCCTGCCTTTGTCACAGTTCAGTGTCTTCTTAGCAGTGTTCATCGTTGCATCTGTATGAGTGGAAAAAAACAAGTTCCCTCTTGGGACACTTGCCACCACTAAATTTCTTCTATGATCCCTGACTTACAGACTTACTTTAGTAAGTACTACTGCATTGCCATCTGTTGTCATCAAGCTGCATCACCTATGTTTTCTCTGCTGTGGCCACAAGAGCAGAACATTTTAATAAAGAGGCCAGTGATTAGCTCCTCAGAAGTAGTCATAACAGACTCAGAATCAGAGGATCACAAAATAAATGCTAGAAGAAGGGGAAAGTCAAGATAAACACTTCATCATGAAAAGGAAGAAGATATTTTTATCCATACTTTGCTCTTCAGTCATTATTCTACTTGCTGGAACATTAGTTCTTCAAATTGCTTTTAATTACATGGCCTAGAAATAAATATGCAGCACTATTAGCATGCTGAGGTTGAATACAAGGGGTACTCACTTTCATTCCACTCAAGGCACTATTCCAACTTGATTTATACTCTCATTATAGGATGTTGCCTTTCTTATGTAAATTTGTAATCAAATATTCTAAACAGGTGATGACAAATAATGAAGGTAACTACTGCTAGCAGCCAAAATCACAGCCATAGGACCTCACAAGTGTACCAGGAGAATTTAATGCACACATATGCTCATGCACATTTACAGTTCACACAGGCACGTTCCCATGGTATTAAATCTTCTAGCAACTTTTGAACACATGAACTCAACCTATATCAAACTTGTTGGTGACAACATTTTTTCACTATGCTTAATTTAGCAAACTTCCCTCTCATTATATAAGCTATTAGGACAAAAGGAGCATTAATTAACTTACTGAATTTTTGATTAGATGTTGCAGTGATAATTTATCATTTTGATAGTCTGTTCTAGAGTGGATTTTTTATACATGTTTCACAGAGTGAACCAACAAATTAATATAATAATTATCAACCTTTCTCATGATGCAAATATTAGGCATCCCTCTGTGCTAAGCAACCTTTCAGTGCAGCGTGTGATGGAGGATCACCATTCCCACACACAAAATGTCCTTTGCTGATACACCATCAACTGGTTCACATGCCAGCCCCAGAGGCAGTGTTTAATACTTTGATTTGTCTGTTAAACAATTTTTGAATTTGTTTTTTTGTTTAAAATGTAGGAGATGAGATGTAACTTCAAAAGGATCTTCTATAAAAGGTACCTGATTTTTTTAATTTGCATTTAATTTCTGAACAAGTCATATTTTTGGCTAAGATTGCAGGACTGTTTGAAATGTATGGAGTACTCTGTAAAACTTTACCTGGACGGGAAACTTGCAAGGAATCAGGTTGGGCTAACTTGTTCTCTTGCAGTCAGCCCTGGTTTTCTGCAGGGAGCTAGTCTCAGAGTAGGGCAGGAATCCATGAACATTAGGATGTTAAACCCTGGAATGCTTAAACTGAGCATATCTGAGTACAGAATCCCACAGAAACAATAAAAGGAAGAAAGGGTTTGCCTTTTCTAATGGCACAGTACAATTTGTACAGAACTGTGCTGTCCAGGTTTGATACTTCTCACTCTTGACTCTCTGCCTCTGCATGCAATTGCTAGTCTTTTAAAATTCCAGCCTTAATGAAACAGGTAAGCTGCAGAAAAGATTAAGCTGAAAAATACAGCAGGAATACAGAATGAGGACAGGTGATTGATCTTTGAGTGGATATCCAACAGTGCAATGAAATTCTCAGGCTGGTTCTTCTTTATTTCAAAGTGGTTTTGATTCAGAGGGATTTTATAGCAGCTAAATCATGCAGTTGGCACAGAATGTGCAAGCTTTTCAGCATGTTATACTCTGAAAGGTGTCACATTTGGCAGAGGCAGTAAAGCTCCATGAATTTATTGTTGTTTCCTGTTGAATACCCAAATCCAAGGAATCAAAAGATGATACTATTGTGTCAAGTCATCTGCTACTCTGGCTAGCATAAACCTCTGGTGGAATACTACAAAATGCCAAATGGAAGCCACCTGTGCATGGGGAAGAAAAGGTCTATCTATAAAAGACCAGTGAATGACAGTTGCAGCTCAGCCCATGGTCCTGTAAACAGGCTGCACATGAGCAGTTCCATCTTCTACATGAAAGCACTGCAAGACTGCTCCCCAAAATAACTTTACTTTCAAGACTTAGAGTCAGCAGGGCTTCTCCTGCATGTGAAATTGTAGATACACTTAATTATCCCCTTTACTCTGTTCTCATTAGAACCCACCTGGAGTACTGTGTGCAGTTCTAGAGCCCCCAACACAAGAAGGACATTGAACTGTTAGAGCAAGTCCAGAGGAGGGCCACAAAGATGATCAGAGGGATGCAGCAGCTCTGCTATGAGGACAGGACACAAGAGGTGGGGCTCTTCAGCCTGGAGAAGAGAAGGCTTCAAGGAGACCTTATAGTAGCCTTCCAGTATCTGAAGAGGGCCTACAGGAAGGCTGGGGAGGGCTAATGGGTTTCCACTGGCAGAGGGAAGATTCAAACTAGACGTTAGGAAAGAATTCTTCAAAGTGAGGGTGGTGAGACACTGGCACAAGTTGCCCAGGGAGGTTGTGGGTGCTCCCTTCCTGGAGGTGTTCAAGGCCAGGTTGGATGAGGCCTTGACTGACCTGTTCTAGTGGGAGGTGTCCCTGCCTATGGCAGGGGGCTGGAACTGGATGAGTTTTGAGGTCCCTTCCAACCTAAACCTATGATTCTACTCCCAGAATCAGGACTACGCATTGGGTGTTGATTTACTGTTAGGCATTAGGGACAACTGCCTTCCTCATAGCGAACATGGGAGCGTTTTATCAGCAAGTTTAGCTTGTCTGAACATAGAGCTAATTAGCTGTGCACAAAAAGTGTGCAAGAGTATATGAAATAAGACCAAATTAATTTATTTTATACTTCCTTTTCCACCCTCAACTATCAATAAACCAAACAAATTGAAAATTCCCCACATCTTAATAATCTCTGCCAGATTCCAACTGACAGTCAGCCCATTTTCAGTCAAAAGCGGAGCAGAAAAAAATGTGACTAGAAAAAGATTAGTGACATTTTTAACATCCATTTTTCTTTTCCACTCAGCTTGAGATAATTGCAAACATCACAGAGCATACTTGAAAACTATATAATGATATATTCAAAAAGCCAAATAAAAAGCTACTTTCTCATAGACCAAGACGCGCATAAGTAAACAACCAACGGAAAAAGCTATCTGAAAACTTATCAGGAATTCTCTGAAATGGATATAAGGCACAGCTGCCCTCTCATTATTTCCTATGAATCTACACACTCGGAAAAATATTGCTGTCTTTTAAGATTCTGTAAGCCACATCCTTTAATAATTTATGTGGAAGGCTATGAGAGATGTTTAAGGAGCTTCTGCTTTTGTTTTTTCAGTTCTCAATATCTAGTCAGGAATTCAGTATCTCAGCCAGTACGTGGCCACCACCTAAGCAGCTATACTCTGAGCAAGTACTGCAAGAAAGTTCAAGAGAGTCTCCTGACCCTCAGTTTAACCTTGCAAAGAGTCTATTGTCACTGCTCTGGGATACACAAAAGTAGCATTAATAGAGTTCGGGGTGTGCAATTTCTCTGTGCATTAAGAGCATTAGAAAGGTTTTACTATGTACATCACAAATAGGTAAACCGTATCCAACATCCAAGTTTCTCATTATGGGAGGTATTATATTAGATTGTTATTCACAACAGGAGGATGTCACACTTTTCTGTGTACTCTAGTTCAGCACTTTTCTAATTTCACAGACCTCAATTTACATTTGTCAGTGTTTGAAGTTAGATGATATTGGTCTACTCAGGAAATGAGTTAAAGGGGAAAGAGAGGTCATTCACCTTTTGGGCAGTACTATACTTTGATGATGCATAAATAAAGCACAGCACAAGTGTGTCAGCAAAAAAAATACAGCTGTCCTAAAGCCTCTTGATGCAAAGGATGATGTTTGTTAGAAACAGAAGGTTAAATATGTAGAAAGTGTAAGGCTGAAGTGATGACGTGAAGGGACACTGGCTAACCTCTTAGCAGAAATCCACCTTGTCATTCACTGCAAGTTTACAGACATGCAGATTTCAACAGATTACCGATGCTGATTAGCAAATGTATATGGAAATTATATTTACCAGCTGAATTGCTAGCAGTCTGTATTATATGAACCCTGGAGAATTGGTATTCATAATGGGCTTGATCCAAAGACCTGTCAGTGGTTTTTTTCATTATGTTAATGGGATTCAGATAAGACCCTCGGATGTTACTCTCCAAGAAAGTGGCACCTGTGTTGCCTAGACTTACAGGTTCACACTTCTGGAGCAGGCTGTATGCATTGCCACCTCTTAATTCAGAGTAGGAGAACTTAGGAAATGTTTTGTCCTAAGCATTCAAAAACATTTTCCTAGAGCTATCAAAAGGAATTTGTACTTACATAATACATTATCCATCTATTGTATGGCAAGACAGACTTTGCAAAGGGAAGTAAAATCTTAAACCAGACACCAAAGTCAGAAGAACAGTGAACTTCTGAGTTAGAACAATGAATTCATTAAACCGAAACAAATAAACAAACAAACCCCTCAAGTGTTAAAACAAAGCATCTGAATGGTAACAACTGCTAAAATGAGCTCTGAAATCTCTATGCAGCATGAGATTTTTATTGGCAAACAATTAAATCTCTCTTTAAGTGCACTTTCTCTGTAGAACCTAATTTATAATCTTATCAGGCATGTCTCTCAGAAGAATTTGCTACTACCCTAAGTCTTTATCTGTACAATGCAGAATGCTAACAATTGTCTTGTATGTTTGTTTCCAATGTCAAAGACATTTCCAATTTAAGGTTCAGACTGCTTTTGGAATTTGATATTATTTTTAAGGTGCTGTCACTTGGCATGCCAGGAAAAGAAAATGTAAGAACAGAAAAAACTCTGTAGATGGTTCAAAGGAGAAAGGTTTGCTATAGCTCTTTTGCTGTTTTAGCATTTTCCTGTTACCCTCCTGGGCCCTATTTTGTTTCAACCCTACTCATTAGAACTTAAGTTTTCCAATAAGGATTAAGGTAATGGAAGTTAGAGGCAAGGCAGATTTTACAGTCTGCCCTTTATGTGTATTGCAATGCACTTGATGTACATTGCACCCAACTAGCAATTTTTGAAGCCAGTGGTACCTACACATAAAACTCTGTCTGCTATGCATTTTGTATTGCATAGTTCTGGTGCCTCACTGTCTTTGGTTTTTCTGGAAACCTGTAAGAGTTTAATCATTTCTAGGCACAGACTTATATCACAGCCCACATTTCTAACTACAATAATAGATAACAATAACTTCAAGCACACAGTTTTAATTCTACAGACTGATAACCTACCTCTTTTTTTCAGTTTAGCGGAATTCAGAAAAGAACATAGAGGGTTTTCTTTAGCAAGCAAATTACACAGCTCTGCATTATTATTATTTCCTTCCATATCCCCCAGTCCTAGCTCTGAAATTCTCTAAGAACTAGAACTACAACAGTCACAGTACCAGCCCAGAGAGTATTTGTTCCATCTAATTTTTTTAATCCCACATAAAATCCTGCTAATTCTTCCAACATAAATAGGAAACATTACTATTCCAAGCTTCCCTTCCCCTTTTATTTGGCTCAGAACACCTGATGGTTAATTCCCAGTTGAGATAATTAGTCCTTGGTTATCACCAGTTATTGTCACCTGTTCAACTGGCAAGTGTCTACAAATCTGAGGTTTCCAATTAGCATCATAGGATCCCTATGGCATACAGCTAGAATGTATTTTTTTTTTCTACAAGGCAAATCAATTTTCACTTACACACTCTGTCTATTGAGTCTCATTTGGTAATAGTGCTTTAAAAATTATAGTGTTTTTCACAGAATAGACTTGTCATTGCCCTACCTCCTATCAAGCCCAGATGGCTGCTTCTACAAAGGAGAGAAAAACAGAAAAGGGAATTAAATGAAACCTTCTCTTTAATAAGTATCCAAGTCAATTTAAATACTTCCATTTCATTTTTACATCAGAGTCATGCCCTAGTATTAAGGCATGAGGAACATTCTCAGTGTGCTAATAAGCCCCATGACATGTTGAACTGACACTGCAGTAAGTGGAATAAGCTGGGGTTTATTTTTAACTTCTGCAGTAGGAAGCTGTAGGTAAACTGCATTAGAGACACTGGCCCAGTGCACTAGATTCAGGTTGTCTTCAAGATAAACATAATGAGGTGGCTTTCTAACTAAAACCAATACAAATAATACTTGAAATTTGGAAGAGGTACTTCTGGAATCAAGATTTTAAATCCCCAAAGCACATGACACAAGATCACCCAATAGCTCAGGCATTATTTCACGTTGTTCTCCATAATGTCTGCAGCAGATTCATGGCTCTTCAAGGAAGATGATTAGGACACCTTCTAAGTTTGAAGTTCTACAATAAAAATGAGCTCTTGATTTTTTTTGGTGGGAGAATATAATTGAATATCTGATAGCATCTTTCAACCCTTCCCTCAATGTTACACAGTACACCTGCAAGTATGAAAGGAGTTCCCATATACAGAAAACGGAAGATGCTGGCCCTGATCGGTGGAAAAGGTTGTGCCATTTGGGAACGAAGTTCCTCCACATCACAGAATGGGAAGGATCTTTAAAGATCATCTAGTCCAACCACCCTGCAATGATCAGGGCCATTTTCAATGAGGCTGGGTTGCTCACAGCCTTGTTCAGCCTGACTTTGACTGTTTACAGGAATGAGGCATCCACAGACTCTCTGGGCAACATGCTCCAGCATTTCACCACTCTCATTGCTACAGTTTGTCTTCCTCTGGATGTGCAGAGAACAATGATTGAAACCTGAGCAGATATGGCAAGGGAAAAAATATCACTTCAGAGATCTGAGCAGCTTATTATTAAGGAGGAAACCTTTTCCATAACTCATCAGTTCTGACTGACTCATTTAATATTTGCACATCCCTGACATGGAGATGTATGTCTGTGAGGATTTTCTTGTATTGTAGGTGGAATTTTGAGCCAGGCTTGGTGACAAAGACAGCTCTCTCTGAAAACACTGGTGCCTCCAAACAGAGTATTTTTCAAGACAGCAATACAGCTATAAATTGCTGTGTAAGAGAGGTTTAGGACATCTCCAGTAGCATTAACAATGCTGTAGACAGGCAGATACTGAAAGGCAAAACCTGCTATATTCTGAGCTTGAAAGTAAATAACCTAATGAAAGAGTTTATGAAGAATACTAGAAAACAAATGGTTTCACTGTGGAATACTAGGAAACAAATTGTTTTGTCCTAGCCTATACTAACCACAAATCACAGCACTCTGCTGGCTAGAACAGATGTTAACAAACTCACCTGCACTCTTGTCTTGTCCCCACTTATCTGCCTTGGGGCAGGGAGTAGAGCTCAGACTCTCAGATCCATTTGGGCATCAAATTCCCTTTGAAATTGAGTTGTTAGATTCCTAACTGGTTTTGAGAATCTGGGTTTAAATGGGGATACAGTGTCTGCTTATTGCTTTGTGTCTGGAGCCTATGAATCAGATAGACTCACACACAGTGGAATAGGATTATTACTTCATGGCATGGGCAGGCAGCAGCAGTCACGATCTAGCCCTTTGAGATCAAGACAGCAAGAAATTCATGAACATTTAAAGTAGTTAAAGGAGTTTATTTTCCAGGTGGGAAATCCAGGTGTCAGAAGGAAAGTAACTATAAATTTTCAACCCAGCTTTCCACATAAAATGTAAAGCCATTTGGAACACACAGAAAGCTCAGTATGAACTGCAGCTGATAGCTGGTGCAAGGTATGGTCAGTGGTTTTAAATGATTGATGGAGCTATCTCTGCACTAAAGTACTAAGATTGGAATAGAAGAAAAAAAAATTGAGATCTGTTGTAATGGTGCTTTATACCCTTTTTCTTCCTCTGATGGTCAAATAGAGTTCAGTTGTACAGACTGATTGCTGGTAGCTCTCCATACTAGGTCACTACTAGAGATCATCTACTACAGAACTTTATTCTAATGAACAGAACAATACATCATGTGGAAATGGGTTGTTTTTGTTCTTAAATGCCTTCTAATTTACTATTGACTTAGAAAGTAAAGGCAATAAAGCAAATTCAATTTGGTTTAGTTGAAGGTGAAATGTGTATCAGTGAGACATCTCAGCTCAACAGGTTTCTTACCTTCCACTTGAAACAATGTGGGGTTTTCCCCCACATCCTGTGTGGATACTTGAGATAACACCAGGCAGTCATTCCTTTCTTTTTTGGTTTTCAAATACCAGAACCATGTGAGATTTCAACTAAGCTTCAGATACTTTAATATAATATTTCTGAAATCAGTGATACTGCCCAAGGACTATTCTACATGAAAAA
The DNA here is from genome assembly GCF_015220805.1 of Pogoniulus pusillus. NCBI lineage: Eukaryota > Metazoa > Chordata > Aves > Piciformes > Lybiidae > Pogoniulus > Pogoniulus pusillus. The sequence continues at coordinate 4,087,777 of NC_087283.1, read as the reverse complement.
GACAGATGAACAAGTGCTGAAGGAACAGACTACTAAGTACCCTCTATGAGAGAGTATGAGACATTGACTCTATTTATACTCAGCTCTGAGATCAGTGTATTAGCTGACTGGCATTTCTCTTGCTGAGAAAAGATCAATGAAGAAAAGATCAGCTGAAGGAAGATCGATGGTGACCAGACAAACCATTAATTCATAAGAAAAGAGATTTTGCTTGGAGAAATAGGACATTACCCAGAGGCCTAAGCTCAGACTTGATCGTTCCTATTTCTGCATGTTGACCTGAATTCTTCCTGCAATAAACTACAAGTCCTGCAAGAACAGGGTGAGAATGAGCTCCATGCTGGACAGAGTTGCAGACACAGCAACAGTGAAGCAAATGAAGAGAATAAGATCATAAATATTAATGGCACGTGTGAAATGTAGCCCTGTTTGCACAAGTGGAGATTTCTCACATGCTTTTGTAGGAAAATGGGACTGTTCTTGATAATCTAGAATTTGGTATTCATTGTGTCCCGAGGTCTGCAGGTTCTCCTGCAGTGGCAGTATCTGAATGACATCTATTTTCTCTTTAAATACTATCACAAGCACTCATGGTGTCACTAGCATCTCACTCTTACTCCTTTTCCTTTCTGTAGAGAGACAACTCTATTACATTACATTGGATTGTTGTAGTCAGGTAAAGGGGGTGAGGGGTGGTGATGTTATGTTTAGTTCTCTTTCAACTCTAGATGGCCACTATTCTCAGATGGCCTGGAAGAAATGCTCTTTTTCAGTGATAAATGCTTAAAACTCCAAAAAGATAAGAAAAATCCTCAGATAAGAATGTATGCCAGAATGTGTATGTATATATTCATGAAAGCATTCTGCAGTAACAGAGAAATGAAGTACTCAGAAAAAAGCGCTAGGTGCTGAGAAAAAAGGCTTTGGTGTTTTTAAGACATTAAAGAAGTTGCTAAAGCATAGTTCACCTGTGGATATTGGCAAGGAGAGGAACCACTGTACTGATCATGTTTGAAAGTGCTGCTCTGTGTAAAGTATAAACAGCACAGCAGCTTTAACCAGAGCGCCCTGCTGATTCAACAGGAGAAAATAGCTCGAGAGGGTAAGCTTCATTTAGAGCAAAGTTCCAGCTTTTGCAGAATAAAGGAGGAGCTTTTGTGTCTAATGTTGCTCTTTGAAGTTGCACAGGTTCACACAGCTGTCACCAGATGCTAACTCCTGCACTGGCGATGGGGATGGTAACTGCAGAGGGGAGGGTAACAGCAGGTGATTTGGGAGGAAGCTCCCCAAAGGCAGCTGAAGATATGTTTTGGTGAAAAAATGGATTTTGAAGAAAACAAACAAACAAAAAAGCCCAAGTGGTAATAGATGTATTACTCAATGAGTAGTCAGAATTTTCTGGAGTAAAAGGAGGATTCCAAATCAATATCCATGTGTTTCTACAATTGCAAGCATCAGGTCAAGTTCTGGGAACAGGAAATTCTACCTGATGGATTAGCTAAAACACAATCCAAAACATACCATGAAAGACAGGCTGCACTCTCCCAGGTCAAGTAATTCTCCTTTGCCATTTGTACTAATAAACAGCTGTAAAATCCTAACCTGTCTATTATTTATTTAAGATGGCATGCTATTAATTATGATAAAATAGATCTTGGACACATTCTTAATAGATAACCTGGAGCAAATGCACACTGTCTTAATGGACTGCTACATGTACCCAATGAAACTATTAATTAAATCAAACCACACTCACTTGTGTGCTTAAAAGGAAGATAACCTGGTTTATAAATCTAACCTTATATCATTGGGTAATGGCGTTCTCTTGCTTATTGAATTTTTGCTACTGATGCTAGAACTAAAAAAAAAATCAGATTAGATTTGAAATATTTTTCTAATAATATGTTTCAAGAATACTTTTAGTACATCTGGACCTTACCCATTGTTTCTTTCCACTGGAAGTTTCATGGCAAAAGTGGAGAAAAGTAATTCAGTGGTTTGGGAAGATAAATGAGACAGCATGTGTGAATCATAGAATGAATCATAGAATGGATCATAGAATCATAGAATGGTTTAGGCTGGAAGGGACCCAAAGCTCATCCAGTTCCAACCCCCTGCCATAGGCAGGGACACCTCCCACTAGAACAGGTCAGTCAAGGCCTCATCCAACCTGGCCTTGTACACTTCCAGAGAGGGAGCATCCACAACCTCCCTGGGCAACCTGTGCCAGTGTCTCATCACCCTCACTGTAAAGAACCCTTTCCTAAGATCTAGTTTGAATCTTCCCTCTGCCAGTTGAAACCCATTACTCCTCATCCTGTCATTACAAGACCTTGTAAATAGTTCTTCCCCAGCCTTCCTGTAGGCCCCCTTCAGATACTGGAAGGCTACTATAAGGTCTCCTTGAAGCCTTCTCTTCTCCAGGCTGAAGAGCCCCAGCTCTTGTAGCCTGTCCTCATAGCAGGCTTACAGAACATAAATAGAAGTGCTTGCCCTGACTCTCTTTCTGTTGTGACCTATTCTATTTAAATGTCAGAGTGAAGAAATCTTTTTATAGCAAGAATTTCCTAAGCCCGTTTAAAAATACACATTATGTGACATCTGTTTTAACATATAAGGGCCCTGTGCTCTGTACTGTTTGTCTAACTGCACATACAGCCAACCTGCACTGCACTCCTAGCAGGCATTCACTCTGGCTGGGCTCCAGCTAGTCACTGAACTTCACCAGCTTTTATTACTTGCTAAGTGTAGTAGTGTCCCAGATATCCCAGATGGAAACTGGGAACAATCTTTTAGAAGACAAGAGTTATCAGGATGGTAGCTGTAAGACAGTATGATTACTTCAGCTAACAGTGTGCACTACTAACAGTTTCAGATTTCTTTAATATAGTATTTTTGCATTTTTTGGGCACTCTTCTTCAGTACCCATTATGGGAACAGATCTTGCTGGTGAATTTGAAGGAGGAGAATACACAGTTTCACATCCCATAAACTGTGAGAGTCTTTTTTGCTTTTGTTCAGATTTCAGCACAACTTAGTGGGTGAAATCCTAACCTCTTTCAAGTCAGTGGGAGTTTTGTCATGGATTCAAAGAGGCAGAGCTTCTTTGTGTGGATAAGCCGGAGCTCCATTTTACCAAACTCCACACGACCAAAGTGCATTGTTCATTTACAGCTGCCTTGATCATAAATATGTCTCATTTTACTTTATTCTAAGTCACTCCCCTGAAGTTTCAACTTACATATTTATTGTTGATGCAGAAATATCTAGATAACGATGACAGTCTGACTTACTGACTACTACAGTTTAGACTTTTGTTGGTTCTAAGTGTAACTTAAGGAAGAGAAACAGTAAAGTTCACACTCTTTCTGGATAAAAGTCCAAGCTATTTAATCAACGGTGCCACGGCTTTGCCTTTATAGCAGCAAAGGATTTCCATACTCTTCTTGTCAGAGGTTTATCAGTGAGCTGAGCACCAGATAGACTCCTTGATTTGGCTGCAGTCAGAGCTCATGGGCTGGCTCAGGGAAACCGCACCCCATTCATTTTCAGGGGAGTTCTGGCTCAGTGACAGTTAACCCCCAAAGCTGAATTTACAACAGAAGCTTCACAGCGCTTTTTAATACGGCATTCAGTTTAATTAGCACTCGGGCAATTCCTTTTGTTCTCTGTAAACAACAGCAAGATTTGACAAGGCAGAGAAGAGAGTGTATTTGTTGCTTTCATATGTCACTCAAACTAGCCCATCACCATTCCCAAACTAATACTTCTTTACACGAACTTCTGATAAATAGTGTTAGATTTTTAAGTCTAAAACTGGCAGGTTTTCCCAGGGTTGCATCTGATATCAAAATCAAGGTTTATTAACATTACAAAGAGCACTGCTGTCCTGTAGTGCCCCTTTTATCATTCTAAGCAGCTGCCTTGAGGCAATGCGTTTAACCTTGGGAAATGGGAGAGGAATTCTGGGAAGCCAGAAATCTTTGACAGCTCAAGCTTTTTACCTCATCCAAAGTCTGTTCTACAGCTTCAGCTCCCACACTGGAAAAAAAAATATATCCGTATTTTAATTTGCTGTTTATTCTATTCATTGCACCTAAAACCAAAAGCCAGGCTGGCTTTTACTTACAGTGATCTTCCATTTGTGCTTTCAAGCAAAGCAGTGATGAAAATTTTCCTTTTCTTTGCTGAGATACCTATTAGGAAGGGTGTGGGGCTGTGGGTGTGACTGAACAAAAGCCCAAACCATTTAGCAGTCTGCTAAATTTTTAAAGATATTTCTGCAGATGATATTCTTCCTATTTCCTTTTTTATACTTCATGATAAATTTCACATCCCATTTTGCTATTCCATCACCTGTTGCAATAGCAAAGGAAGCATCATTGGTTCAGTTATGAGCCTTTATTTGTGAGGGTTTAGGGCTTAGCTGTAAAAATAGGATTCATTTTGATGTTTCATATATTGATTCTCACTTTATATACTTTTCTCCCCCTCCTTTCTTTCAGAAAGTCCCAAAGTTATTTCCTAAGGTACCCATGAATATAACTTTTGAAATGCAGCTAATTCCAGTTTCTAGCTGGCCTGTGGCATACTGCAAAACGCTAAAGCAGTGTGGATACAAATTAACCATCGGATATCAAAGTAACATCTACAAAGTACGTCTCAAGCAAATGAAAAACAAAAGTGGTTTGGTTTGTTCTGTTCTGTTTTGCTTTGTTTCCCCCTGAAGTTTCTTATGAACAGGAATTCAGTCAGCTATGCCTTTCAGGGTCAAATTCAGAGAAGAGAATCTGCAAATCAACTAAGGGTGAGAGAAATACAGTTTATCCTGCAGGAAAATCAGACTCCTCTGCTTTCCTGGGGCATGGTGCAGTGCTTTCCCTCCTTCTCAGAAGGAAATACTAGCCTGGCCAGGAGTCAGCGTTAGACTAACTACACTACTTTTACAGTCATTCACAGCCTCCTACTCCACCTGAAGTCCAGTATCTTACTACAAAGCAAGAGCAAGCTGACATCCAAACTGGCATTTTAGCCCTCTGAGCTCAGGGGACATGGTCTCTGCTCTCTCTATTCATAGCTATGTCCATCTAATGAGATTTTGTGCTTACTCAGGTGAATTGCTCATCTGCTCTGGCCATAAGCAGCTTATTGTTTTACTTTGGTTGTACAAAATATTTCTTCCAGCCAATTCCACTTTGACACGTGCCATTTGCTGGGCAGCAGGTCTGGATTCTGACAGATCAGACTGCAACTCCAACTGTGTGAGGATCCCTTTTACTGAAGTTTTCACAGGACATCAAGTCCATTTGGAAATCACAAAGGAAAAACTTCATAATGAAGAAATGGTGGGGCCTATTTATATGTTTGCATCTAAAAGTGGAGTCCCTAATCAACGCTCAGACAATGAATTAAACTTCTGGATATTAATTCTGGGATAGTACTTGTGCCCACTGTTATTTTGACTAGCCTACTCACAGTCTATGAAGTCTATAGTTCTATGAAGAAGAAGCAAACTACCATAAGTTAGGGAAATCGCCTTATGTAAGCAGTACAAGAGCTCACCTTCTTTTAGCATAGAATCATAGAATCAGCCTGGTTGGAAAAGAACTCCAAGCTCATCCAGTCCAACCTAGCACCCAGCCCTATCCAGTCAACCAGACCATGGCACTAAGTGCCTCATCTGGGTTTTTTTTTAACACCTCCAGGGATGGTGACTCTGCCACCTCCCTGGGCAGCCCATTCCAATGTATGCTCCAGTCACATTTATCCATCATATTTACATCTACATCTCCTTTTGTTTCAGCCATTCCACTTGAAGTCAGCTTGAAGGAATGGATATCTACCTTTCTAATTTCCCTCTCCAAGACAGGAAGCCATCCACTTAAGAAGTGAGATTTCTGTTCAAGATGGAGCCTTTTTTTTTCTCATCAGCTTAGCATTTTGATGGACTATTAATAAGAACTGACCCACTGGTAAGGTAACATTTATGATAAAACTGAAATCCCAACGGCTCAAATGGATTAAATATAAGCTGAATATTTTTGCAAGCACCAGGTTACTTTCCAGCATCCTGGTAAATCATTTCATACTGTTCCTCTCTGTAGTCTCAACTAGCTAAGTTATGTTTTTTTCATTACCCCTCTTAAAATCAGGGCTACTTTGTGTTTGCACATCAAAAGTGATGCATGTGTGCATAAACACTCAACATCCACAAGAGTAACTTCTTATCACTGTTGTAAAACTGCATCACTGATTTATATACCATCAGTGCATTACAATAAATATTTATGCTCATATAGCACATAAACAAAATATATTTAAGGAAAGCTGAGGCTGTGAAATCAAACACTGGAAAGTTGTAGCTCTGCTTTCCTTTCAATTGTACTTTCAACCTTACTCCAGCACTTTCCATGGCATAACAGAGATTTTACTTACATCATTCTAAAGAACATACTCCTCATTCACACAAAGGCTTTGGACAGTGCTTCAGAATAAATGTTTCTTCTAAAGTTGACACATAAGGCACAGTCATCACTGCACAGGGACAACAGCAGCTTGGGGAAGTAGAGTGAATTTCACATCGATTACAGCACCATTACACTGTTCCTTGCTGTATGTCCTGCAGTGGCCTCAGCACTCTGCTTAGGGACCTTTAGGTATACCTGTTGCTTTGTCCCAGTTTGAAGCATTTTGCTCTGAACAGTCATTGGTAGGAGAAAAGTAAGTAGTGTAGTTGTCCATGCCAGCGTTTCTTAAGAAAGCAAATGGCTACAGGAGCTTCAATTAGGGATATCCTTTAACTTTCATAGATTTAATTTTGCTAAGTCTGATGTCCTTCTGCTAAGCTCTCACCACCTCCTCAGAAATGCTTCTCACATTGCCATCTTAACTGGTGGCACTTGTCTGCTTGGTCAAACACCTAGATGTACTGCTCGATGAGGAATGGAGCTTTGAGGCTGACATTTGACACCTCATCAAGCTTTCTTATTACCACTTCAGGGATGTGACCAGATTAAAATGTGTGCTCTCGCATGCAGATGCCAAAACTCTCCTTCATGCTGTCACTTGAGTACTGCAATTCACTTTTCTCTCTCCTAAGGAACAAAGCTTGCTCCTTCCAAACCTGTTTTTTAGAGATTTATGGCTTATTTGATGCCACTTACATTCTAGAAATATCAGTCACACAACACTGAGATACTGCGAAATAATTGAACATGTAACATTGTAGCACAGGCAAACTGATTGTATTCTCTTGTCTTGTCTTCATTTTTTTTTCTGATTGATTTTATAGATACCTTACACACCCAATAGGCCAAATGCATCCTCATTTGAAATACATTATTTCAATGGCACTTTACTAAGACTGGGGATGAAATTAATGTATTTATCATATCTGCATCTCATATATACTTTACAGGCTTTAGTGACAAAAAAGTCTCTTAGGTGTCCCTGCTCTGGCACAGGTGTTGGACTGGATGATCTTTTGAGGTAGTTTCCAGCCCCTGACATTCTGTGATTAAGTTCTTCATTATCATAGCCTCTGAACCAAAGGAGTCCCATTTTAAAAAGAAACTTTAATGCATAACCCTCACATTCTAAGAGAAAGGTTGTATACATGACTCTTGAATTTAGAGAAAAGTTTCAGGTTTGGTAAAAGTAATCCATTTTGTGGCCTCTAACCTCATCTTCTGATGCTAGAGGTAAGACTCCACTACTTTAATTCCCTGACAAACTATTCTTGTAACTAATCTCTTATTTGGAAGATATTGAGCTTATGTTTTCCTTTGTTAAATCTCACCTCATTAATCCTAGTTGTGTACCTTGTGACAGTGCTAAACAATTGCTTTTCTCTTTTTTTTTCTGAAGTATACAGCTATGTAATACTAGAAGATAATGAGTCTATCCCCTTAGTCATTCTTAGACCAAGCAATCCATATTTAGCACTCATAATCTTAGCTGTTAATCATTTTACAGCTTCTGTTACTCATCCTCAAAACCTTTCTAGTTTGTTAGCAGTTTGTTAGCAGAAGGCAGCAGGAATGAAAGCAATTATTCTAAAGGCCAGGCATACTATGCTGTAGATAAAGGGTTTGTTACCATGAGCTGTTTTACTTCAGTTGGACACACACTGAATCTCATAAAACCAGACTTGGGTGTCTCTGCTCCCAGAACTGGATCCCAACATAGAAGCTGATGAAATGCTTGAAATCTAGTCCAATTGAAACTTTCTCTCTACTCTCTTTAATATAGAGCTGTCAATCTAGACAAAAGTTATTCCCCCAAGGAGAACTTTCCATCTGGGAAGTTCTTAATTCTCAGCCAGATCATTGTGACAAAATGAAAAGCCACTTTCCTGAGTAAGGGGAGATTTTCATGGAAAGGAGAAATCCCAAACAGTAAAGCAAAGTTAGAATGTGTAAGTTTAGGACCAAGGGGAAAGAAGGGAAATTAAATTAATTCACTTGTATTGTTTAAGCATAAGTAACATTAGCAATACTAATTATAGTAGCTTAGATGGAAGGAAGGTAGAGTTAAAAAGCTGGAATTTGCTGGAAACAGAACATCAGCTGATGCAGCCAGATTCTGTAATAGCCACCAATGTATTTAATATTTTTCCTATTTTCATGCATTTTGATATTAACTTGCCTAATCAGCTTCAGACTGATTGGAAACTGGCTGGACTGCTGGGCTCAAAAGATAATAATCAGTTGTAGATGATGCTAAATTGAAGGAGTTGAGTGGCGTGTGAAACATCAGACTTCCAATTTAGAGTGACCTTAAGAAAACTGAGGACACAGCCAAGAGAAACCTTAAGGAGTTCAAGAAATGCAAAATTCTGCACCAGGAGAATCATCTGATTTTGCACCTGCTTAGTTAAATTCTGAGAAGTAGCCCTGCTACAAGGATCAAGGACACAGTGCCTGACTGCATGCAAACCAGTAATGTGCTCTCGTTATGGAGAAGACAAACTGTGTAAGCAGAAGCATGGCCAGCAGGACAACGGAAGCCTTTTACCTTTCCACTTGGAACAGGTAAGATCAGACCTGGAACAGTGAGCCTTGTTGTGGAAGGATGGATTTTGAGGGCTGCTCAGTTCAAGAAGGATGTTAAGAAACTGGGGAGAAACACACTCAGAATTACCAAAATTACCTCTGACATATGACCTATGTAAGGAGAGACTCAAGTTACTGGGCTTGTTTAGTCTAGTAAAGAGGAGGCTGAAGAGCAACCTAGTAGCACCCTACAACTATTTCAAAGAAAATTACAAAGACAAGGGACTAAACCCTCAGTGGTAAAACAAAGGGCAGTAGCCACAAATTGCAGCCTGGGAGGCTCCAGCTGGAATGAGGATAAATTTTTTCACTTTAAGGATATTGTGGCACTGGAAAAGTTATCTGGAGAAATGAATTATCATCTGTGGAGGCTTTCTGGCTTGCCCAGAAAAACCTGCAGCTGTCCTGACCTGCACCAGGCACGAAGCTGGAACGCAGATCTCTTCCAGTGCATGGTTTTCTGATTCCACGAGCCTAGGTTTTGCTCAGAGGTCATGTTAGACTTATCAGGAAGCTCCTTTAAGGCTTCTTTTCATGGCTTTATACAAAAGAATTCGGCCAAAGAAAACTGAACTGCTGTGGCCATGCAGGCAATGCCCAGATGTGTGTTTCACAGATCTTACCCTCCTCAGCATCTCCTGCTGCTAATCATCTTTACCTGCTGTCTTTGTTCCTCACTCTCTCTTTTAGAAAATAACACTCTTTATGCTGGATGATTTAAATACACAAATAGTTTCCCTAACCCACTTGTGTAGGCACAAATCAGGCTAAGCCTCCTGCTCTTAGGCATGGTTAATTAGCCTAGATAATTTTAACAAAACTGGGCAAGTGAGCAGCCACACATGCACTTCTGCCACGAGTGCCAAAGGGAATACAACCTCTGGAAGAATAGAGAGAGCAGTAGTGTGCAGCTGGATGCAGTAACTGCTTAATCACACTAAGCTGCAGTAAAAGCACCACTTCCAACTGAACTCGGAGATCCCTATCAAGGAATGCATTGGCAGGACATGAGGGTTTTTGTATAAACATGAGCCGATTGTGAAGGCACACAAACAGCTTTCTGTACCTTCCATAACCTCTCTTAGACGTTGAGAATTTCAAATGCATAAGGTACAAAAGGAATAAAAGAGGTAATATGTATAATTCATAAGGTATGTAAATTATTTCTGCTCATTTCCAGATTAAAAAGTGTGGGGGTGTTTGTGTCTGTGAGGAGGAAAATTCACAACTATCTTGGACAAAGGTAAATAGGGAATGTAAAACAAAGAGCAGGTTATAAAGAAGGGATGGGGATCACTGTTGCTGGACAAGCTGGCTCTGGTCCGTTACCTTTGTTTCTACACACAACAGAAGCCATGAGCCCTCTAGTAATTCTCTGTTGGTTTTTAAGTTGCATGCCTGCCATCAACTCTGAATTGCCACGTCAAAAGCAACCTCCTGAACCACATCACAAATCCAAAAGGAAGATCTGCCTCAGAAGACTGTATTGCTCTTGTGCACTAGGCTCTACCTCAGGGTCCTTGCTTTCATTTGCACAGAAAAAGCTGCAGCAGAGTATAAGCATAGAGGTAATACACCTATTGATGCAAATTGCTCCATTTATTGAGGATGACATCAGGTTTTCATCGTTTTTCAAGAAATAACCATTTGACACAGGAAGGGAAGTATTTGCTTACATCATTATGGATGTGGCATCTTTCCAGCATCTGAGTCAAAGCTTACCAAGGACACCTAGTCCAAGTGAGAGGACTAGGGACAAGACTAGGAACTTGTGATGGGCATGTTTATTCATGAATAAAAGCTAGCAACTGACTTAAACCAAAGCCAGCAATGCAGCACAATAAAGAAAGGAGCTCACATCATCTGTGGATTACTATTTGGGAGTAAAATTCTAGATCTGCCCATGGCTGGGTTCTGTACAGAATAGAAAAGCTGTGGTTCCTAAACTTATTTCCTCCTATCAGTTGCAGTACAGATTATTTTTTGAAGCATGGAATGATTAAAACAAGTATTACAGGAGAAATGAGACTGTATTATTTGGGGATTTTCTGGCATACCTGTCAGGTATGTTCTGATGGACTACAGAACACAGAAAGAAACCCATGGCATTTACATGCCTCTTTCCAGTTCAGACAAACCTAGCAACAATGGATGAGTGCTCCCTTCATGAGCATTTCACATTGGATCGAGGAGCATTGCCAAGGCTGCTGGGTCACTGCCAAGGACAATATATCCAGGGGGTTTTGTGGCTTTTTTCTCTCTGCTAGAAGGAGCTGTAGTACAGCCAATTCAGTCTCTTATACCACGGGGGTTACAACACTGGTAGCACATGTACAATTCTTGTAGATCTCTCAGGAGATGCTAAAGTTTCAGAGATAAATTTCTGGAACTAGGCAGAAATTCAGACTTTAAGGAGACAGTAAGGAATTAAAACACTCCAGGGAAGCATATTGCTGGAATGTCCTAACAGTAAAGATCCAAAGAGCAAAGGTATTAAATTAAGCATGTTGTCTCAGAATCCTGAGGTACTGACATATGCCATCAAAAGGCATTTCAGAGTGAGACAGAGAGGCTCTGACTACTTATAAGGGAAGGGCAGCAGCAGCTAAAAAGACCCTTGTTTACTTTCAGTCTCAGGACAGGATTCCAAATTAGGCTAATTGCAAATGCTGTTGACCTCATATAGATTGACTGTAAGATTTGCTTTAAAGAACAACATCACACTTCCAGTGTCTTTGTACTTCCCAAGCACTTTCTCAGGAGTTCAATGCATTCTTTATCTTACTTAGATAAAGAATAACATCTTCCAGGACATGCTAGCATGTGCAAGGTTTTAATTCTTCCTAATTGGCCCTACTCACTCTGTTCCTTTAACGGTTTAAGTTAGATGCTAAATCTATTGCAGCACAGTGATTTCTTTCCTCTAATCACTGAGTCTGAGTCTATGCTTCTGCTGGTTTGTCATTGCTCTGTACTTTCCCTTTGCTTCTCTCCACACATTTCCTTTTCCACTGCTAGTTTTCCCTGCACTCCAAGCAGTCAGGTGTCACTGCAGCAGGTACTCAACACTGCTGGGACTGCACCTCGAATACGGTGTTTGGCTTTGGGTCCCTCACTACAAGAATATTGAGGTGCTAGATCACATGCAAAGAAGGGCAATGAAGCTGGTGAAGGGTGTGGAGAACAGGTCTGATGAGGAGCAGTGGAGGAAACTGGACTTCTTTAGTCACAAGAGGGAGGCTAAGGACAGACCTTTTTGCTCTCTACGACTACTTGAAAGAAGGTTGTAGTGAGGTGGCGAAATGCTCTCTTCTCCATGTAATAAGCAATAGGACAAGAGGAACTGACCTCAAGTTGCACCAGGGGAAGTTTTGGTGAGATATTAGGCAAAATTTCCTCATCAAAACGGGTGCCTATCATTGGAACAGTCTGCCCAGGAAAGTGGCGGAGTCACCATCCCTGGAGGTATTCCAAAGCTGTGAATATGTGATAGTGAAGGAGATGATTTAGTGGTGGCCTTGGCAGTGCTAGGTTAATGGTCGGATTTAATGACCTTAAAGGTCTTTTCCAACCTAAATGGTTCTATGATCGTTGTGGTACAACTCATTCTTCTTTTCACCTGAGGACTACATGTCACGCTTTTTCCCTTTCAGGTGCAGAAGCTCAGTTATTAGAAAGATCTACCCTTCTAGTACTCCACTATCCTGTATTTAGGAACATAAGGCCATCCCTCTGCTCTGCCAGTTCTCTTTAGAATCTCTGATACATGCTATTTCTTTTAGTATCTCATTATACGTGTCATCAATATCTTGTTTGGCCTAAAGCCACATGGCAGCCTGACAAGATCGTGCTGCAGTTTGGCAGTTTCCGTACAGGGCACAGATGTCAGCATCTCTTATCCTCCATTTCAGAAAATCAGCTGGTACTGGCAAGAGATCATAAGCTAGGACTAAGCAGTAACTGTGCATTTTTTTTTTTTTTTTTTTTGCAAAGCAGAGATGGAAAAATCATTCTGGAGATCATTTTCTGTCCTAGTCCTTTTTGGCAGCCCTTTCTTACTGATGGCAAATCTTATAGCTCCTTCTTTTGTGTTTCAGCACTTCAAATCTTATAGAATGAGTTCTCCCATCCTTCTTCTACCACTTGTTGAAAAAATACAGTACAATGCTAGAGGAAAAAATAAAAGGAAGGCTGCTCATTACATGTATGAGCATATGCTCTGCCTGTTAAGAACATAGACTGCAGCTGCTTTTGCAGGGCACTGTCAGGAACACAGGGAATTGGCTTACCGAAGAGAAATTGAAGGCTGTCTGCCATGCTGACTAATGTCCCACTTTATTATTTTATGTCAGAAATGGTGAAGATCATATGATGTGAAATATCAAAGGACACAAAACAAAAAGGGAAGAAGCAGCAGAGAGAGGGAGGGGGAAAAAAAGAAAGTAAAAAGTAGCAAAGCAAAATAAAAGAAAGGAAATCAGGAAATGATTTACAGACAATGCTGAACAATAGCACACACAGCTCCTGAGAGAACAGCAGCTTGATTTTAGGGATTCTTTTTCTACCTCTGTTATTTGATACACTGATATGCTGAGAACCAAACTGGTAGCACAAGTGAAAATGAGATACGACCACCATGAGAGGAGATAAATAGGATAAATACAAGAAAGGAGAAGTTGTAAGGCTGGGGTGCCTGTAGCTGAGATTACTATTAAACTTTCCTAGAGAGACAGGCACCCTGAAAAATGTATTTGATGATGTCAGCCCAGGATCATCTCTGTACAAGATAAGTAGGAGTACTGAGAAGCCTGGAATAGGGTGTTAATGCAGAAAGGACATGATCTGTGAAGTCACAGAGGAAGTTCACAGGTGATGTCTGCCAGACTTAGAGATGTTATGCTGGTACAATCAGGACCCTTAGACAGCAGAACTACTCACACAAATAATTGCTCATCAGTACCAGTGAGGGAATTGCAATCTGGCCCATTACTGTGAGGCACAGGTGGCACATATGAATGCCTCTTACCCTCCCAGCGAGTACATTCCCTCTTGCCAGGGAAAATCTATACACTGAAATACTCCTGGAGCATTCCTTGTTGCATCTGAAGCAGATTCTGACCCTGATATCCAAAGCACACCCCTCATCAATAGCACACACAACTGAAATGTGAGTACAGCCCTTAAAAGAGAAAATAAGTGCTCATCCACTAAGACAAAGAGGAACTGCAGAACCAGCCCTATGCTGTCTAGCTTCTAAACTGTCACAGCTCTCCTTGCAACTAACTAAATGCACAGAGAGTTCTACTGTGTGCGAAGTGTGGGGGAGCAGAGAGTACATAAAAAGTAATGTATGCTGGGTTTGCAGGGTAAATTGCCTGCTTTGGAAAAAGTATGCTAAATAGGTATGACTTACAGTAAAGCTGTGACATGGAGTACCACACAATCTCAGAATGGTAAACATTGGAAAGGAGCTCCAGAGATCTTTGAGTCCAGCTACCCTGGCGGGTTTTGAATGTCTCCAGAGGAGAAGGCTCCCAACCTCTCTGGGGAGCCTACTCCATTGCACCCTGACTATTTCATACAGGAATTGGACCCCCATTGCACAGTGCCTTGCTAGCAGGATGCACTTAAATCCCCCATTTCACCCTGTAGGCAAAATTGACAGTGGTGAGAATGAAAACTTTTAATAGACATAATCTTTACTCTATGAAATAACACTTTAGACAGGTGAGCTCCTAATAAACCTTACTGTCTCCAGTATAATCTTGTCTCAAGTCCTTGCCTGTGCTCTACTGTCTACTTTTCCTTTCCTTTCACCCTGTATTTTGTTCAGAAGCCGTGTATGCAAACTGCAGGACCACCTGCAAAATGAAAGAGGATTGGATCAAGGACAGAGTAACAAATCCACATGGCAAATGATCTGCTCTAATGCCTGGCAGAAACACCATGGATCATAGATATGAGGACATAGCTGGACAAACTAATGCTGTTTGGAGTCATCCTTCCTAGCTGAAGCCACGAAAAAAGCTGTCTCAGAGTGGATACATGAGTAGCATATGTACATACAGCCAAGATGCACGCAAATTGATTGCTTGGCAATCATGTGCTTCACAGAAATCAGGATGTGACTTCTTGAAAGCTGCTGACTCTCTTAGAACATCCTGGTAAATCTTTCCATGAGACAAATTAAAGCAGAAGAAATCATATATGGGTGACTTTCAGGAGTTCTGATTTCCCCTTAAGTCATTACTACAAAAAGTCACAAGAGTTAAGACCACAGATGCTAAGTGTTTGGTTTAGCTGGTCTGTTTTTCAGGTTCTCAAACCTATGTATGCCTTTACACTAACTTGTGGATCTATTTACTGACAGGTGTAGATGCACTCACACAAATGCAGTAAATACATGCTGACTGCCCGTGTCCAAATGGCCAGGGTGTTTCAGCCTTTAGTGAAGATCAGTGCCAAGTATCAGAACTACAAAGATGTTAAAATGAAGTCACTGGAAGCATAATATTCATTTGACCTCAAAGGGAAAAGGACAAAGACCTGATGTCTTTCTGTGCCTCACTGAAAACCAAGTGACGAAGAAACCAGAGGAGCAAGTTCTTAGCAATTGACATGAACCAGTGATAAATTGTGGGAGCCAGAGCTAGCAAAGGGAAGAAGAAAGCTCATACATTCAATCTATACTTCAAAAAGACTGTAGATGCCTAAATCCCTCCCCAAAAGGTGTATTTGTATCACTTTGACATTTCAATTGCAACGAGAGGGAAAAAAACTTCAAAATTATTATAAATCTAGTTTAGTTTGGGAACGAACATTAAAACTTCAGATCATAATTGAGCTTTTTTAGCTCAACAGAACTCTCTTGAAACCTTAATTTTGCAAGATACTTAAGCAAATGCTTAATGGTAATCACCAGTTGAAGTCAGTGGGACTACTAGCATGCTTA
Organism: Pogoniulus pusillus; assembly: GCF_015220805.1. Taxonomy (NCBI): domain Eukaryota; kingdom Metazoa; phylum Chordata; class Aves; order Piciformes; family Lybiidae; genus Pogoniulus; species Pogoniulus pusillus. The sequence goes on along the minus strand of NC_087283.1, from coordinate 4,071,772 downwards.
CAATCAGTATGAATGCTTAAGCACCTTGCATAATCGAGACCTATTACTCTCAATATGTATTGGGAGCCTGTCAGGAGATGAGTTTCCGTTACTCCTACTTCCCAACTGTTCTAATATATACTTGCAAGTTCACAGACTGAACAAATACATTAATATTATGTTTGCAGCTGCAAAGAAAACTGAGTTGGAGCTGGGGAGTTTGTTACTTGTCACTACGATTACCATCTGCCTTAGCAGACAATTGTCTCTCCATTCTTTTGAAGAGCTTCCACCTCTTAGAATGAAAATAGAGCTTCTAACTTACTATCCCACAGGAATAAAATGTTTATGTGTGTTTTGGGTTGGAGATGTATTCACAAATGTAGGAAGCTATTCCTGCAATTAATGGCAAAACCCAGGGCTTGCTCACTGACTCTGTTAAAATATCTGGCAGTGTCAGAAGCAGAGTGTCTATCATTTCTATCACTCCTAAGCACACTATCTGCCCTGACAAGCAGAACTGCCATGGCTCAATCCTGCCACTACTCTTACTTGACATCTCCGTAGAGCCATCAAGGGATACTCTGAAAGCAACTGCCAACATGTCTCTGACAACCACTCATGTTTTGTGTTGGCTTTTTTTTCACATCCAGCTCTGACTGTGCCATCTCAATGCAGACTAGACATAGAGTCTAAGTAATAAATAAGTAAAATGAAAAATATCAGAAAAAACCCCAACTAAATAAATCAAAGCCTGCACAAATAATGTATTTTAAAGACCCTCTGCATGGTATCACCACTCATCCATTCTGGATGTTGCAGGTAAAGCAGTAATTGGTACCGGTTCATGCTGGGCATCACACTGCCTTTGTAGTGTCAAAATCATCAGAAGAAAATTCTTCATCTTTAGCCAGCAGAAAAGCTCTTCTTAATCTTTTCAGATGATGGCCTGGCTTGTCTTTGTTCCAGGCTGATACACTCTAATTCAGTCTGTTTGGGTCTTATCCAAAGTTCTTAGGAAAACTGCAGATAAATCAGAGTTCAGCTGGCTATTTCTGATGCAGCAAGAGAGAAAGCTAGTATAACATTCCAGATCTTCCCATCTGCCAAGGTCTCCTCATTCACCAGCTCACTTCAAAGTTCTCTCCCTTTACTGAAGCAGGCATTAATTGGAAAGATTGGTACTTTTCAGAAGTTATGTTTGTCAGGAGCTGTGCAATTGGGAAAGCATGGCCATACATATGCAGAACTAAAGGAACAGCCCCCTGAGTGCTAGGTCTCATAAACCCAAGGAAAGCAGGCAAAGCATTACTGAACACAGACCTACAGCAGAAAGAACATTGTTTCCCTGCACCTCACAGCTGCTATTTACAAGAAATATAGAGACAAATGCAGATGAATCTGTTCATCCTGGATAAGATTTAGTGTTGAATTCTGGACTGAAAGGGCACATTCACATTAGGTTACATAAACTGGACAACCACACCTAGAGGTCTTGCTGTACCCCAGGTAGCTTCTTGACACCTATATTCCATTCTAATCTCTGATCCTTGGAGTCAGTAGGGTTGCTTTGAGTTTTGCAACAGAAAGCAGTTTGAAGGCTGCTCTAATTTCTTCAGGCAATAAGTCATCAGTGAAGCGATTCCATCACCAGTGCCTGTTGAAGGTACAATATGCTTGTTTGGCTTATTAATATGTGTGCTGCACATCTCCTAAGGTGGGAGAGGAAATGATCAGCAACAGGAAAACTGTAGCACACAGGCAATGCCTTTTCATACAGCCTTGACTCTACAAGGGAAATTCTTAGCTGGCTGATGAATAGTAGCAACAAGAACAGATTAGGGCTGAAACTCTGTCCCATTTTTTAAAGTTAGCAAAGCTTAGGCAAGGAAAAGAGCTACATTCCAAAGTGCAGTTGTTTATGTTGCAACAGCATATTCAATACATTGGGAATTGAAATGCTTAATATAGACCACATCCAGGTATCTCCAGCAAATCCTAGAACAGGGAAGTATATCCAACTGCTTCTGCTCTGCCAAGGTTAACTATTATTACAGCACAGAGACATAATATTAATTTTGTTCCAATGAAATTGGCTGGCATATGTGTTTCTGTGAGCCAGGCAACAGGTCATTACAGAAATAGCAAAACAAACCTGTTCACCATTCCTGTTCCAGCACACTGCATTTAGATTTTAAGATCATAACTGTTGGATATCTCTCCTGCAATGATGTACAAAACCCACTCTGCCAGAAGCTATATTCTTTCATAAAATGACTTTGCTATATCTTCCTTTTCCAGACCCATCTCAATATAACAAAATTTAACACTCTTGTAGACAATGCCAAATATCCTTCATTCATAATTAAGGTGAAGGCAAGTGGTACAAATCTCTAATTATCTTTTATGTCATATTTATTTTCTAGTGAATTATTAAGTAATGATTTATAGCCCAAATTCCATATGTGTACCTGCTAATTCAGGGGGAAAAATATCAGCCCTTCATACTCATTCAGCTAATGGGCATTGCTAATTGAAAAAATGTTCTTTGCACATACCACTAACTTTCCAATCATTTACTTGTAGAGAAGTCTGAAAACTAGATGGGGGAAAAAAAAAAGAAAGGTAAAAAAAGAGAGAGATTCAGCAGAACTTTGAAAGCTGAGTATGGTGCTCTGCTGAGTTCTGCCTCCTTGGTGCAGGCAGCAGGCAGAAATCAGTGACAGAAATATCCTGTCACCTCATATTAGTTTCTGCCAAAGTAGGAGGCTGTTCAGAACAACAACTGAAGTTTGAAAGTGGAGTTCATACCCCGTGCATTTTTGTTACTGCTCACTGTGCTTCCTGCAGGCAGGATGTTTTCTGCAGTGGCATGTCTTGGTGATCTCACACTGAAATGCACTAATCTCTTAGGACCAGGATTTCAATAAACTTTTTAATCAAAGCTACAAAAATGTGTCTGAACCTGAAAACATCTCCAGATTCTTTCACTGAATTGAATTTTTTTCCTGCAAAAGAGGTTTCCCTCTCAGAACTAAGGCTGCCTCCTGTGCTGGATAAAAGTCCTTGCAAGAATTCTTGCTCCATCCTGAGCCACTGCTTTTGTATAAGGACTGATCCTTTGACAGTAGCAAAGAAAATCCCTGAGCACCACAAAGCCAGGAGGGAAGTATCAGAGACTGCCTGCTGCAAGAGCTGCAGTACCAAACTCTGTAACCTTTTTTCCCCAGTTGTTTTTTTCTTTTTTTCAATTTCTAATTTTTTCTTCCTAGGTCCAAGTAACTCCTCTTCCCAGTGCAGGTTTTGCTGTGTGAACTGTGAACTCAGAAAGCTTGTCTGTCTCTAGAATGCATTTTTCTATACACTTTTGTACACCCTAAAAATCAGTTTGGGTTGAAATTGTCACCTATTTTGATGTGCTGACAAAGTAGAGAGGAGTCTGAAAATCTAAAAACATTCTGTCTTTCTTGTTTCAGTCTTACTATCTTTGGGGAGCTGATTTCTAACTTTGGACCTGCTCTGTCTGGCAATACTGAGAATCAGTCCTGACCAGCCTGCCTAGTCTTTCCGCCACTCCCATGAGTATCTGTGTAGAAATGAGACAGAATGGCTGCTTTACAGACATGCACCCCTGTATACCTATCCCTAAATATTAATCAGCACCTGACAACATGTGTTCTTTACAAAATGGCTATAAATGGTACTACAAGGATGCTGCTCTCTAGTTCCCCTAAAGCAAATTGATCTGTTCTCAGGAAACCTCCTGCAGCTGATCGAACACCAATCCATCCACTGCTACAGCAGATAAAACAAAGTAGAAGTTTGTCCCATAGAGTGCATAAGTGTACTACCACTTGCACTTCAAAGCTGTTAGCCAGATGCTTTCCTCAGGCACATGTTTGTTTCTCACAATTCATTGGGCTGCCATATCCACATGCCTAACCTCAACCTCACAGCCCCCATGGCTTCTGTGCTCTATGATGTGACCATGACCTAAATGAAGCCTAGAAACATATTCTGGAGTTAAAAATAGAGGAGCAAGTACTACTCTGCCAACCTCTCTGCTACTATTAGAAAACCAGACTAGCTAGCACATAATAGTTTTCTGTCCCTTAACTTTGTATTAACTTGAATTCCCACTCTTAACACTTTGCAACTGACTCTGGATAATTCTCAGAAAGGAAGATAAAAGAAAGTTTAAAGCTGAATTTAAATAATCTAAAAAACATAAAGTTCATAAAGTACCATACATTAACCTCGTTGTCTGCTACAGGAGTCTAACCTCTAAAGTTGATACCAAGGTAACCTGAATCCCCCCTATGAGGACTATCCATATCCATTAATGCTGCATTACAAGATACTGTAGGTTTGAGCTGGTTGCCAGTTCTCCAGTATCTGAAATGTACTCTCTGCAGAGTGCAGGACACCACTGAGACTCATTTAACTCTGACTTTCACATTAATTTTGCTGTGCTGTGAAGAGCAAAGACAAAATCAATGTCCATCAGCGATTATTCAAGGTAAAATATCCACTGATATTGAATACCAATGGTGGTAGTGAGCATTCAACTTACTTAAGGATTGTGGAGTTGACAAAGCCATTTATTCCAGTTTCACTTAATTTTCAATGAGGCATATGAGCTTAGAAAAACATGACAAGTCTAATGAAAATACTGGATGGCAGGAGATGTTACATCAGCACAAAGCATTACATATAGAAATGTTTTGCAGTGCACAGATCAGGGAAGACTTGGGTCATGGAAGGATATGCTAAACCTCTGCAAAGAACATTGCACGACTAAGGGAATTAGCCTTTGCTGTCTTAATGTTGATATTGGATCACTTCTTTGTGACTTCAGTGATAAGACTGTAGGAAAAAAATAGGCAACTTATGTGACAGCTCTCCTACATCAGTCTTGTTCGCTTTTTTCTCTCATTTTGCCCAATAAACCATGGGTGAAAACCTCATTGAGTTAATAGGAGTTTATCAGAGTTCACCACAAAACTTTAAACTTTGTAAATACAGCAACAACCAAGTGAATGAGAGTCAAGGTTTCTATTAAGACTTGTTATTAATATTTCTCACATTACCCCCTGAGATTCTCATAAACCCATTTTTTTTCTTCCCTGAAATATCCCTATTATTATTCCAGTATTATTGGTTATGTCCCACATTTGTCATAGCTCTTAAAGCACAGTATCTATCTTAGCAAAATAACTGATAACCCAGATCTCCTCTCATGTAAACCATATGACATAAAGTCAGTTCCATTATGCTTAAAAGGTTTCATTAGTATTGAGTTTCAATGATAATTGTTTACTTTTATTACTCCCAATTAAATAAAAGCAGTATTTCATAATTCAGTTGAAAATACTACTTTGAAAAGTGAATCTGGATGACTAGTTAGTCTTCTTTACCCATGGAAAATAATTCATCTTATGAAGGTAGGCAGCTTTCAGACATAAATTGGTATCAGAAAATGAAACTTGTTACAAATACTTTGAGGAAAACATTTAACCACCCCTCATTAGTAAAGAGAATGTACTCATTAGTAAAACCCATGTTTTGGAGTAACATCAAGGCAGGAGAATCAAATCAGCCAATTTTTATTGTCTCTAGGCAAACACTAACAGAGATTCTGAGAATCATCTTGCAAAACTGCTTTTTATTGGATTCTTATAGCAGTATCCAGAAGGTGACTGATACACAACAAGTGGTGAAACACAGTCAGTTTAAGCCAAATATTGTCATTTGGAATAGCTTTGCAAAGATGGCATTTTGAGATGCTCCTGGTTTACAGCAAAGTAAGGGATAAAGTGAACATATTCAGTACCTGTTAAAATCACAGTTTCTTTAAAAGACACAGCCTACATAGTGTGGTCAACAGGATTTTTTTTCCACTGTAAAGGAATTCAGAGTACTAGAAAGGCATGAAGAAATCCTGAGGAAGCACATGAGTCCTTCCCCAAACAAAGACTAAGCTCACAACAATAGTGCATGCAAGTAGACCAAATAGGCAAGTGAGAAATGCCACTAAAAGAGTCTAATAAATGATTATGGCTTTGATTTTCTTGTTTCTCAAGCTGTAAGCACTATTCATGGCTTTGACCTATGGCAGAATCTTGTTCATAAGATAGAGGAAAACAAAATAGGATTTAAACACACAGAATATTCTTAAAAACATAAGCCACAGGGAGATGGAATTTTCCTCCTATCTTCAGTTTACACTTTGTCCTTTATTCTGGCATCAAAAATTTAACTAATTAAAATCTTTCTTCTAAGTAAAATTCCCACCGAATACATTTATTCCTGTTCTAATCATGTGGGGGTTTTTTTTCTGCATCTAGCCATAAAAAAGACTGCCAGTTTTTGAACACATTAATCTGTGCAGTTAACAGCCAATAAAACCCTACAAAGCCTCTCTTGCACCACCACTGTCTCATTGTTAGAGGTATCATCGCTTTCCAGGGCACTGCCTGTGCAGCTCAGAGTATGGCCCTGATCCTCTATTATGGTCTACCCTAGCAGAAAATGCATCTGCCTTGCTGTCCAAATCACAGCCAGAAGGTTTTCAAAGTGTTAGAAGGTTTACTGTACAGATCTACTTGAAAATTGAATTTAATAGAAGCTGAGACAGAACCTCCAAATACAGCTAGAAAATGACAAAGCCAATCAAAACAAAAAGGAGATGAGGCAGAGTCTGACACTGGGGTAATAATTAACTGTATCCACAGAGTGCTACATCTACACTGAAATTACTGGCCACAGTTATTTGATGCTAATAGTTTTTAATTGCTCATTTATAAGTAAAGCACATTGATATTGTGGAGTCTCCTTCTCTGGAGACTTTAAAACCCACCCGGACGTGTTCCTCTGTGGCCTGTCCCTGCTTTGTCAGGGAGGTTAGACTAGATCTCCAGAGGTCCCTCCCAACCCCTATCATTCTACAATTCCACAGTTCTGTGATATTACTGCCTCTAGTTCAGACACTCAAAGCAAAAGTGCCCTTCCCAAAGTGACAGTTAGTCTTAGAATCAGAACTAAGACCAGCTCTCCTGCCTCCAAATGCCATGCTCAATTAACTAAACCATAGTTCCCCATAGGAAGAGAATCTGTGCTCATACAGGAAAATCTGTGTGCATGCCTCTCAAGGAAATTAAAGTGCAGCTATAAATCTCAGCTAGTAGCTGCTGTCTGGCCAGCTGCCCAAATTAAGGCCAGAGGTGTCCTCACTATGAGGGAAAATATTTGCTGCTTGTACATTGATTTTTGTTTCTTCTTCCAAAGGGGGGGGAAAAAATCAGCCACGCATATCCAGCCTTCTCAATTTAAAATGTCACACAATACAGCTTCACAATCATTCAGGTGACACTCCAAGTTTATCTCATGCAGTGCACAGTAAGTTCAAGGGACACACCAAGGACAGTTCAGTGACATGTTAATTATATCTCCAGCAAGAACATCCACTTAAAAAAAAAGTATGTAGGTTATATGTATCCTTTTAGAAGGACAAGAGACTAAGGAGACTGTTCTTTTGCTCTGATTTGAAGATAGCAATTACACACCTCTAAGTAGCCAGAAGAGGCAACAACCTTGACAATATACATTCAGCTTAAACCCACTTGCTAAAAGGGGTCTGTAAAGTGTCAATAGAAATACATATCTAGTAATATATTGATAGTCTCATGCTGTTCAGTAGCTTCAAGATTTTTAAATGGAGATTAGTGGCTGAAGATGACAATATTCAGGTTAAGGATGTGGCTTTTCAAAGAGGAGTTTTGAAAATGAATGCATCATGGTTCAAATAATTTTTAATTACGTGTCTGCCGTGGAGGAAGCAATTGGGCTCAGACAATCAGAGAATGGTTTAGGTTGGAAGGAACCTCAAAGATCATCTGGTTCCAAAAGCCCTGCCATAGGCAGGGACACCTCCCACTAGAACAGGTCAGTCAAGGCCTCATCCAACCTGGCCTTGAACACCTCCAGAGAGGGAGCATCCACAACCTCCCTGGGCAACCTGTGCCAGTGTCTCACCACCCTCACTGTAAAGAACCCTTTCCTAAGATCTAGTTTAAATCTCCCCTCTTCCAGTTGAAACCCATTACCCCTCATCCTGTCATCACAAGACCTTGCAAATAGTCCCTCCCCAGCCTTTCTGCAGGCCCCCTTCAGATACCGGAACGCTACTATAAGGTCTCCTTGAAGCCTTCTCTTCTCCAGGCTTGTAGCCTGTCCTCATAAAAGAGTTGCTCCAGCCCTCTGACCATCTTTGTGGCCTCCTATGGACTCGCTCCAACAGTTCAATGTCCTTCTTGTGCTGGGGGCTCCAGAACTGTACACAGTACATCTTCTGTTATTATTAGTCAGGGCACTTATGCTCCTGCTTGCCGGAGAAAAGTTCATAAACTGAGGTTTGCCCAAGATGGATGAGCTATAATATGCTTATCAGAAGATACCTCCTGTTTTGTCTTTCATTACACATTTTCAGTGCTTCATTTTTCCATTGGCACACTAGGTTGTTAACGAAGATGGCCAAATAGATCATGTCAAATTGCATCCCCATATATATAAAAATGCAATATGTCACAGTACAAGAAAAACAATTCTCATGCCAGTTTATCAACACTGTTCCTATCATCTGCCCAGGTTTCTGCAAGTGTCTTTATCAGAAAGCTTTAATATGATTCTTTTGGCATCATCTGAAGAACTATATTCTCCCAGAAGCATATTTCTGTCCCTTCCAAACTGCTGACAGATTTTTAACTACTGGCAGCAATAAAACAAATTTCATTCCAGCACATGATCTCCACTGAAGAAGTCTTCCAAGCATACAGTTTCTCTAATGTTTTACAGTCATTCCTGCATCATAATTCAGAGTGAAATGTACTGTATCGTAATTATACATACCTGAAACGATCAGTTTAAACTCTAGAGTCTGGGGGTCAATCACAGTTAAGCAGCAGCAGCAGCAGCAGAGAATCTGGTGTGCATTGTGAAACCCGAGTGAGACTTTAGGTACATACTTAGAACAGTTTTCCTGTCCTGAGCTCTGTGTTGCCCCTCAGGTCAGATGCAGAGATCCTAGCTCAAAGATAAACAAGCTGGATACCTACTGCAACATCTGCAGCACAAATACACTAAACTCAAGATGAACAGAAAATGTTGCCTTGAGCCCCATTACTAAATCTTGTTGTATCACTTAAGTTAACCAAGAGAGAACAGCTGACGCAACTAGCTGGTATTACTAATTTAATAAACTGTCCCTCAACTCTTAATCTTTGACAGAACTGTGATTTGCCAACCAATAAGCATTTCTTTTTAGGCTACCCCCACTGACACTAATGTACACTTTGTAATGCACATCTTTACAAGTCCATTTGTTTCATTCTGGTGCCCCCATAGTGAAAAGAGCAATAATGCTAAAAGGTGTTATGTATCAGTACTTGTCTTAAACCACTACATATTTTGCTGAATGAAGGAGGAGATTTGGATGTGACTTTGGAAATTAGTTTTAATGAATTGTCAGTCCCTCATTTCAGTCAAATGTTTGCAGAGATGAATATCTGCTATTATTAGTACTTGTACCACATCTCAAGGGCAGAATTAAAACATTTCTAGCTCAAACCAAGAGAAATTGTGGGAGAAATCCCTTCAAAAATTAAGAATGAAGACCATGCCATAAAATGCCTTTCCTATTTCCTCTTCTGTGTTTTTCATCTTCCTGGCAAGGTGAGCTTTCTCACCAAAAAATCTTTTGAGTACAACGAGGGTTGCAAAAGGGCAGAAGTAAAGCAGAGTCATCATGACATTACTGTTACCAGCTGACACAGTTGTACTGGGTAGATGCCCAACCACACACAGTGTTTAATAATGCAGCCTCCCAGAGTATTTTCTCTTTTCTTAGTACAAACATTGTATTGATGTTCTCAAAAGGCAGCTCAGAGAAAGCTACCACATAATGACAGAAACATCCAGGTTGGAAAAGGCCCTCAGGATCACCAAGTCCAACCTATAATCCTACTCTACAAGATTCACCTTAAACCATATCCCTAAGCACCACATCCAAATGACTCTTAAACACTTCCAGGGTGGGTGGCTCCACCATATCCCTGGGCAGCTCATTCCAGTGCCTGACCACTCTATCCATGACAAACTTTTTCCTGATGTTCAAATACTCCAACACATTTTTACTCCTTTGTATCAGGAGTGAAATCCTGACCTGTAGGAAGACATCAGCAGGTCTATAGTCGTGTGGGTGTAGGAGTAACTTGCCAGCACTAAGACTATCACCAATAGTGCTCAGTCTTCATCTTATAACCAATGGCTTCGCCAAGGAAATGTCACTACTGAGGCCCAAGAAGCGCTGATATATCATATGGAGATGGCCTCTAGTTTCAGGCATAGGCAGTTGCCATGATGCCCTGAGCCAGGGCTCAGCCTCTTTGCCAGATGAATATCTGAAGAGCTCTTGGGTTTTTCAGACTTGTATTTTTCACTCCCTCTGCAATCTAATTTCATGCTGCGTTGTGCCATTTCCCAAACTCCTAATTCATATAATGAATTCTTACAGACAAGTACCAGTTTGGGTTCATTTTTATAATTGCCACAAATGCCAGTTTGAACTAGCATCTGCCAAGGTATTTTCATTCATAGGACTTTCCTATTTCCATTCTGAAGAGGCTTTCTGTGTATCACCTTTCTTGGGGAGGCAGCACAAACATTGGGTCCTTTATAAGCATACACAATATCTCACATGGGTTCCTAGCCTTGAACTAGCTTTTGCACAAATACAAATCTAGCGAAGGTGTCATTCACTCAGCTACAGTGGGCCAGACATGATACAGGAACAAGTAACTTCTTATTTGATAGAAAAAATAAGATAAACACAAGTATATGATGTGTTTCTTAAATCAGCTTTCAAATGTATGATTCTTGTTTGTGCTCATAATTATCTTCCACCACTTGTTTTTCACTGCCAACAAAGTAAATATCTTTAGAGAAAAAACACTTGATACTAAGGGAAAAAGGAAAATGGCTTCTGAGACTGTATTGTTCATGAAACTCCAGAACACCAAGCATCAGCAAGGAACTGGTTTAATTTGCAAAGAATTCCTTGAGTGATTGCTTTGTTTTCTTGCAATTTAGATCTGCCAGCTTGGAAATGGCTATTTAAAGGTTTGTGAGGGTTGTCAGCATCATTTTAGCACTGTGTAGCTTTATATTAGTGGTAGGTGCTTTCACAGTCAGCTTGTATCTTGACTGTTTAAATCTCCTACTTTTACTAGGCAATGCAGATACCTTGGGATATATTTTCCACTTGGCTGAGGTTTGAAATCCTTTTCTGGTGGCATAAGTTGCCCAGTAAAATGTGTGCCTATTAAATAAATGGCGCTCACAGTTCGATGAATGGTGCAAAATGTATATCCCTCAAGGTTTTAATAATTAAAACCCTCTTTAAATATCAAGCTAGCTTACTGCCTTTGAAATTCATTCAGGTTCCCTCATGGATCACATTTTGACAAAATGGACTTTTCCATGCATTTTTTTAAATTCTATTGTGCCAAAGTCACACTTTCAACTGAAGACATTAAAAAACCAGGTAAAATGTTCAAACTAACCCCAGCTAGAACACTGGGATCTAAACGATAAGGCCAACCATCTGTTAGCATCACCTTCAAGGATTAAATTTATTTGTGATGTTAAGGCAGCCTGAATTTAATACTCCAGAAATGTAAGTCTGAATGATTAATATCTGTGGGGAAAGGACATTTTTCATAAAGGCAAAAGGCCATGCCTGTGTTAGGTTGATCTTGTGGAGTTCTCAGGTGCTGCTGGTGTTTATAAAATAGTCTCTATGAATATTCCTGCTTCATTTGTTTTTAATGTATGATGAGATACCTCAGAAATATTTCCACACAGTTTCACCTTATAAATGAAATGACATCTTCTATATACTCCCAGATCATCAGAGGATATCTAAAGACATCTGAAATGCAGACTTTGCAAGATCCAGTTGCAAGGTCTTTAAAACTTTAAATTCTTGACATTAATGTTTCTCTCGTCTCCCTCAAACTCTTAGTTTTTTACGTACTGCTTCTCCCTATTTCCCAACAGGAAGTGGCTCTCATGAATTTATTAACACCTACATTTCAAAATACAAATCAAATTTTTCTGTACTACCACAGACTTCAAAAGAAGGAAGAGATTCCAAAACACAGTCACAGAGTGATAGCGGTTGGAAGAGACCTCTGGAGATCACCTAGTCCAACCTCCCTGCCAGAGCAGGAGCACATACAGCAGGTTGCACAGGATGGTGTCCAAGTGGGCTCTGAATGACTCCAGAGACAGAGACTCCACCATCTCTCTGGGCAGTCTGTTCCAGTGCTCTACCACCCAAAAAATAAAGAAGTTCCTCCTTGTGTTTAGATAGAACTTCCCATGTTCAAGTTTGTACCCACTACCTCTTGTCCTGTTGCTGGCCACCACTGAGAAAAGACTGGCCTCATCCTCCTGACACCTGCTCTTTAAGCATTCATAAACATTGGTAAGATTCCCCCCCAGTCTCAGAATCATAGAATCAACCAGGTTGGAAGAGACCTCCAAGATCATCCAGTCCAACCTATCGTCCAGCCCTATCCAAACAACTAGATCATGGCACTAAGTGCCTCATCCAGGGACAGTGACTCCACCACCTCCCTGGGCAGCCCATTCCAATGGCAAATCAGTCTCTTTGTGAAGAACTTCCTCCTAACATCCAGCCTATACCTCCCCCAGCACAACTTGAGACTGTGTCCCCTCATTCTGTTGCTGGTTGCCAGGGAGAAGAGACCAACCCCCACCTGGCTACAATCTCCCTTCAGGTAGTTGCAGCAATGAGGTCACCCCTGAGCTTCTCTTCTCCGGGTTAAAGAACCCCAGCTCCCTCAGCCTCCCCTCATAGGGTTTGTGTTCCAGGCCCCGCACCAGCTTCTTCATCCTTCTCTGGACACGTTCCAGTATCTTAACCTCTCTATTGAATTGAGGAGCCCAGAACTGGATACAGTACTCCAGATGAGGCCTCACCAGGGCAGAGCATAGGGGGATGAGAACCTCCCTTGACCTGCTGACCAAACTCTTCTTGATGCATCCTAGGATACTACTGACTTTCTTAACCACAAGGACACATTGCTGGCTTATGGTCTTTGTGCTGTCCACCAGGACTGCCTGGTCTTTTTTTTCACAGAGCTGCTTTCCAGCAAGTCAGCCCCCAACTTGCACTTATACATGGAGGAGGCAGCTGAAGTTTCTGGAGTGTTCTGGAAACTGCTCCCCAAATGGAGCAGTTTTGATTCTCTTTTTTTTTTTTTTTTGGTTCATTAATGTGCCAGCCATCCCCCTAATCAATATGTAAGAAATTGTGTCTTGCTATTAATCTGTTTTTCTAGTGAAGCTTTCCCTTCAGTAGAAATAATTCTATGGAGCCATTTAACCCGCTAGAGAGAATGTGCAAATTATGTCATAGTTGTCTCTAATAAACCAAATTTAGTATCTTTGTAAAGAAAAACTTTGTGGCCATTGTGTCCTACCCAAGACACAACACAAGAGGACTAATGTCAATAGGAACGACAATTTACACATGCTCTAGTTTTCTGGGTCAACAGACTTTAGTCCTCTTGCATGTGAACTGCCTTTTGCTGACTTTCTTGCAAGCATATTTTCAGTCATTAATGCATCCACTGATGTCCTAAAAGAATGCCATCATGCATTTTTATCCTTATAGGTTTGCTACTGTGAAAAACTATAGACTCATAAGGTACTAAACCACTGACTTCAGTTCTTAAGTAAGCTTCAATCCTGAGGATTTGTTTAAGTCTGGTCTCACTTTGGCCATGCAGAATTATAAGTGGTAATTCTATGTGATGTGACTTCACATCTCTGTGTGTGCGCTAAGATTTTATAATGCAGATGGCACAGGGATACACCCAGAAGAGATGATGTGTTTTAAACCCAAACCTTCAGAGAGAGCCCCTGGCTAATTGTACTAGCTATAAGCAGCAGAAAAAAATAACAAAATTGGATAGTGCTTGGTTTATGACCTTGCACACAGCAACGTCAGCCCAGGACCAATATGATTAATTAGATGCACAGGAATCTCTCTGTCAAGACTCCCATTTGCTAAAAGGAGGATGGAGAACAGTCTCCTTACAAGGTAAAGCAGATGTCTGCTTTTGTTTGATGGAGTGGACCTTGTGGCAGGATTGTTTCTCAACAATTTGTCTGTCTGACTTTTTCCTAAACATTTTTATGCACTGCCTAATGTTCTACAGCACAGAAGGAAAGCAACAGTGGAAGCAGGATCTCATTTCCTGGTTGTGCAACAATGAAGACTTTGATATTTATGCTAGATAAATTTATATCATAAAATGTGAACTCACCCACAAAAGTTTTGCTTACATTGATTATTTGGAACTAGGCTTAATTGGACTGAGTTGGGACTAAGACACAAGCTCAACACATAGTACAAAAGCTTCCAGGGAGAACATTTCCTGGAAGATCTGTACCATGCTTTACTGTAGCTTAGCTGTTCTACACATAATACCTTGTCCAAACAGAAAGGCAAAATAATTTACTCCAGTGGGTTGGTAAAAGTGAAATGTTCTAAATAAAAAAGAAGACAGAGAAATAAACCCTAGTAATAGCTGATCAATAAACAGTAGTAGTCTAAATGGCTTGACACGAGTCACAATTGATATGTGGGATACAGCAAGTCAAAAGTATTGAATGTCATGTTGCCCAGCAATGACCAGCACTACTCTGGTCATAATAACAAAATATCAGAGGTGTCAAAATAAATCCAAGCCAGCTGGAGTTTGAAACAAGAGAAAATGGGCATTTGTTTTGCTTGCTTGGCAGTGGATTACTGAAATAACTTATACTGTCGTTGTCAGACACAGGACTCACCTCCTGGATGCAGCAGTACAACAAAGAAAACAAGAGTATGGCAGGGCCTTCCATATCCTTGAAGAGAGATGAATTTTGGTCTTGCTACAGGGTCGGCCTCAAAAAAAGGGTGATCACCTGCAGTTCCTGAGAGCACACTGGGGGAGGACAAAGAAAATAGACAGAACATATCCATTAAGTCCAATTAATGTAATAAACCTCCCCTGAATTTTGTTCAATTCTAAATCCAGAGGTGTATTATTTTCCCTTATCAATCTTCCCTTCAAGCCATTAGAAGGAGTCTGTGTCTTTCTTTCCCCACAAATAGAGATTCTACACAAATGTGATCCCTCAGCAGGAAACTATGCAGCATAGTATAGAAAAACCTTTTATCAAACTTAAAAGGATTAATGCATTTCTTTCAGCAAAAGCTCTGCACGTCCTCTAACTCAAGCAGTTTATAAAAGGACAAGGATTTTTGTTTAAAATGCAGGTAAAACCCAATTATCCAACGTGAAATCTCAAGCTGTTTGTTTGGGATCAAAACTGAATGTGGGAGAAGCAGCCCGCTTAGCAACTGTGCTGGAATGTCAGTGTATGTATTTTGTGGACAAGGAGGCCACTGGGAAAAGAGAAAGGTTTTAGCGTTTAACATCTCAAGCTAGCACTGTTTTCAGCTTTGGGCCAGGGTAGCTTAACTGCAACAAAGCACCATGTCCAACAGAGCCTGTCACAATTTCCATTTTCATAACGAAGATGTGAACAGTTCCTTTTAGAAAATCTTTTATCAGCTATTTTTCGCTCTGCCTTTTTAGACCAGTAGAATGAAAATTAGTATCGATTTCTTGTCATTGTTACAGAACCACAACCCACAAAAGCATTAGGAACTACAATGGTGGACATTGCAGAGCTGAATGGTTGGACATTCAAGCTCTCACAAATCCTGTTATCATGCATTTAGAAGCTGCTTCCCTAGCTGCCTCCTCTGCTCCTCTACCACTCCCACAGCAAAAGGAAATGTTCAGCCTTCAGCTATTCCAATGCGAGGCCTGACATATGAACACAAATACACTTCTAATGAACAAATGCAGTGTTTTGACCAAAGAGCTTTGGTGATGCTTCAACACTAGTTTTTACTGTACCTTTTAATACAAAAGGTGCATCCTACAGCAGAAACAGGTATCTACTTTGTCCTCGGAAAAGTTGTTCCCAGTCCACTATACCATCCTGACCTACCAGTCAAGGCAATATTGGAATAACACACTGACGTTTTTCAACTTGGCTCTTCATACAATTGAGGGTTATATCACAATTACATTAGAGAATCATGTGGATAAAGAACTGTAACCAGAGAGTTAAAATCTTGCATTGACATTGAATCTAAAATTAAAAGCAAACAAGACAAATTGTAGCCTGAACAGACTCCTACATAATTTGGATTGCGATGCATTACTTTGCTGTTAATCAAAGTCCCCTTTCTTTTGACCTTAACTGTTTGAATATCTCTCCTGCCTGAATGTCAATATGAAGCAACACTGAAGGTCAATGAAAGTGCCTTGCCATTCACTCCGTGTCCTTTATCAACATGCTGTACTTGTTGGGACTTAGGCAAATGAAACACTAAATGACATCAGCAGAACTTACATTCTTGAAATCACAAGAGTTTGGGCTTTTAAAATATATTTCAGTTAAATGTGCAGCTTGCTGACAGACTCCATGAACTAGAGATGCCTTTGTAAGCACAGCAGGGAGGTGGGGATCTGTGAAATGCCATTATGTGCAGCTGAGCTGGATAACTGACACTGTTTTGGGGATGGCAAAAAGGATATTGATAAAGAGAGAATAATGTCAATAATTGGAAACTGCTCATCAAATAGAGGCACAGAATCGTTCTTCACTTCCCTGTGTCATTTAAAAAAAGTGAATTTCATGTGTAACAGCACCATAGAATCACAGAATCACAGACCTCCAAGGTCATCCAGTCCAACCCTCGACCCAAACAGCACCATAGAATCACAGAATCACAGACTTCCAAGATCATCCAGTCCAACCCTCGACCCAAACAGCACCATAGAATCACAGAATCACAGACCTCCAAGGTCATACAGTCCAACCCTCGACCCAAACAGCACCGTAGTATCACAGAATCACAGACCTCCAAGATCATCCAGTCCAACCCTCGACCCAAACAGCACCATAGTATCACAGAATCACAGACTTCCAAGGTCATCCAGTCCAACCCTCGACCCAAACAGCACCATAGAATCACAGAATCACAGACCTCCAAGATCATCCAGTCCAACCCTCGACCCAAACAGCACCATAGTATCACAGAATCACAGACTTCCAAGGTCATCCAGTCCAACCCTCGACCCAAACAGCACCATAGAATCACAGAATCACAGATCTCCAAGATCATCCAGTCCAACCCTCGACCCAAACAGCACCATAGTATCACAGAATCACAGACTTCCAAGGTCATCCAGTCCAACCCTCGACCCAAACAGCACCATAGAATCACAGAATCACAGATCTCCAAGATCATCCAGTCCAACCCTCGACCCATCACTGACAGGTCAACACTAAACCCCATCCAGAGCTACTTGAACAGCCCCAGAGGTGGTGACTTCACTACTGCCCTGGGCAAACCATTCCAGCATTTGAGAACTCTTTCAATGAAGAATTTCCTACTGTCCAGCCTGAACTTCCCCTGGTGCAGCTTGCAACCATTTCCTCTAGTCCTGTTGCTTGTCATCAAGGAGAAGAGGCTGCCCTCTCCTCACCCCAACCTCCCATCAGGTAGCTGTAGAGAAAACCAATTAAAAATCCCTGCCAGAGAGTCCAGCAGAAGGAGGCAGAAGTGGGAGGTTATTTGTTCATCAGTGCTTTATAGACTTATCTAAGAATCTTTCCAGCTCTCTAAGGCCCATGTTGACTGACCTTTCGATGCTTAGATATGCTTTCATTGTAAATTTGCCATCGGCCGTGACCATAAAAGGAAAAAGTAGATATTAAAAATTGTGAAAGGATTTAATTATGGTCCCTGCATTTCCTGCATGTGCAAACTATAAAAAATAGGAACAGGCACACTCAAGTTCAAAAATCTTATCTGCTTAGAAGGCTTTTATGCAGTGAGATCTCATTATAATTAAACCAATCTCCTTTGGTTCTGCACAGTCTGCAATCATGGCCTCTTGGAAGAAACGTTTAGTCAATTAACTATTTTATTAACCAATTGATTTTTCCTGTTAGTCTTTAACCTCTTTGTACCTGTTAGGAATAGTTATGAAAGCTGAATAAATTGGTTTCTTTCATCTCTAAAAGGCAACAATAAATAATAAAACAGGTAGAACAAGGTTGCAGTGGGAAACTCAAATATGAATAAAAATACCTGCCGTGTATCGTATTATATGAAATACTAACTGCTAGGAGTAGCAGAGTATTTCAATAAATCACACTGTCACACTGACCTTTATTGATATACTGTTTCTCTACTTAAAGGATTGGTCCTGCTGCTTTAGGAGATCTTTTGTTGTGAAGGGCCTGCAGATTCATCACATAACAAAAAGATTATTTGCCCACCATAGCACTGTCTGAGTCTATATGCTAAGGAGAAGAAAAAAGCCCAAAATATTCCAGGGACAGTTTAAATTCAGAGATTGATTTTGCATCATAGAAGAACAAGCATGCATTCCTAAAATAAGTACAAAATGTGATTTGTATTATCACTTAATACAAAGTGGGGAAAACCAGAGAATGAAGAAAACAAAAGCTCTGTCTTTTTCATTTCTAGCAGGCAACAGACTGCTTGATTTTACGGAATGCTAGACTGTGTTGCAACTATGCATTGACAGTCCTGTACTATGCAGTGAAATTCACCTGGCTGAAACTCAGAGGAGTTATGGCTCCTTTGTACTAGTGGCTGAAATGAAACACTAAGGAGATGTGCAAAGGGTGAAAGAAAAAAGACAGTGAGAAAAAAACATGTGTCCCTCTAAAGAATTATTCCTTGCTCCAACAAAAATGTGAGAAACAATCTGATCCAGAATCACAACTAATTTATACTCCATATAAGAAAAATTCAAAAACATTTGCATAGATCAGTGAAAAGCTTATGAAACAAATGAAGTACAATCTGGAGTCTCTCCCACTTATTGAAGCAGTAGGAGTACTAATCTCTCTGGTTTTATGTGGCTCTGTAATGAAAAAGGTGTTGAAAGTTGAAGGAGAAAGAGCTCGTTGAGCACTCAGTAATTTATTCACTGAGCAAAGATTCATGAAGATAGGTGAGGAACCTGCCCCTTGCATGATCCCTTGAGCCATGACTCCTTTTCTGTCCACGTTTCTGATGGAACAGAATACTCATATGGTAGAGACTAGCTGATGTTTATGTATCAGATGCTACCATAATGTTCTCCACTTGTAGCTATAACATCTCTCTTTACAAATAAAACTATGCATGGCTTTTCAAATATTTAGTTGGCTTTGAAGAGCCTCTATAATGATTCTTTCCTCTAAATCAAAAGTTTTGCTAAACTCCAAAGTATCCATAGGTGGTCTAACCTTCAAGGTGATGCCTGGCTGTAGTCTCTGTTCCTTCTTTTTCCTGTGCCAGTTTACATTCTGCATTGCCACTGCACTGCCAGCCACTGGCAAAATGCATCCTCCTGCTTTTCTGTCTTTAGTCTTTTCTGATGTTCCACTAATCCAGCCTTCTTCTACTCCACCTTTCTCCACTCTACTTATCTCCATCTCTTCCCTAGCAAAAATTCTACCATTTTCTGCTTTCCTTTCACCCAAGCTATCTTATTCCAGTTGTTCATCCCATATAACTGCCAAGGCATTTCATTCACTGCACAACTGATACCACTGCTAGTCACCTCCACTTTCTTTCTATTTCCAATCTCCTCTTCACCAACCATGTATTTCACAAAGGAGTCTGGATGATGGCAGCACAGACAACAAGTGTTGCATTTAAATACAAAATTAAAAAGACACCATATGGCCCAATCAGGTCAAAATTAAGTAAAATGTGCCAGGGTAATGCCTTTGCTTTCCCAGAATATGCCACCAATGATGCAGACATGCCATTCCTTTGTTGGCAATATTTGTGTTGGGTGGTAACACACAGAAGAGCTGAAGGCAATAGATTTGTTGACATTTTTGGATATACCTGACATGGACTTTGCCTTCCTGGCCCCAGAACGCTACAGGAGAAGCAGGGCATAATAAAGTTGATTGATTTGTGTTTGTCACTCATCCAAGTGGCTTTCATTTTGGTGTCCCTCAATCTTGCTTTTTCATTTTCATTTGGAGCCACTGAAATCTCACCTTCCAGAGAATCCAAGCTGTTGGACTTGTCATCTGGTTCAAAATGTCTGCACAGCATGAACAAAATTTACTGTCCTCTGTGCAAACTGTTTTGGTGGCTCTAATAGAAAACACAGCAATCCTTCTTTTATGCTCTGCTAGGAAACAATCTGCCTTTTTTTTCTCCTTCTTTTTTATTTTTTTTTTATGAGGGGAAAAGTTTTTGATTGAATTTTTGCTAGCTTTATATAAACCAGAAAAATCAGCACACAGCTCACAGTACTTAAAGTGAATTTGAACCATTTTTTGTCCTTACTCTAATTTCCCCTTAGATTTAAAATCTTGGTTAAATCAAAACTTTTGGCTTTTAAATTGCCAAGGCTAAAATGTGGCAGAGCTGTTATCTGACTCATGAAGCACTGTGCTCAATCGAAGTGCTCATGTCATGGGCACTAATTTGCTTTTGTCTTATCCAAAAGTTTCACTAGTATGTTGCTCGTGTCTCAATACAAAAACAATTGCATTCTTTAGCAAACCTTTTCAACTGTGGCATGGTTTGCAGACATTTTAAGGTCCTTGAGTTTTGATCAAGGAAACAGATTTCTTTTCACCCTCCACCCTCTCTCTCTTTTTTTCCCCACCTTTGCTTACAGTTTTTTATAAACTATGTGGCTTGCTGCTGTCAGCTAGAAAGGCCCCAATGGGAGATCCAAGGTCACTGGTAGCTGAAGAGAGACACTGCACATGTAGTTAGGATGAAAGAACATCCCACTGGGGTTTTGGACCTATGGTTCCTTGGCTCTTGTGACTTAAAATAAATGTATCATCACTGTCTGGAGCCACCAGTCACATTCTCTCACTCAGGAAGCCAAAATTAGAATCAGACTGAAATGGGTGAAGAAGATAAAAAATTCATCATTGTTTTTATGTATAACAATACTTTGAATTCGTTCTGCTAGGGACAGGATGAAAAACTGTAATGGCTTCTATAGGATTTCATGCAAATAATTTAGGAAAGCTCTCGCTCAACAATTTGTTGTAGAGATTTAGAGATATGCAAAGTGATCCACTAAGAGATGATGACTTAGCAACCCCTCCAGATTCTTATATTTGCTTAAGTAAAATTATTTGGAATAGGGTTTACTTTTTATAAATCTTCCAAGAAAAAAATTGGTGTCCTTCTGGGATTTCCTCCCCTCCTATTTACTGAAAAGTGAGACTGAAGTGAAGAGATCCTGTGCTTGGAATTTTAGACTGAAGTCTAGGTTACCTTTCAGGATTTGGTAGTGATTTCCCTTGTGATCTGCATGTTGATTAAACTTTCCAGTTCCTATCAGTACAAATAGGATTAGAACACATCTGTGCTTTATTTGGCTATTGCAAGAAAAACCCATCATTGATGAGTGGCTACTGAGCTGGCTTATAAAAAAGCCAAAAGAATACAAACATAGCAACAACAACAACAACAACAAAAAACCCATCCTGAATGCTTGTCACACGGGACAGTTGCAGCCATCTGGGAACTGAACACAAAACTTTCCTCTCTCAGAGTAATTTAATGAACTGTCTATTCAGCTCAGACTCCTGTGGTTGGGAAGAAGTAAACAAAAACTCTTCACAAAAATTCCCAAATAGAATAAACCACGCAGAATACTAAAACACTATCTCTGACTTCCTACGCTGCCCATCTGTGCACTTGAAAAACGTAAAGATAGGGAGAAAGAAAGGGAAAAGGACTGCTGATAACCTGCTTAATTCACTCCCTTTCAAAATGAAAACATTCTCTATACCTTGCTTTAAGCTTTTATCTCTAACAGACATTGAATGGAAAACACAATTACATTAGCTATTATTAATGGTATCTTGAATTAAATTATTTACCAAGCAACCAAACTATGTCTAAATTCTGCTTCTCCAAAGAAAGCCACCACTGAGATGCCCTGCTGAAACTGGACTGGACAGAGCATCTAGTATACAACTGAGCTGACAGGTCTCAAGCTGCTGTACCTTGAGTGATAAGGCACTGTATGATGGATCCAACTGGACATGAGCTATCACAAGCCACAGTCATGCAACACAATATGAATATGAAACTTTTTCCATTGCACAAGCTGGAGGTCCTCAGAAGCTAGCTGTCAACATAGAAAACTGCAAAAAAAGCTTCTCAACTGCAATATTTAAGATTTAGGAATCAATATACTTGCAAGAAATTAAATCCTGTTCACTCACTGGATCTGGAAGAAAGAGTAAGTTAAGAAATTCAGTCTGTTCTTTGGGTTCTCTGGGTCCTGATGAAAAAGTGTGCTTTCTTAACAAACCTCTCATAACTCTGTCTGCTTCAAACAGAACTCAGAAACATCAAGCCACCAGTCAAACTGAGATTCCTTGGAGAGACAAAGCATGAGGCCAGAATGCTGCAGCTTTGGAATTTTTGTAGTGGAAAAACAGAGCATCAAGCTATGGCTAAGCCAAAAATGGCAGAATCAAGGGCTGCATTTTGTCCTGTGCCCTCAGAATTACTCACAGTTCCTCTTGACGGAAGTTGCTTGCACACAGATGAATAAGATAAGAGATAAATGCCTTGATGTTCTGACTGAAATTACAAAAAGGCAAGAAACTCTAGTAAGACCACTGAGTGCATCTGCTTCTAAATTGTGCAAGGACACAGGATTGTGAAGGCTCTAACCCTGCAAGTGCTCAGGACCGAGTTGGACATGGCCTTGAGTGACCTGATCTAGTGGCAAGTGTCTCTGCCCACAGCAGGGGGTTGGAACTAGATGATCTTCAAGGACCCTTCCAACCCAAACCATTCTATGACATTTCTGCCCCCTAAAATATTGCAGCACTTCTCCCCACTGGCTCACTAAAGACCTCAGAGGAGTCTTGACTTTTGCCATTTCTGTTTTTTCTTTAAATGACAAAGAACCGAATCAGTCAGACTGCCTGTGAACTTGTTACTGATTCTGTTTTAGCTGCAGTGCTTCCCTTTTCTCTTGGGTGTTGCTGTCCTTGCCTTGTTAGTTATGTACCTCACTAACTAGACAAAAACACAGGTACTCAGACCTTTGATCTTCTCTCAGTTACACCCCTCACTGTTTAGATTGTTACAGTAAGATCACTGGGAAGAAGAGAAGACTAAAATAAAGTATTGCAAAGTAAATATCTTCCTTACTGTTACAGACTCCACTCTGGCTAATGCCCCAGGAGACACGCAGCCCCAGGAGACATGCAGCAAAAAGGACACAGCCCACTTTATGGAGAGTATTTCTATCTGTCAAGTGCTCTTTTTGACTAAAGAGCATGACTGTCAAGACAAATCAACTCATACAGAAAGGCAGTTTATAGTCTGAGATAGTCTGACCTCAGACCACAGACTGCTAGGTCAGATATAGGCTGGAGGTCCTGTCACATTTGTGGATCATGAGGAATATGGCATAATACTCACTTGCAGAGTGTCACAACAGATATGTAGTGGAATTTGGCCTTCACTATTTCCCTGTTGAGAAATACTACTCAGAGCTGGGGTGTGGGACAGGAAGTCAGACTGCACATACTTTTTAACATGTGTTATCTGAATATACTCATAAATAGATACAACCAAATGCATTTTATCTGTTGCTGCAAGAGTTCTAGCTTGCCCACAGGGTACTCTCTAGTAGGACATAGTGTTTATCATCTCCAGGATGCAACAGTGGGAGCTGCTGATATCTGTCTCTGAATATACCACCTGTTAAAACTGATCTTCATTGTGAAAAATCTAAGCTGTAGGAAAGATGTTTGTATAAACAATGGACACATGCTGAAGGGTTATGTGCAACATGGAGCCTTCTAAGGCTGAGTGACAAAAACTGTAACTGATCACTTTAAAGTGCCAAGAACACTAATGCTGGAAATTTTAGTTCAATTGCATTTACTGCAATCTATAAAATCATAGAAGAGAAGAGGTTGGAAGAGACATCAAGCAGCAACTTAGTCCAACTCTTACTGCTCATAGCAGCAACAACTAAACCAAGTTGCTCAGGAGCGTGTCTGCTTGCATTATGAGTACCTCCAAGGATTCCACAACCTCTCTGGGCAACCTGTTCCAGTGCTCAGTAACAATTTAATCATGGTCTACAAAGTTCAGGACAGCCACCTTCCTCACTTCATTTTTTGTCCCTGTGTTTCATTTCATGTTCTTCCAGATCAATATAAACCTCATTTGGGTCCTGCACTGTTCCTAGTTGGGTCAGCTTCTGTTCCTAGAAGTCAAATAACTGTTTTCCTGTGATTTCCCTTTGCTTATAAGAGAACATGCCTTTGGCAAACACTACTTGAACCAATTCATAGAGGCAACATACTGTATCCTTCAATTCACATTCAGACCTTAAAATACCAATGTCAGAAAAATGTGCTGTGAAATAAAATACTGCGATACCATGCTGAATATATTCTAGTTAAAATTAGAAGCAAACATATACACACAGGCAGAACAAAAGCAAGAAAAATGGTCAATACCTATGTTAACTGTATGTGTGTTGAACTTCATTTGCACAAGTGGTCTCCAGAAGCTTAGCAGATTATTTAGACTTGTGAAGTTATAGATCAAGAAATGTAGTGCTAAGGTTGAAGCCCTATGTTTGGAATTACAAAGTCAGACCACAACTCCAAGCTATTTCATACTTTGTTATGGGGAAAGTTTTTAATTCTTTCCTGCTATTCACAATAACCAAAAGTTTAAGGAATTGTCAAAGCTTATTTTTTTATTATCCAGTTTGTTATGTCCCTCTAAAGCAGCCCTCATTCTCACCTAGGTTTTATCTTTTCTGAGTTAGCTGAACTGTTTAATATCTTCTGAAAAAGGCACAAAAATTCACTACAGACAATTACATCTGACAAATCAGCAAAACACTTTTGTATCTTTGGACTGCTGAACAGCTCCACTGTTATGAACCTGTGAATATCTGTCCAAATTCTTTTAATGAGTTTTTTTGGGCAGTGGGAATTGTAGGACCAGCAGCAATTCATTTCACATAGCTTCAGTAGCCATTGGATGGCTGTGATTATCCTTCCTTCTGTGCTGAACTTAGTTAAAATCTGAAATGTTAAATAAAAGCTACAAATCCCTGCACTTTCCTTGAGCATTATACTAATTGAATTAAAAAAAAATCAGTTGAGTAATGATGTATGTTGCCAATGCACCCAATCTGTCAGACATTCATTTCTGTTCTCAACTGTAAAGACAGACTGATATCAATTTTATGTGTCAGCTGCTCAAGTAGGTGATTCTCCTGCACTCACTTCCATTCACAGAATTCAGCACTAAGTTTATTAATTCTGATAAAATCTGCTCTAATGCTGTGAATGCTGATATGCTTCATCTATGTGAAATATCCCCAAAGGATTTCAAAGAAGCACAATTTGACTGAGATCAAAGCTCTGGCAGACATTCAAGTTAAGTTTGATTTGAAATGACAAACTGTAGACCATAAGACTTGAGCGTGACTATAGCCCTTTGGGGTGGTGAATGGGTTTCAGATACAAATCCTGTTCATGCTTTGATCATCCAATAAACTGCTGCATATGAGTAAATAAACTGCATCAAAGCAAAATCATATGAAACTTTCATTTTACAGAATAATGGACAATAGCACTTTTATGCCAGAGACCATCACCTTCTAATACCAGCTTTCTAAGTACCCATCATGGGCATAAATATCACTTCTGAACTAGACTGTTGCTTTTGCATATAACTAGAACAAAATAAAGCAGGAAGGAAAATCATATGCAATTAATATGTTTGTCTTTTCTTGAGAAACTACTGCAACCATGACAACTGTGTCTAATCTAACTGAGCAATACACCTGCTGAGGATCTGACCTTATGTAAACTGTTACAGTACACCAGTAAAAGCCCTAAAAGCATTGACTTGTTCTTCTAGTCAATCATCTTAGGCTGCACAATTAAATAGGTCAACTTCAGGAGTTTGATAAAAGACTTCAAAAAGATAGTGTCATTATGGCTTTGATGTTTTGAAAATCTGACCTGCATTTGTAAGTGAATGCATTGAAAGCATTAGCTGAAAGAATGAGTGCCTACCATAACAAATAGGAAAACCAGTATGAGAGTCCACACCAACAACCCCTTGCCTTCAGATGGAAAGGCTTTCTCATTTACATAGGAAAATGGACTCATAAACCTTAGCTAAGTATGATCTTATTCTCTGAGTGTCTATCATTGTGGATAATCAGTGTGTAGAAAAGAATTTTACATCTGCAGCTCTTTCTAGTCAGAAGGGCTTCTTATTATTGTGTCCAACTTGTAAACCAGTGTATAGATTTCATGCTACTAAATATAACAGTACAGAAAGGCAGTTCTCCAATGCAATGTGCATTGTTTCCACTCATAGCAATATGAGAATTTGTTGGAGAATTCTAGATTACAAATTATTAGCCACGAGGAAAGATTTAGAATCACACTGCAGTGCCACAAGATTATTTTCTAAGATTCACATGTGGATTTATGTCATTCTAGAGAACACTTTCTACTAGGAAAAGGCACTGTTCAGTGCAATTTCTTTTGCAATTTTATGATGTATTATGTACAAACTTCTCTTAAGCTTCCATCTCCTTAGCAATTTTTGAAATTATAAGCAAATTAACTGATTTTTCATCCTGTACATAAAATCACAGAACGGTTTAGGTTGGAAGGGACCTCAAGGATCATCCAGTTCCAACCCCCTGCTACAGGCAGAGGCACCTCCCCACTAGAACAGGTCACTCAAGACCTCATCGAACCTGGCCTTGAATACCTCCAGGGAGAGAGCATCTGCAACCTCCCTGGGCAACCTGTGCCAGTGTCTCACCACCCTTGCTGTAAAGAACCCTTTCCTAACATCTAGTTTGAATCTCCTCTCTTCCAGTTTAAAGCCATTGCTCCTCATCCTGTCATTACAAGACCTCACTGAAAAACAATTGGATCAATATTTAAAGCACTCAAATATTCAGTTTGTGAACTGTGTGTACTGAAAATGTGTTTAACCATCTTCAAGGCTCTGGAGTTAGCAAGTTCAATACGAAAGAGTTTTTGCCCTTTTCTGAGGAATTTTAGATGAATAATAACACTTGCAGTAATCAGTCTTAAGAAACATGAAGTTTATCTTCAAGGCAATTACATCAATCAGTATGATGTCTCCAAAAATCATCCATGATCTCCCTGAAACTTGGTTGCAGCTATGATTCCTCCCACTGCAAATTAATACTGATTTTTACCCTCTTCATTGTGGGCTTGTTTACATCAGGAGTATATGCTGCATTTAGAACAGTGCTGACTTACTGCCAATTATGCTGATGGCATCCATTTTTGCAAAATCAATAGCAAGTTATTTAAAATGAGTACTCATCCACTGCTAACTAGTTCTTTACATTATTTTAATGGTGACTTAGAGGCTTTTTGATTGAAAGTTTTATCTTCTAGCATGACAGAGAGCCATAAATCACAGGAATATCAGACAAGTTCAGCACCACTTCTAATAGGTTTGTGGGTAGCTGCCACATGTTCCATCACTGCTCAACTTCCAGAAGCCTGACCCTTTACAGAACACTCTGCTGAGGGACCAAGCTTCACTGATAATTTAGGCACAGATGTGCTTCAGTTCTGTGCAGAGACTTGTGTCTCACCAGACTCCAGGGTGGTAGGCAATAGTGACTGACAAAAATGGAACAGCTTGGCATTGTGAGAAAGAAAAAACAACAAAACCCAACAGGTACAGACAGATCTATGAAACACTAAATCAGCACAGTTTTAACACCAGTCCTTTTACTAAAAAAATTTAAGTCTTCTGAAAAGCTACTGCCCAGAGAGGTTGTGGAGCCTCCTTCTCTGGAGACATCCAAAACCTGCCTGGATGAGTTCCTCTGTGACCCACTCTAGTAGATCCTGCTCTGGCAAAGGGGTTGAACTCAATGGTCTCTGGAGGTCCTTTCCATGCCCTAAAATTCAGTGATTCTGTGTGACTTCACTGCTAACCATAATATGTTAGATCCCTTTTGCTGCATCTCAGTGCTTCTGGTTTTCAATGCTCACAATTAACTTTGTTAAATACCTGTTACAAATAACATTTCAAAAGTATTCAGAACAGTATGCAGCAAAATTGAGTAATTTGGGATTCTGGTCTCTATCCTTAGTGACTGCTGTCATCATGGATGGCTTGGCAGCCATTTGAGCTCTGTATTTGCTGAGGATAATCACAATTCTTTGGGGAAATTTTATAGACTCTTTAGCAACTCTGGACCTTCTGAATATGCCCAGAGGCAATTAGTCCCTTTATAATGACACCTAAGAACCCCAAGGAGATTTTTTTTCCCCCTCTGTGTCTTTCTTCCATCCCTCCTTGCATCTCCTTTATCTCTAAAGTGTATGCTAAAAAGCTAAGCTTACAGCCACATTATGTCTGTGAAAGTACAAACGAAATAGTCTCCTAAATGGCAGGCCACCCATCTCTTCCAATAATGTTTGGCAGGGCGTTATAGCAGAAGAGGTGCAGAGTATCCTGCGGCTATCCTGGAAGGCACCACTGAGCTTCACTTGTTCTTTAGACATATGCCATAGAAATCATTACTGTTCTGATGACACCAGAGTGCCTGAATGCATGCATACCCACTGAGCAGAGTACAGTTCGTTTGCTTCTTTTTCCTGATGCTACACCATCATAACTAAAAAAACCCAATGTGTTATTTTATACAAAATCATAAACATTATTAACTTATGTGCTGATTCTTTGAAGACAGTCAGGAGGCTTCCAGCTTTACAATCAGTCACATTGACAGAGAGATCACTAAGTGAGTGAGAGTTCCATATACAGATTAAGAGTCCCTGTCTTGTGCTTCTTTGTGATTACATCTGCCCCACAATCAAGGGCCTAGTTCACATAGTATTAACCCAGGATGAAATCCTCCTGGAGTTCAAAGTAATTTTGATGATGCACAGACTGCCAAAATGTTGTTCAGGGTAGCTAAATATACAATGACATGTTAAATGAAAGACTTCTGAATCTGTTACAAATGGATTTTCCCACCACTGGAAGAAGGAAGAGTTAGGGAGCATTTTCCTACATGCCATACACTCCACTTTTGGTTTGGTTCCCATATTCTGAATTCACTGCATTCAGATGTCTCTCTCACTGGCTCCCTCCAATTTCTGCTGGAAATTTTCTCTTTTCTCAAAGCTATAGGTGAGTGATATAGGTGAGATACTTTTTGTCAAGACAGAAGGATGATCAGAGAGCTGGAACACCTCTCCTATGAAGACAGGCTGGGATAACTGGGGCTGTTTAACGGTGGAGAGGAGAAGGCTCTGGGGAGACCTTAGAGCTACATTTCAGTATCTGAAGGGAACCTACAGGAAGGCTGGGGAAGGGCTGTTTAGAAGGGCTTGTAGTGATAGGGTGAGGGCAATGGTTTGAAACTGGAGCAGGAGAGATTTAATTTGGACATCAGGAGGAAGTTCTTTACAAGAGTAGTAAAATACTGGAACAGGTTGCCCAGGAATGTGGGTGAGCCCCCTGAAGACATTCAGGATCAGACTTGACGTGGCCTTGGGCAGCCTGATCTAGTTGAAGGTGTCCCTGCTGACTGCAAGGGGGCTGGACAAGATGACCTTTGAGGTTGTTTTCCGATCTGATGCAATCTGTGAAGCTGTGAGTCCATGAACTTCTATTTCTTGTTACAGAACAAGAAGAGATGAAATTCTGGAGCTATTCTAACAATACAATAATGCTCACTTCATTAAGTGAAAAGTCTATGCTTTGTATATATTATTTAAAAGGAAGTTGATTTTTAATAGTTTAAGAATAATTTATCTCATTTCATCATTTTCAATTTCAAACCATTTTTTCAAATATTACAGCATTGCTGCTTTATATTAAATATAAAGATTAAGTAATGTTATCATCATGAACTAGCACTATTTTTTAGAGCAATGCTGAAAAACACAGCATCAGGCAGACACTTTTAAAGAAAGACTGAATGCTCTAATACAAGCAGCACTGGGCAAGTAAAATTAGAAAGGTGTTTAAAGACTCAGAGTTGGATTTTTGTAAGTGTGCACTGGAATATATTGATTAATGTCAGATTAGTTTTGTACAGCACCCTTCCTGCATCTGTGACAAGAAATATAATAGACAGAAAACTCTTCAGAACTAATTAACTGTAACACAGATCATGGCTTAAAGGACAGGAAAAAACCCACATTCATTCTTATCGAAGCCCTGCAGGATTACCATGATGGATTGGGCACCTGAACAGCAATTTATTCAATTGTATCATTCTCATGCCTTACTTATACCATAGCTTCAGAGATCATAGAACCAACCAGGTTGGAAGAGACCTCCAAGATCATCCAGTCCAACCTAGCACCCAGCCCTATCCAATCAACTAGACCATGGCACTAAGTGCCTCACCCAGTCTTTTCTTGAACACCTCCAGGAACACTCTACCACCTCCCTGGGCAGCCTGTTCCAGTGGCAAATCACTCTCTCTGTAAAGATCATGTGGGACAAAAAAAGAGTTGCAAATCTCTTAAGTCTTGGATGCTTCACAGAATCACAGAACATTAGGGGGTAGGACTAGGGAGAGGTCACACAGGAATGCATCCAGGTGGATTTTGAATGTCTCCAGAGAAGAAGACTCCACAATCTCTCTGGGAAGCCCATTCCAGTGTTTTGTCACCCAGTACTTGTCACCCCTGGAGAGAACAGCAACACTGGGATATATACAGTTAGATTCTGTCTCTGTCAAGAGGACTTTCTGAATTACTATTTGCTGGAAACATTTTTTTGCCACATTGAAATTGGCACTAAAACTTGTTAGGACAAAGAGTTCACCTGAGACATCGCTCAGTTTAACTGAGTCACAGTTAGAAAAACGAATTTAAAACATTAAAAATTGATATTTAGTTTCAATAGGTCTTCTATTGCATTCTTTTCTTTTAACTACGTTTTGTCCTACAGTTTCACATTTGTTTTGTTTGGAGACCTGTGTAGAGAGGTGTCTTTTTAAGGTGAATAGAGTTTAATGTGATGAAATGATAAAGATATCTAAATATAAAGTCCTTCTGGTAGCTTGGCGATGACCCCAGTGAAACCTTTCTACTACAGTATGCTGGAGGTGACAAGTCCATGAACAGGACTTTTGGTTTACCTCCAAGACAGTATGCTCATTCATATCCTGAAGAAACATCTCTGATGATAATATTATAACTTTGTTCTGTACTTAATCCATGCATTAAAAATGCTCTGCATAAAACAATGAACAAAGACCTTCCTGGGGAACACAACAAACAGCATACAGTTTCAAGGGTAGCCAAGAAAGAAAGATGGTGAAGAGACAATAATTGGTTTCCTCTTTATACCTTTCAGAAAACTGCTTGGTTGCTTTATATTTACAACTCCATTCAAGTATAAACTAGATGATAGAGGACATCTATACCTGGATCTTGTCCTCACCTTTGTATAGGACACATTATACACATTAAGTTTACAGACCTGTCAGGGAATGGAATCACCAAGGAAGTTCTAAGCAATCTAGGTTATTAAATTAGCATATCTAGAAACTTCAGGAAGGAACATTTTTTTTACAAAGTGATAAAGAGTCTGAAGAAGTGCCTCTTTCTGTCCTTACCTATGCTTCTGTGATGGTTTGGGAGTTACCTGCACTCCCCCTTCCCCTACCCCCACAGTGAACTTATCCAAACTAGACTCAGGTGGCTGGAAGTTAGGGAATGAAGCTATATCTACAGCTTAGCATAATTTACAAGCATATATACACACAATATACATAAATATTTACAGTTAAATACAAGTTAAAAGTACTACAGAAACACAAAATCCTTCCCCAAAACAATCTGACTGCCAGGAGGCTACCAACCTAAACCTCCTCTCTACTTCTCCCTCTTTTCCTCCCTTCAGAAATAACCAGATCAATCCCTGTATATCTCATGTGATAAATCTGGAGAGATCTGAGGTGAGATGTCAAAAAGACAAGAAGAAAGTTAGGGGCAATAAAGGCTTAGGTCAGATTAGAGTTAAGGCAGATGCAACCACAGACAG
The DNA here is from genome assembly GCF_015220805.1 of Pogoniulus pusillus. Lineage (NCBI taxonomy): Eukaryota > Metazoa > Chordata > Aves > Piciformes > Lybiidae > Pogoniulus > Pogoniulus pusillus. The sequence goes on along the minus strand of NC_087283.1, from coordinate 4,039,479 downwards.
ACTGCCAGAGAGAAGGAGCAGAACTGAGAACTGACAAGTGTCTTATCTGCATTTTGACTAGTTGTGCTTCTCAGCAGAAGTATGAGTGATATAGGTTACTGTTGTGTTTTTTTCTTTCTTTTCACAGCTAATGATTTAATTTCTCTCAGTAAAATATTCCAATTAGCCTCAAACCAGCACAACTTCTTAACTGCCACTGGGTGTTTACCATTTAAGGTTAGTATCACACCACTGTTATGTTTCTGATTTCTCTCTCAACAACAAACTGACAAAACTCAAACCCACTCTTGAAGCCTGAAGAATTACTTTTCCTGTAGTATCTTTGGGTTTGGGTTTTATTTTGTGTGTGTGTGTGTGCAATAATTTTACATTTATCTTTTCCTCTGGTTCCCTCTGGAAATTAAATTAACATTTTTAACTGCCTATTTTAACTTTGCTATAATAAAAGAGAAAATGTTATGGCTAAGCTTTGGAGCATCAAAATCAAATGTAATATTGGTAAAGCAATTGGTTTGAAATTTGTAAACAATATATTGCCTGGGAGAGCCTGCTGTTGTTAGTAATTTTGGACCGAGTCCTTTATAGCTGCTTATTCTAACATGGCATTTCCATCCTGTTAAAATGTCATATGGATAAGGGAGTAAATTTTGACAGCTGTGACAGGATTATCATTGCCAAAGAAATCACATTCCTGGTATTCATATGTTTCAGTGCATCTATTTTGCTTTGTCTTTGGCCTCGGTTGAACTAAAAATCACTTTCTGAGTCAAGATAAGAAATGTAACAAGAGAAAGAAACAAAATATTGTTATCTCTTAAATGTCTTGGTGCTTGAAATTATAGCAATAAGAAAAATCTTTAAGGGGTGTTATTAAATCCATTGTTCAGGTTTTAAGGGAACACAAGGCTTGTCTTTTCAAGGACATAGCCAACACACATTTTATCTGACTGTATTGAGTTACAGGAGGCTTTTGCTCACACTTATGTTAGACCAGAAATGCTATAGAAGATTGCCCCAGCATTAGCCACTCAATCTGTTCAGCCATGTGCAAAATGGATATGAAACCCCCCAAATTATATTTGTAGTATCCCGAATTTTTGGATCAGGGGAATTGCCATGCTGGATCCATGCAATTTCAATGCCCTATCTTGGTGAATGTCAGTATCCAAATCCAAGCTCACAGAAACGGCAAGGATCCTCAGTGGAGAACTGTAATGACATGAAGGTTCTCCTTCTTTTCCAATAACACAAAACTGAAATAGCATGGAAGATGAAGAGCTGCAATAACTGTTATTAGTGTTTGCATTCACGTGCTGCTTCCTAGGGTTCACTCCTGAAGATTACTTGATATAGAGGGCATGTAAGTTTCACTGATTGAAATGATGATTTAAAGGCTCTGGAACACTATCCCCAGAAAGACAATCTCTTCAAAAGTATCAGATATAGTAGCAGTGGTTGTATTAAAGAGAGAAATTGGGAAAGGGTGTATAGAGGGAACAAAATAGTGCTAAATAGTTGAATCAAAGCTACCAAATACTTAGCATTAGTCTTAACTTATGATAAACCTGTGTTAGGAACACACAACATCTTAGGAATCTTCTTTCCCACACACCTATTTTGTTGAAGGCAGTTTTTCAAACTAGCAAGATGGGCATTTATCATGGCCACTTTCTGTGCTGCAATAAATGAACCCTTCTTTCAACTGTCACATCAAAATGTTTGCAAGGTCTGAAAATCTCAATCAATGTCCTCAGATTTTGTTATCACACTGTTCTTAAGATATTATAATTTGTTATCACACTGTTCTTAAGATATTATAATTTATATAGTGACAGTATCAGTAATGGTACAACCAGATCTCATCCATATATCTTTGTACCCACTGGTAAAAAAGAGCTTCCTTTCCAACACCAATCAACATGCATCTGCACCTTGGTAGTAGTGTTGGTTTATACTGGCAAACCTCACCAACAGTTCTGTAACAGCACAAAAATATTGTACTGACCACTGCATTCTCTGTGGTCAATCACACAAAACCACCAGTTACACCATAAGGAAATTCTGCTGCCTTACTGTTCTTTGACAATTGCTGAAATACAATCCCTATGTTTCAATCTTTAGTTTGTAATTGTTGAAATACTAACATTAACATTTCTCATTACACTCTAAAGGGCAGCACATCCTCTTGAGGAACCTGTTGTTCCATCAGAGATGGCTTTTCTGCTAGTTTATAGCCTGTTCTTGCCTTCACTCTTTACCCTTCCCCTCTCTTGTGGTACAGAAGATCAAAATAAGCATGAAGCTAACACTCCACCATTTCACAAGCATGCCCTAAAGAACAATCAGCAGCAATAAAAAGGCCACAAACACATGGTCATTTGTGAAATACATGCCCTTCTCAAGTAGAAGCAACATTTGACCACACTTCTGTTATAAGCATAGCCTCTTTGTCAACTAGCTAATGAAAATGTCACACCTGACAGTCAGAACTTAAAAAAAAAATGAATGCCTTAAGGTAAGGTTAGTTACAGAAGTACCTTTATACATGAACTGACCTAGAGTCAAAGCTGCCAAGGCATTTAGGTACCTACAGCTAGATGGAGTGTTAGGTATTAAGAAATATCTGAGTGCTTCCATAAAGCTCACTAGGCAGTCACATTTCTTCAGTACTAAGCACATGAAAAATCTGCTCTCTGGTAGGCAAATGGCATCATATGTGAACCTGGCTGTACAGTACACATAATGAAATCAAGGTTGCTGTATTGTGGCATAAATTATCAGTCTTCCTTTAATTGCACACGCAAAGGCCTGCAGCTCTTGAAGAATCTATTTCACACTTGCAGGCTTCACTTCACACTTGCGCTGCTCATGTGAATGTCCCACTCAGTCGATTTGCATTTGTGAATGTAGGGTTTTGCACGGGTAAACAGCTGCACTCCACAGTGGTTATGTTTTGCAAGGCTGATGACAAATGCTGATGCTTTTACATTTGATAAAACCAACCCTTATCAAATGTTTTCCACTTTAAAATATTCAGTATAGGGAATGAGGCAAAGACAACACCTGATTTGTCTTAAGAGTACTTCTCCAAGTGAGTCAACTCCCGCAAGTCTGGGTGAGCTTGCACCAAGCCCTGAGAATGGCAGTTCTGTTAAGACTGTTGTTCCTCTCTAGTCAATATTTGTTCCCCTTGATTTTTGACATTGTTTGCATCATGTGGAAGCGATATCCACTGAATAATAAAAGGAGTGCCTACTACACAAAAAGCCTCAGGCTGTTGTTTTAAAGATTTTGTAGTTTTAAACACTGACAATATCCTGCCCATGGCCCTTTGGCTGCTTGAGTGAAATATAAACAAGAAATATGCACGTGGTTTAAAATCCTTGAGAAAGCCATTATTATACATTCACAGACAATTTGTTTCTTTGGAGATTTTATTATCCACACACCTCTACTTAATCCTGGAGGTTTTACGACAGGCAAGTTCATGATACTTGCAGCTGAGGTTTTGTCAGCACTTTCATTATTAATTTGTTTTGACTATGACTGGAAAACATCCTGCTTGCCTGAAACTTGACACAGAAGCTCACTCTGTCTTAATGGTTCCTCAGGTAAACCTTATGTCTGTATCTTGAGATCTCCCAGCAATGAGAGGAGTAGGTTAAAGACCTTAAGACCATTTTGAATCCCTTCAAAACCTGATATTTGAGACAAGCATCAGTTTTAACTTGTCAAGAGTCAACAGTAAAATCTGTTAGAATTTTCATTACAGTGAAAATAACCAGTCTCAGGTATGATCAGAGATACTTCAGCTTTAAAGCTGTTTCTGCTAGAATCGTTAATCATACATAGGATTAGAAAATGAACTTTACATCACTTGGATATTTTTGTTGTTTTGTGTGGTTGTCTCCTGCAGAGAAGATCATCTCAGAACTGCAAAGTGTCTGAATGAATCTACTGCTCTTCAGACAGCTGATGGAACCGAGGAGCTTTCCTACTTCTTTTTGTACCTCAGTAGTAGTTTATTATGTTAAAATCCTTGGAAAGTCAGTATGACACAGCACTACTTTCCATGCAATAATAGTTTTGTTAGGAAAAAGGGACTAATATACTGCTGTGGCATTTTAACTTCTTTTCCTGTCCTCTCATGTTAGCTAATCATTTCTTTGAGGTTAAATAACTAATTATGCCTACATCAGAGCTCTTTGAGAAGCAAGAATCACTTTCTGGTTCTGATAATTAAATGAATTGAGCATGAATTTTGGTCTGGGATAAAGTTCTAGGCATTTTTTTCTTTCTTCTATGTAGTATAAAGTGGTAAAAATAATTACAAGTGATGTTTTGTTGATGACAGAATGGAGGCAGCTTTTCAACTGTTTTGTAAAAGGATTTGTAAATTGATTTAAATTACTAAGGGTGAGAATAAAGAAAAAGGAAGTGGAACAGCTTTAATAATCTTTCTAGAGTTAGAGAATCCATCAAAACCACATGATATTCAGGGAGGAAAATGTTATATGAATTCCTTTTACAGCTATCACATGATTAAGACTTATTTTTTAAAAATCTGTATTTTAAAAAAAGTTTGTGTGTCTTTGACTTCACTCATCAAGTCACCTGTGTATTACTGACAGAACTACAAGAATCTAGAGGCTTTTAGACAAGGGTCAGTCATGCTGCAGACAGTGTGACTTCTTCTCCTTACTCTGGAAATGATGTCCTCTTTGATCTGGGAGATATTGTCTGCTAGAATAAAAACAAGTTTCAGTCTTCATGCTAGCTCTGCTCCAACTGTCACCTGACCAGGCAATATCACCTGCATCCAGTTGTACAAATCACATATAGCACAGAAAGGTAGAGGTCTCTGCAACAGGGATTAAGTAATAACCACTAAATTCAGTGAGAGCTGCAACATGACATGAAGCTTTCACATAAAGCTACTCTCTGAGCTGGGACCCAACAGCAAATGCTGGAAGTTTAGTTCTGCTTTAGGCTGAGGGAAACACTTTTACTTCAGCCATCCTAGCTGGCATTACCACTGTCGTGGAAAGAGGGAGATTTCTTTTAATAGATACATTATCGCACGGTGTCCTGATCACATCCATACAGCTTATATTGTCTGTCTATAAGGCTCAAATAAGTCTATTCATATTGATTGGAACATGCATATTGATATCAATGATACGTGGACCAATCTAGGCATAAATTGCCAATGCAATTTCTGAGTATAGATATAACTTGCTTAAGACAACTTACAGAACAGTATGAAGACAAATCCTGAGTGCATAGTAAAGATCCTCCATTGAATGAAAAGAGGATTGGGGAAATAAGAGCACTGGAGAGAGAGACACAGAATCACAGGATAACCATTTTTTGCTAGTGACTGAGTTGGAAGTAAATAGGCACTGAGATTGAAGGCTCCAGAATGACTCTGTGGGTACCCCATGCACTGCATTGCTTACTGTTTGCTACACTTGAACATTGCCAAATCTGAAGTCAATGCAGAGACCTTGATTCATTGTGTTTGCCTTTAAATATTTATGTCCTTTTTCAAGAGTTATTTAACTATTTTCAAGTCTATTTTAAATTATTAAATCTCTCATAATCTCATCTAAAACCCAAATCTGAATATAGAAAATCACATAACTGACATATATGATTGATATTACCTGAGTAAAAGTACATACACTGTGAGGATCAAAAGTGAAAGTCTCAAGCAATTAACTTCTGGCATTTTGGGTATTTAACTTCCCTACAGAACTGACTTTCTTCCCCAAACTTTCTAATTTTTCACTAAAAAACCAACAACTTGAGAGCAAATAAGTTTCCATTCTTACACTGCTAAGAATAATCTAATACCCAACTTCCAGTTGTAATAGGTCTAGGAATTGGCAATAATCAATCCAGGCTAGTTCTTGGTATTAATATTTGACTGTCTTTTGTTGTACAATTAGTTTCATACTCTGCATTTTTAGCATGTGTGAGAATAAATTGCTCTTTGACTTCTAAAATCACTAAGAGTCTCTTTAACATCTGATACCAGCTTTAAGGCAGTTAATGCTTCATTTGCAGTTCTTTCTCCTGCAGACTTTTTAGGATATGAGGTAGTGATAGGACTAGGGGGAATGGAGCAAAGCTGGAGGTGGGGAGATTCAGACTGAACGTGTGGAGGAAGTTCTTCACCATGAGAGTGGTGAGACCCTGGAATGGGTTGCCAAGGTAGGTGGTTGAGGCTCCATCCCTGGAGGTGTTTAAGGCCAGGCTGCATAAGGCTCTGGGCAGCCTGATCTAGGGTAAATTGTCCCTGGGCATGGGAGGGGGGTTGGAACTAGATGATCCTTGTAGTTCCTTCCAACCCTGACTGATTCTATGATTCTGTTATCATCTGTAGAACTGCTGAGAAATAAACTCCTCTAGATTACAGCTGTGTCAGCTGGGACAGTTTCCAACAACAAAACCCAATGATGACAGTTTCACTGAGGTGTGTTGTCATATTGGTGTTTCCCTCTCTTTAGAAAACAACACGTCAATACATAAATGTTTATAGTGACAAAAGATGCTAAAAAATAATTCCTTAAAAAGCCCCAATCTGAGAAATACTGACTTTTTAATGGAGGAGTTAATCAAAAACTTAAAGGTGAAGGCTAGGAAACAAGTATTTCTTTTGTCTGGTCATATCTATGTCCACTGATAGTCTCTTGCTATATTTATATTGCCATCTTCATTTAAAAAAAAAAAAAACAAAACAAACCAACAGACAAACTTATGTGCATGACCAAAAGACATTTTCCTTCTACTAAGATATTTTAATGGCATTTGGTAAAGATAAAAAGCACCCACCCTGTGAAAATATTCTGCATGGCTAAGTCTGCTATGTGCAGGTGATAATCCTTCACTAAGATAACATTTTTAGGATTTGGAACTTACCTTTTTTAAGGTAAAAATAAGTCTTTATCTGTCCTTCAGGATTATTGACAGCAAGTGATTTACACATTAACATCAATAGCAATAATGAAGATGTACTTTTCAATTCATGCTGGGGAACCTGAGTGAGAGCTGTTATTTGGTGAGGCTTCATTCTTTAATAGAGTCCAAAGGCAATTGAGTATTGAAAATTCCATCTAAATCAACCAAATAAATCTTTCAGTTACCAAATTAATAATTTCATTGATGCCATCAGCCTTCAATTTTCACTCCATTAAATTCCCAAATTCATGTGAGAATGGCACAGCAAACAAATTAAAATGAGTTTCTTATAAAAATGAGAATGATAAGATTACGCCTTCTAAAAAAGCAATTTAACTGCAATAAATTATTTTAAAATTATTAAATGAGGCATTGCATTAACTATAAAAGAAGTGCATAAAAGGGCACTGGCCTATGGAAAATAAGACATCTATAGACCTCTATAACCTTGGACAATTATATCTGTAATAATTGGCTCATAAAACTTTATGGCGAATTGTACAATAGTCCTTTTTCTTAAGCTAGCATTCTGATCAGCAGGATGATTAGTCAGAGGGGAATAGAGATTTATGGGGTTTTTAAGCAGCACACGACTAAATGTTTTCAAATAGCCTCTTGTTGCTTTGCTCAACACAAGGCACTAGAGAAAAGTGTTACCTGCTTTGTATGTGATATTAAATCACATTTAAACTATGTTGTAGCCAGGTGGGGTTGGTCTCTTCTCCCAGACAACCAGCAATAGAATAGGGGGACACAGTCTCAAGTTGTGCTGGGGGAAGTATAGGCTGGGTGTTAGGAGGAAGTTCTTCACAGAGAGAGTGATTTGCCATTGGAATGGGCTGCCCAGGGAGGTGGAGTCACCATCCCTGGAGGTGTTCAAGAAAAGACTGGATGAGGCACTTGGTGCCATGGTCTAGTTGACCAGATAGGGCTGGGTGATAGGTTGGACTGGATGATCTTGGAGGTCTCTTCCAACCTGGTTGATTCTATGATTCTATGAATAAGGCAGCTTAATGCCACAGAGGTCTGTTGGAAGAATTCAGGATACAAGACAAAGAAATTCCATAACTGCTTTCTTTAGACTATGTGCTCAGCACATTAAAGTTTCGAAGCTTTAAATGTCAGGTTTGAGATGTTGTCTCCTTTTCAGTTCTTGTTCATCAACTTCACAGAAGGCTAAATTCTGAAGAATACGCAAGAGACTGCAGTAACATCTTCATAGCAAAGCAGTGTGAATAACAGTTTTATAGACTTCCTGAAAAAGGAATAACCACTACCTCCTTCTTGTAGTGGGATCCTATCAATACTGTACAGAATACAAAATACATGGAGCTGCAGAAGTGTTTCACACATGCACTAGACTTAGAAGTCTGTATGGACTAATTTGAAGTCTGTTGAATGAAAAGAAATTCAGCCTTTCTACCTTGTGGCTGCCTCTGCATGGGTAATTTCTCCTCCTCAGCCATACACACGTACATCTCTTTACTAATGCCTTGATTTCCCTACCATCTGGTCACTGGAAAAGCAGAGACAGAAATATCAACTACGTACTACAGTTAGATAAACATTTCATTTTCTATTTGAAAACCTAAGGTAGTAAAATGTATGCAAGCTTTTTCACTGACTTTGGTGATGTACCATGCCATAGAGAAGAGAATTGTAGTGAAGTCAGATCTACTCCTAGTTTTCAGGCATACATAGCCATTACAATAACACAATGTCCTAATGAAAGCCTTGTGGGCACACATTAAATCCTCCTCAAAGATCCTCTACTTGCCTTCTCTCAGTACAATAAACCAGTCTGCTCTCAGCGCAGAGGCCAGAACCCCTGCTGATTCCAGTAATTCTTGCTTCTATAAGCTAAATCCTTTTGTGGTTTCCCTTCACTCTCCATTCTACACATTCCAGCTAATTTTAAAATGAAACAAGTACCAAACTAGGCAACATTAAAGAACCAGAGGCACGAATGCTATCCAACAATGTTAGTGCTGTTTGAATTAATTCACTACAGGGTTTAGATATCCCTGATTTCTTCACCTTTGATTTCCCAGTGATGTCCAGAATAAATAATTGCCTTATTAAAGGACTTCTGAAGCCAATAGAGCAAGGTAGAAAACACTGAAGTCACCAATTCAGCCTTTGATTCTGTCTGACAGAAAATTAAAAATGAATGAAGAGAAAATTAATAATAAATGTATTCATGGTCTTATTGGAATTCATGACTCTCTTGCCAACATTAAACAAGTTCAACCAATTGTTCATCTTAAAGTGAAACAGCATCAGATTTGCCAACTGTTCAAGTAGTGTCAGTATATTTTTTTCTTCATTATAGTAAATTAAACCAAACCAAAGAACGACACAATGCTGCCTCAGTTCTAGAAGCCTTAAAATAAAGACTTTCAGCAAAGTCTAAGACTTTCACATCTTAATATAAGTGTGAAAATAAAACTACAGGAATGGCCTTCAACTTAGGCAAGAGTTTAAAGACAGGTTCTTACTTGTTTCTTTGCATTAAACAGTAACTTGATATCAGCAGTTACTGCCCTTCACCCCCATCACCCAAAGGCTGTGGGGCATGTATTAGAAGTACAAAAGTATATTTGCCCCAGCCTTGTTTTCAACTGCTTGAAGCTGTAGAGGTAATTAATAAAACCTTCTGAAATTTCAGCTCCAACACTGAGTCAAATTACTGACTGTGACCAATGCCAGATACTTGGGCAAGAGTTACTACAGCTATCACAGGCAGCCTTTTGGCTTGTGCCATCCTGCAAACAGATGAAGCCGTTCAGCTCCACTGAAAAGGGCTTTTTTAACCACTTCCATGGTCTGCTTTGCCAAAATTATACATGTGATCTCCAGCCAGTGGAAGTGTAAGAATGAAAAAAGATACCCACTAAATAGCCAAAGTCTGAGAGAATAAACTTTTACCATTTTCAGTGAATATTTGGGAAAATGAAGCAAAATGAGATTGGGGAACCTAGCCTGCACAAGATAAATAGACAATGCAAAAGAAATGGCCACACCTACAGTTGTGATTCAGGAACGCACAGACCACTCTGCTAAGAGGAGTCTGGAGCTTTGGGTCTAGGCTGCTTTACGTTGCACAGCTTTGCACAGAGTCAATAAGATCCCATGCACCAGTCATCTCTACTGAGGTTCAGTTTTGCCAGAGGCATTTCAAGTTTTGATCTGTCTCTGTGACATGGAAGTGATTACCCAGCAGTTCTCCCTGCAGTCACAGTATCACAGTATCACCAAGGTTGGAAGAGACCTCATAGATCATCAAGTCCAACCCTTTACCACAGAGCTCAAGGCTAGACCACGGCACCAAGTGCCACGTCCAATCCTGCCTTGAACAGCCCCAGGGACGGCGACTCCACCACCTCCCCAGGCAGCCCATTCCAGTGTCCAATGACTCTCTCAGTGAAGAACTTTCTCCTCACCTCGAGCCTAAACTTCCCCTGGCGCAGCCTGAGGCTGTGTCCTCTCGTTCTGGCGCTGGCCACCTGAGAGAAGAGAGCAACCTCCCCCTGGCCACATGGGGAGACATTCCACATCCCAGAATAATACTGACTTATGAAGCTGAAATCAGTAAACTTGTATCAAGACCAGTAAATGAGGGAAAGGAATATCTAACACAGCAAGCCTTTAATGTCATGAATGTCCCTGTGTTTTAATTCATAAATGACATTATCTCTACTATCATTTCAATGCCCTTGTTTGGCTAGGGTTGAAATTTTATATCACTGTATGTACTTACTACATCTAGAGTCAAAGGAAAATGAAAACAAATTAGTTTTTCTAATTACTGCAAGGCTACTCTACATTGCCAGTCTACTTCAAAAATAATTTCTGTGGTTGATTCCCTGGAAACCATCTTGCAAAACACAAGACTGAAAACTCTAAATCTCTGTCTTAGAATCAAAAAAGAAGAAGAGGCAATCCTGGCAAAGCCTGTATCTGTGCAGCTGGTGAGAAAACTGATGGTCCAGACTCCAGCATCAAAACCTCAACATCACCACTTATAGGATGTCCCAAATCAAGCGTCCTGTTAAATTACAAGAGCCTGTTATAACCCCATTCATTTAGGGAAACCAAGGAATATCTGTCCTACTGTCAAAGTACATTATGGTGCCATAAATAAACATAATGACAAATTAGCAGCAAAGAAATAAGGCTTAAAAATTGCCTGCTTTTTTGAAGAAGCAAATGCCTTCTGCAGCTCAGAGTAACAATATTCTTACATACAAATATGTGCTTAAAGGACATCATCTTTACTGGGAGAAGTAGATTCCTAATCTTCATGCAAGTGGGTTTTCTATCTCTGTTTTGAGAATTGATTTAGTATTTGGCCAATGGATCAAATTCATTAACAAAATGACTCCAATAACTTCAGTGGCTTCTTCACAGGGATAAATTTAAATCCAATGTAAATATATCTGTTGATTTCAATCAGTTTTGGATCAGAACTTCTATGCAAATTTGCAAAGTGATATGGAATGTGTCTCATATGGGTACATTAGCTTAAATATTCTTGTCAAAACCATACACCATTTCCAACCCATAAAATTAAATAGAAGCTCATAAACTTATAAATATGTTTATTAGTCTTTCAGAGACAGGCACAGACTAGTAAACATTTCAAAGTCTGCATCCCTCTAGCCCCAAGGGTGTCTTCTTTAAAGAAGTCATTGATTTTTGTCATCAAAAAACAAGTATTCAAGTAACAGTCTCAAACACAAGCTGATGGTAAAGTACCCAGGATTCCCAAAGGTGCCATCTGTAAAAGGATCATTGATTTTGACCTTTTGGGTGGATTTGTCTTTTTTTCTAGTGTTTTATTATGTGCATCAATAACAGGGGAGGCAAAGAAGACAAAATGAGAGAGAGAAAATATAACTTTTTAGAGATGTATGTTTGGGCTTCTGCCAAGAAAATATTTTTGCATTCAAGTATTCTACTGTTACCAGCTCCTAATCAAGACCAAAAAAATCCCCCCAAACCTAGAAACAAAATGCTTCTGAAAAAGGTGACTAAGATGACCAATAATTTGCTACAAATTACTCTGATTATCTGTATTTCTAAAATTCCCTAGGACTCAGCATCACTCACCTGTGGCTTTCAGTATGTATCCATATCCATTACTCCCTGTATGAAAGTATAGATGATGATTTAGGAGGAGGCAGCTGTGATCAGCTTCAGTTCTCAGCCACAATTAAAAAGAACCTAGGGAAGCACCAGTAAAATCAGACCCTGACCCCACAGGAAGGGGACAGTGACCGTGCCCTACAGTGTCTCATATAAATAATTTTTGATGTTAATCCCAGTTAGCATTTAAACTTAAAATATGGACTTGCATGGCTGCTCTACATCCCAAACAGGGCTAGGAAAGGGCTGATACTCTGGGTTTCCACCAACAGAAACACTACATGGTGTCTAGACTGCAGGAAGAACAGCAACATTAAACAAAGATATCTGCTTGTTTTCCAGCACTCAAAAAGAACAAAACAAAAATGAGGCCAGCACTTCAGTGACAGTGGGCACCTGTCAGCATGTATGGAGAGTATTTCACATGCGGGATGCTGAAAACAGCAGAAGTCATGTCCAGCACAGCTGCTTGTTCCATCTCTAGACTGGTAAAATTCTGCAAGTAGTGTGACAGGATTGCCTTTATCTTCCCCCAGCAATGAAGCCAGAGAGCCAACAGAGGAAGAAGCATGGAAAAGTACTTCCACTGGTGCCAGACAGGGTTTGGCATGGGACCAGATCAGCAGGTAAAGCCATGGCCTTCAGCCCTATTTGATAACCACAGGGAGCACTTTCAGATGCCAAGCTCTCCCTCTGCATCAGCAGTCTGAGCCCAGTCAAAACACTAAAGGCTACATTTTTGCTGCCACCTGTACACCACATATTGCCTACTTTAATGAAGGAAACAGGAAGGCCATGTAGCTGGGTTTTTCTAGCTTAAACTAAGCTATGTCAATATTCTGCCACAGCTTATTTGTGTGTATCTGGAGTCATATTAAGCACAGGTAAAGAGGGAGTGAACTCTCCAAATGTGGACTCATGAAGATAAAATGCATGTGATTTGCCCCATTAAACAAGCTGCATCTGTTCATCACTCTCCAAGCATATGCTGCATGTGAAAAATGAGGAGTGTAAGCCACATCCACAGTAGCTATCTGTACTCCAGCTGTGAAGGTTTATACTTGTATTCCTTTTCAACTCCTACAATGGATTTAACTAAGGGCAATTTTGCACATTAGTTAGAATTCTTCTAAACAAAACAATCCTTTCAGTGGAAATGAAGAGGCTTTGAAAATGATTGCAAAGTGGATTAGGATCACTTATTGTAGATAGCTGTTGAAAAGATATTGCTTGTGATTACCATGAACATACATTGATTGGTGCCAGAAAGGAAGCTCATCATTGAAATGATATAGACATTTCAACATATGCTCTAACAGAACGTGTTATGTCAAAGAATTCCTGTCATTTCAACAAGAAAATTTCCTTTGGCTACCCACCAGAGGACATTCAAAACAGCTCAGCACTGAGCTGAGAGTCAGTTACCCATATGATTCCAATCCACCTCAGAAACAAGCAACTGTACCCTCATGCTAAGTGCTCGCACACAGTCACTTTACTTGTGCAACAGATGTTCAGTGATAAAACAGCTTTTGGTGAATACCCTGAATATTAAACATTTCTTGCCTTTGCTGCTTCATTCTCATTATATATATTAAAGGATTCTCATCCTATCTTGTGGTAACCAGGCCAATATTTTGCTAATGCTCTAGGGATCTGCAACAAAGGCTGAAAAAGGTTTAATACAAGATTTGCTGCCACCTTGTTTACTCGCTTTGAAAATTGCCCCTCCAGAAAGATGATTGCTCTGCTGTCATTTCTCACTGCTGTCTGCCCTCAAGTTCAAATGAGTAAGAAAAATCCACTGTTTGCAAGCTTCTTGGTTCCTATATACATGCAACTGAATATGTATTTTGTATACTCAGGTGACCAGAGAACAGAATCTGCTTGGATTTCCCAGTTTCTATCTCTGCAGTAAAGTGTCAGTGCCCACCACTGTACAGACCAGGAAATATAATAAAGTATTTTACTTGCAAATGGTTTTGGTTTCACGTGGGCATTTTCAATTCCTTTATTTATCTCACTTATTTTTAGCTTTAGATGATCTGATGTTGTCAGATAATTCCCACAGCTGCATTCCAGCGTAGAAGGCAACAGTAGGATATCAGGATGTAAAAGGACGAAAACAGTCTCAGAGGGGAATTCTTTATGCAATCTACACTCTTCCTTGGCGCTCTTTTGCTGAGCCACTCCAATTGCAGGCCTGGGCTCAGGCTGTCTCCAAACCTTACTCTGTCACACAGGTACAGGCCAGGAACCACAGACATCACTTAGATGAAAAAGTTCACAGGGGAGAAATATTTTTGCTGACTAATCCACCCTTACTGTTATTTTAGGATAATCTAGAGTTAAATTCTCCAGTTACTCTTTACTCTCTTTGACTTTGAGTCTCCAGTTCTCTTCCTGCCCTCCTCTAAGTTCCCTCATATCTAGGTCCCTTTAACCCTACACATCTGTGTTTTCTTGATTGGCATCACCATCCTGCCATGCTTGATCTCTCACGTAAGTGCTCTTGCACTCATTTCCGCCTCTGTCTAGTTGATCCTCACCTTTCCATTCTGTTGTTTTCTGATGCTGGGTTTTTGTTTGTTTGCACAGTGACCAAACTTGAGTTGAGGGACACTGAGACGAGCCAGGCATTGGAGAAAATACCATTCTGAAGTTTTGTGGGAAGAAACATCCTGTACATTTCATCTAACACACTTCTATCATATATTGCCATGGTCTGCCAGGCATTTGTAACACAGTAAGTGTTCTTAAATTATGCCAGATAACAAAACACAATGCTGCTTTTGGAAAGGAAGCAACACAGAAGGACTAACTTATTTCAGATGGACGCCAGAACCTGGATTCAGGATAGAATTATCAGCAACACAGAGTGCTCAAACAGCTCTTTATAGGCTCAGGCCCACAAATCATTATTATTTTGCACAAACATGAAACACAATGCCAGAAAATCACTGGGGTAAGCCATCAGAGTTTGTTTCATCCTGGCACAACCACTCCTCCTTTTGGGATGTTGTTATTGTGTCTGTCAACGGGTGGTCAGAAACTAGGGGAGACTGACCAATTAGTAGAGTCCTCATCTGGCAGGGTGTCATGCTGTGTGTTTGTCCTACGCACTACTGCATCTGACACTCAAAATGGGATTCACGTGGTGCCCTGGCAGCAACTCTGCCTGAGAAGCCAAAAGGGAGCCTCCCCCTGGGTAAGCCAGCAGGTGTTAAGTGTATGCTAAACTGGCCTCAGCTGGAAGCCACTCTTTCAACGTTAGAGGATTGTCTTGCATATCTAGCATAGTTTTCTGAGCATTTAACTAGAAATACAGCAAGAATAATGCTTCTTTTATCTATTTCAGCCTATCATTAATAATAAAATTTGTTTGCCTCTCTTTTACGGCAGGTTCAGTAATATTGCACATTTAGAGTAAGGTCTAACTGGAGCAATTAAGTCAATTCCACTTCCTGATTATAATAATAAGATTAGAACAGGAATGACATGCAGAAAGTGCATTCAACATGCAATTTGGAACGCTGAAAGACTCTGGTAACACAGTGGCAATGTTAATAGTATGCTTATTTGTGAAGGATCTGTGTTTTGAGATGAGGGGTCCATCTACTATTTCCCCTACTGGCACCCCAGAGATTAAATACCTCATTTACTATCTATACATAGTTAAAATAGTTTGCATTTTTGAATGAAAGACTAAGATATTCAGGCATAGTGCCACACTTGATTTATGCCTTATCTTCAGTTTAAAACATTTAGTTAAACATTTCTATATGTATTTGCCCATGGAAGTATATGCAGTGTTACATAGCACTGAATCTCATGGACAGACAATTTAATGGTGTTTTTTTTTTTCATCTCAGCAAGACAGAGATAGGAATAATATCTAAGTAAGCTTTTGGACAGCTAACACATTGTTTAATAACAGAGAATAGTGATTTCAATCAGACTTGGAAATACCCTACTATGTTTTCCCTGTTTTAGCAGTAACCAGAGATGTTACTGGCTAAACACAGGCATGTGTACAAACACTTTACATTCTTTGATAGATGGAAGGTATGCATTTAAACTTGCAGTGGGAGAGTCCAAAGACTGATTATCTTATCCATTTATGGCAGCAGCCAAGACAATTCTTTCAGTATCCTGAAAGAGATCCCAGAACTTTCTGATGCAAGAAGTGTGGTACATGGGAGGAAGAAACTACAAGAATATTACAAATCTCCAGATTAGATACAATTGATCTTAGAAATCTGAACTCACAAACAGAGGAAACTCTGTGACAGTGTGTGGGTAAAATCCCTGCCATCGTTCCAAGGCCCAAAAGTGAATGTTTAGCATAAATGAAATATTAGCATAAATGAAATATAGCAGAGTCAGCTTCCATATCAACACTCCCGTTGGCATACTGATGGGAAAAAACAATAGGATGCACAGTACCTGTGTGTTTCAGAAGTCAAAGGGTAACACAACTATCTGTACATGCACTGTTCAGTTTGCTCCACTTGGCGGCTGAAACACACTTTGATTTAATCTTAAATCTTCTTTTCCTGAAGTTTTAACTAGTAATGTATTTTAACTCTTAACTGGGAGAGGACAAAAGCAAAAGTAGATGCTTCACGGATGATGAAATACTTTTAGATGCTTTGGGGGTTCTATTAATGGTGACATACGTTAAAAATTCACATTCTCTCAAAATATTTCCAATTGGCACATAAGACACAATTGGCACACAATTGGCTATAAGACAGTAATATCTTGTTGAATATGCACCTGAGTGAGCTTTAAATTAAACAGTTGAGCTTTTGTTCTTTCTTCCAAACATAGCCTGAACTGTACTGTCTCATCCTAATGAAAACGCTCTGTCTGCTGTCATTTTAAATGACAATAGGAATGGGAGGCTGGAAAACAAAGGCGGACAAAATGCATTAGCAAGGATGTCTACAAAACAGTTGTTAAAATTAAAAGCTTTTTCCATAATTGAAGAGTCCTGGCTGGTATCTCTATTCAATGAAATAAAAGAGAGGGCAAGTGCAGAGACAAAGGAAGAAGATCTTCATTAGGAGTATTGTCTATCACATGGTTCCTCTAAACAAGAACTTTCTAAAGGACTGACATTTCCATTAAAAAGGGCAGGCAGTTTGCTATGAAATGGCATTCTGCTTTAAAGGCTCAGCTTAGGAGCAATTTAGAGCATGAAGCACAGCTTCCAACACCATCTTTTCATTGCTTGTTTGGGTCTTCACAGGATATCGCAGTAGCCACATGAACAATAAGGGAATAACATTATCACCAACAAAAATCATGTGCGCTCAGAGTTTGTTATTTACCCCACAATGCATGCTTAGGAAAACAGAATGTGCATGTGTAACAGTTAAATCCACATAAGGCTTCTATACACTGACAAAATGGATGAAAAGAGGCTTCTAACATCAGGACCCTGGCCCACTGTACAGTAAGGAAATTAATGACAGCAGCAGATAGCAAAATATCCTTCATCTCCAGTTTTCCTTTAGGAAAAATGCACAGGCATGAACCAACTCTTCTAACTTCGTGTTTCCCTATTCCCACTTCACATCTACACTCAATGCCACTCTGAATCTGTCAGCACCAGCGAGAGTCTTTTAAGGGTTTTCATCATACTTAAAAGGCAGAACAGGGGAGCTCTAAATTAGCTCCCCAATCAACTTTTTAAGTAAGACTTAATAAGCCTACTGACTTTTCAGGAGTCGTTTAGTGCCACTTCCCTTCCCTGTCTTGCTGTGACACTCAGCAGCACTTGAGAAGTGACTGCGCTTGCTTAAATGCTGAACTGGAAGCTGATTTAGGTCTCTTCTCCTTCCCATTCCAGCAATTCACACTTACAACACTAGGGACTGTTAGAAAAAAAAACAAAGTGGTAAGAAAAAAGCCATTCTGCTAAAGTTAGGGGGAGGAAAATAGCTTTTTAGCAACTGCACAGAGTTCCTCTTTCTCCTGTCTAACCTTTGAAACAATGGAATCTCTCTCAATACTGCTAAGGATGGAGTAATACACAAGTATCCCTTCCCTTTTAAATTTCCTTTCTATCTTAATCCTAATGGGAAAGTGGCTGCAGTTCTGTGATCCTTTCTAAGTTTCTTGAATTATCTTGTGAGCAGCTTGCTGCAGTTCTTTTTATTAACCTCCAGACCTTACTATTTAACCACAAATAGATGTAGGTCATGCATATTGAATTGTTTTGATGACAGTCTAGTGTTTAATAATAAACTCTTCCCCAGAAAATTAAACAGTTCCAAAGCTGTGCTTTACAAATGTGGCTTTGGAAAGAGCACCATATGACAGCTCAGATGGGCAAAGAAATCACAGGACATTACAATGCTTAGTGCAGAATCTCTCTAAGTTAAATAATTACTTATCATAGAATCATCCTGGCTAGAAAGGACCTCAGAGATCATCAAGTCCAGCCAATTTGCCCACTCCACCAAGTCTGTCACTACACCATGTCCCCAAGCACCATATCCACATGGCTTTTAGACACGTCCAGAGATGGCGATTCAACCATCTGCCAGGGCATCCCATGCCAGTTCCTGACAACCCCAACTTAGGGATGATTATGACAGAGATAAAGAGGATATAATAGAAAATCAAGATATTGCTGTCTACAACTACCTCAAGGGATGCTGTAGCCAGGTGGGGGTTGGTCTCTTCTCCCAGGCACCCAGCAACAGAACGAGGAGACACAGTCTGAAATTGTGCTGGAGGAGATCTAGGCTGGATGTTAGGAGGAAGTTCTTCACAGAGAGAATTATTTGCCATTGGAATGGGCTGCCCAGGGAAGTGGTAGAGTTGCTGTCCCTGGAGGTGTTCAAGAAAAGACTGGATGAGGCACTTAGTGCCATGGTCTAGTTGACTGGCTAGGGCTGGGTGATAAGTTGGACTGGATGATCTTGGAGGGCTCTTCCAACCTGGTTAATTCTATGATTCTATATAAAGTATCAAACAGCCAATGCCAGATAGCTGGCTATCAAAAGGCAACCACCTAATAAAATCAATAATCAAGTTACAAGTTGTTTAGGGCCCTGAAAGTTGTTGTTTTGCATAGCTAGGAAGTGTTTCTCATAACTTTGATAATCTAATGTCCTCGTGTAAAGATGATGTAATATTTATTGGTTCACAAATCAATCTGTCTTAGATTTGCCTTTTTCCTCTTTTCTATTTACCACAACACTTAAAAAAAAATGTATCTATCCACTGAAATATTTATGCAAGTTTGGTCCAGGGGGAAGCAATCTTGTTTTTGCAGATTGTAGTTGGTGCTCTAAGACAACTCCACAGAGTAAGTAAACAAAGAATAAAAGAATTGGTTTTGTGCGTGCTTTCCTCAGGCACACACTCCCCACTCACTGCAATATTTGGAATTTGGTATTACAGAAGTGCCAGCAGCTCTGATGAACCAACAGGAATGAAAGATTTGAAAAGTGCTGAAGATCTTTTCAGAGATTAGTGGTTTTGTTCTTTATCAAAGTTGATAGAAGCACTTATTCTCTCAAACATAATAAATGGATTAGATTATCTGCTGCATTGATCTGAGGGTCAACCGCTTCATTTGATATGCTGTTCACAGTACTTGATTAAAAAATGTGCTATTTTTGAATGTAGTAAGGAAAATGGACTTCCTTTGAAAGATTAAACCTTGAAGATGGCTTCCTGAGCAGTAAACTTAGGCAGAGACCCAAGTATTTTTATGAGCAGTGAATTATTTGTCACTGCAGCACTCAGCTGAGCCTCTTCCCACACCTCTGCCAGTGGAGCTTCTCTGTTGTTGGTATAAGCAAACAGTACAGTATCAAAGCTGTTGGCAATCTTACTAAGGACATCTGCAACACCACCAAATACAGTGTCACTGATTAGTAGATGCTTCACAGTGTAACCCACAGCTTCTATGACTCAGGAGTGTGCTGTATTCTATTTTATCACCACTGACTTGTAGAACCACTTGTGTGGGTTAAACAGCAAAGCTGCATCTTTAACTGTCAGCCTGGAAATTTCTTTGAGTGGTAAAATACACAAAATAAATGGAGAAAGCGATGCAAAAAACAATGAGGTTGTTTTCCTGTTGCACTGACTTTCAATAACTCAAATATGGGCTCCAAATTCGAAAGCGTCAATTACTCTTGATGTGTTAACATAAATATCCCTGCTAATACATACTTTCTTGACTAAAACTCACTAAACAGCATCTGTGGATGTCTCTTGACCTTGCAGGAGCTGTAAGCTGTAAATAGCAACATCCTCTCTAGCTATTTTCAGCAGCCTTTTTAAGTCTCTTCCTCATCCCATCTTACGCACTTTTCTCTCTAAAGGCTGCCTTCACCTAACAACTGCCTATGCTGCTAGTTCATTGCTTCTGGTTAATCCTCTCACATCTTATTCCACATTTCTGTTTACAATTCACCAACATTTCCTTCAGTTTCACATCTTGATTCAAATTTCAGATTACTTTCTTTCCATGAAAGCAAAAAAAAAAAAACAAACCAAACCATTAGTTTGCTTTGTTTTTCCATTACCTTGGAGATTTAGCACTATTCTTCCCACCAATCAGAACACTGTGAATTCATCATTCTCCCAACATATGTAAAGTGTTAGGAACTTTTGCCATTTTGTCATCCACAGATCTATAAATTATCCAGCACTTCTTTTTCACTCTAACAAAACTACTTGATAGCACATCACTTGTTTCCCATCTTACTTCGGTAGCCTCCATCTCTTCTCTGATTTTTATGATGTCCACACAATACCCTTTTAATTTACACAAATGGATGGATATGGCAGGCATTCAAGTAGCCTCCCTGGGAGAATTCTAACTCTCTCTCATATGGCCAGAAGAATGAAAGCAGGCAGCTGTTGAAAAGGTCATCAGGAAATACAAGCTGCAAAAATATTCTCATCATTTAACCCATGCTGGGTCTAGCTTCCAGCCACTTCACTACACCTGTGGCACATTTCATCAAGACAACATTTTTACTACATTTGCAATATGCATAGCTTTTCCTGCCTACACTGTAACACTCGTTCCTTGTGAGAAACTGCCTGACATTTACACTCTTACTCTCTAACAGCCTTCTCACCTCATGACTCTTCTTTTTCCATTCAGTTTGGTCCTAACAGTCCTAAGTAGCAAATCACTGACCGACAAATGCTTTTGCCACAGTATTCAAATATGTTTCTTGGTAAGAAAAGAGTTCCATAGGGAGGTTAAGATCTTCACTGTGTCTACTTTATTTTGTTAAAAATTAACTTTTGCCCACAATCAACTTATTGCATGTCTAAAGACTTCATCCACAGCCTAGCCCAGCACCTCAGTTGAACACTTTAATCCAGTTTTCACGCAGTGAGGCTCCTTCCCCTAGTTTGAACTGCTATTACTAATAAAGCCTTTTGCCAAAAAATCCCTAGGAAAAAAGAATAAAAGTCAACAGTACAGAGAGGCAGTAATGAATGCCGGTTTACATGCTGTAATATTGCATCTTGCCATATGTTCAAGTAGCTTTCCTTGGAGAATTCCATCTCTCTCACATGGACAGAAGAATGAGAACAACAAACTGCTGAAAAGGTCATCAAGAATTACAAACATCACAGACGGCATAGGTGAAAGCACTGCAAAAAAGCAGAGTGCAGGAAGACTGTGTAGGAGTATCATTCTCTAATTGGCAGTATTGAGATAAAAAGTGCACTTGTATGCTACCTTTATTAATATTAAAATGACTATTGCAAGGATACTTTACAGTGTAGTTGCCAACGGGTCCTTTTTCTAATAGAGAAATGAAACGACTTCTGTTACTTTCTGTGCTGAATGTTTCTCCGTTCCAGTAGGTTTTAAGGAAAACTGAGTAATCAGTGCTTGCAGAGGGGCACTCTGATGTTCTGCAAAGGAGTACTCTCTTCACAGAAAGTTATCTTAGAATTCAAAGTTTTGGAGTATATCTTCTCTCCTAAGCAGTAATAAATACATTTCTTGCCTCACTGATGTCTAGAGGCCCTCTAATTCCCTGCTGTGCCTGTTAAAGCAGCCCATAAAGGCTATGGAGAACTTCACCAGTTTCTTCAGCAGCTCTCTTAGAGCAGATGATTTTTCTTACATAACTAAAGGTCACGGAATCACATTTCACCATCACAGTCAAAATAAGTCCATTGAGAAAAAAAATAATGTACCATGACTAGAGCATGAGTACAGACACTGTTACAATAGCTGGTTGAAAGTCAGACTTCCTGAAACCAATCAAGTAAAGCTGGTTTTTCAGATAACCTGTAGCCTCAGAAAATTAAAAACAAACACAAAAAATCAAACTCAACCACACAACCCCAAATCTCTCAAAATAACCCCAAGGAAACAACAAACAAAACCTCTCTAACAACACAATTACAGTAGGGCAGGCACTGGAGACAATCCAAAACTGATGAGTTCTGGGACACTGTACCTTTTCCCTATACAAAGAAGTAATTATGATAGTTTAGACAGAATTAAAGGGAAAAAAAACAAAACCAAACCACAAACAGAATATAGATGCAGAGACTCAGAAGTATTTGGTTAAAGAGCAACCTTTTCCATTTGTCAATACAAGTAAATGCCAAAGTAAGTCTGTAAGAGTACTGGCAGAGTAGGTAGGTATACAAAAGCAATCCTCCACAACTTTTTCCACATGAAACAACTGTTCCTTTAATATGGTACCAACACTGGAGAGATGCCAGAACAGATCCAGTATCCTTACCTGGAAGGCAACAGAAGTTGTTCCAGTAGCTACAGTACCAGAAAACTTGGAAAGTCCCAGCCTTACCCAAGAGATCAAAACACAGAGGGACATTTTATAAGCCTGGATGTGACTCTCCTCCACTCAGAACTGATAGAGGAGACTTTGTCACTTCACTGTGCACATGGTTTTGTGCACTTGGAAGAAAAAAATCACAGCATCACCTAAGGACAGACTAAGATAATTCAGGCTGACATAATCAAAAAGAGGATGCCAATGACTTCTCATACTGGGAAAGAGAATTGCTTAGCCCAGAGACATTCACTATTTGCAGGAACTAATCACAACAAAATTGTGATGATTTAACAGCCATTCTTTTAGGAAAGCTGTTTAATGCTAATCTGCTGCTCATCAGGATTGTTTTCTTCAAACTGAAAGCCTAAGAAAAGCTTAGGCCAAAAGGAAAGTCGTAAGCTTAAAAATCAGACTGATTATGCAGCAAACCAAAAAGCTTAAATAAAGCTTTTTGAGAAAGCATACAGAGATAGTCTAAATCTTAAGAGCTTGGCTAGACAAGGAAATTAGTGAGCACAAGTTGTGACATGAGCATAACATACACTAGGAATTCCTAACTAATTTGCTAAGAATATTAAGGGTTTGACTTAACACAGTTCACAGAGTACAACAGCAGTGCTAAGGAAGTTATCCTCTCCTAATGTTCGCTACAGGCCTCTCCAAAGAGCTTGTTAAAACCAGTGAAGTTAAACCAGTATAACAGCCCACACAACAGCTCCTTACTTGCTGCAGGCTGGCATGTTACTAAGAGACTTAGCAGCAAGATTGGTTAAGTTCTTCAAAATCACTCTAGGTCATGCTGTGGCATGGTAGCAATGGAGCCAAGTCTGTCACAGAGAACTGAGCTTAGTGACACTGTCACCATTTTTGGCTGTGGTTAATTGTGGGTCGAAACCTTTGATTTTTTTCTTCAGAAAGAAAACCATTTCATCTATTTGCAAAGTGGATTAAGAAAAGGGTACTCAAATTGCAGCATAAGAACATCCTTCTAATTTTTAAAGAAGAGCTTTCAGAAGCAAAGTTATCACAGAAGAGTATTACAGGATACAAATTATTTTTAGTTTAAAATATGCAGAATATTAGAGAGAAAAAGAAGTCTAAAATGCCCATAGCAGATGAAAAGAAACCAACTGGAAGTAACTTGATCTCTAAGGTTCCTTCCAATCCAAACCTTTCCATGATTCTATGAACTCCTGATGACTCGATGGAGTTTGCCCTAGTATTCATGTGGCCTTGCAGATAGGACAGTTTCTGTATATGTATTGGGCATTGCTGTAGAAGGGCAGGGCTTGCAAAAGAAAAAAACCCAACATTTTTTTATCTAAAAAGGTTGGGGCTTTTAAAATTCAGGCTCTCTGCATGAAGACTTGAAAAAGAATACAACATTTTTCTCACTTTCATTTCCTTTCTCCCCTTTTACTAACAATGAGTGGTTTCAGAAATGTGATCACACTTGATGCTCTTTCTCTTTCTTCACTTTTACAGTTTCACAGAAGCCTTCTATCAGAGCATGACAATGCATTTAACACTATCACTGATTGTTTACTAGATCTCTTAATTCTGACAGTGGTGGCTATGGTGCTGTGCTCCTCTCCAACATTACCATAACTTCAACCAGATGATGACCCCCTTGGTAGTTGTAATAGATGCATCTAGTTGTGAAGGCTGCACACAACTCAAACTGCCTTTGGGGGAGACTAGCACTACAATAGCCAAGGGCTATGGTGAGCAGTGTGCCCACCTAACCACAGTGCTGGCCAATGTCCAACTCAAGCTGAATCTGGAAGAGAAAACCTTCTCTAGCTGGTATGTAAATATGACTAAGTCAATGATCTTACTCCATACATAGTGGGCAGCCCAGGGACTGTTGAGCTCTCCTGCACTACAGCAGGCTGCACACATGCCTGAAGTAGGGAGGCCTCTCAAGGTTACTCCTGGAGAAGAGTCCTTGCTGCAACAGATTTTTGGTGACTGCCAGCATGCCAAACTTTGATATCCTAGCTAAGTGCTACAAAAGATATATAATCCTTTAGATATAAATGGCTGACCAAACCTGGGACTAGGAGAAGGAGCTCAGAAAGCAAGGAGGCCCTCTCTGAAACTCATGACTCAATAGGAGGGTCTTCCCTTCCAATCTTGTCCTCAATATATAATCAAGTACACGTTGCCATTAAATCTTATTAACCACTGTTGCATTTGCTATCAAACTTTGTTAATCCATTTATTTATACCAAACAACACAGTGCTACTTCCCTCTTACAATTGCAGTGCATTACTCCATCCATGAGAGAGGCTTTCTGAGATGAAAGGACTACTGCAGTTTCCTAGCTGCACCAGAATTGAAGAACAAATCTACACTGTAAATATGGCTGACAGTCCTGAGGACCACATCAGATGGTGTCTCCCAGAAAGAGCATTCTGTGTAGGGGCTGTTGCAGTGGGGCATGTGCTTTGCGTAAGGGAACACCAAAAGAGCAGAAGAAGACACACAATAACACTGTGGGAGAGGAATTACAAAAAGAGGTGACAGGCATGGATAACAACAAATGAAAACATGAATTACTCTTTTCTTTAAAGGTTCAGAGTCAGTTAGGAAAGGGAAAGGCAACCAAAGCCACAGAACTAACCTTGACACAGACAGCTGCCAGATATATGGGTAAGGTTTATGATTTATGAACAAAGATTTAAAGCATAAAGATTTATGCTTTGCATTCCAATCAGAGAGTGCCAAAGAGTTTTCTGAGGTGGTTGCTCACATTAAGGCTGTGAGAGAGGTGTATTTTGTTCATTGTCTTTAATTACTGCACAGGATGGTACCATGCTTATTCAGAGACCTTGCCTTCCTGTCATTGATCTATTTCACCTAGACTTAAAGCCTCAAGCAGATGTGAATTTTATTTTTAGTATCAACATAGTCTTTCTAAAAGGAATGGGTGGACCCCGCTGGGTTGGTAGGGAAGAAAAAAAAGAGAGGGTTGGTGTGAATGTTAATTGTGGTTGGGAAGACAGTGCAAGGAATGACCGAATCTACACAGCAAAGGAAGTGAAGGACAAAAAGTTTGGAAACTGTGTAAATTTTAAAACTTTTTGCCCATACTGTTACAGTGAATTGTTCCCATGCAGTGCTACAGGCCAGGGACAGAGTGGATGGAGAGCAGCCAGGCAGAGAGGGACCTGGGGGTACTGGTCAACAGGTGACATGAACCAGCAGTGTGCCCAGGTGGCCAAGAAAGCAAATGGCATCCTGGCCTGTATCAGGAATAGTGTGGCCAGCAGTACCAGGGAAGTCATTCTGTCCCTGTACTCAGCACTGGTTAGGCCACACCTTGAGTACTGTGTCCAGTTCTGAGCCCTTAATTAAAGAAAGATGTTGAAGTGCTTGAATGTGTCCAGAGAAGGGCACCAAGGCTGGTGAGGGGGCTGGAGCACAGACCTACAAGCAGTGGATGAGGGAGCTGGGGCTGTTCATATTGGAGGAGGCTCAGAAGAGAACTCATTGCTGTCTACAACTACCTGAAAGGAGGTCGTATCCAGGCAGGGGTTGGTCTCTTCTGCCAGGCACCCAGTGACAGAACGAGAGGACCCAGTCTCAAACTGTGCCAGGACAGGTTTAGGCTGAATGTTAGAAAGAAGTTCTTCATGGAAAGAGTGACTGGCCATTGGAATGGGCTGGCCAGGGAGGCAGTGGTAGAGCCACCATCCCTGGAGGTGTTTAAGAGGAGGCTCAACGAGACACTTAGTGCCATGGTTTAGTTAATTAGAAGGGTTAGGTGATAGGTTGGACTCGATGATCTTAGAGGTCTTTTTCCAACATGGTTAGTTCTGTGATTCTGTCTCACAAGTCACAAGTCTGGCAGGTGCAGACTGTTGCAACATTTTAAGACCCAATCCCACAAATGTCTCTGCCATTGCTGAAGAGCATACTTTTATAAATGTACTTTGATTAACATGCTTAACATTTGCACTTTTACTTAATTGCCCTTAATTAAGTGTGAACAAGCTTATAACCCAGAAGCTGCCAAAGCCCATTCCAAATGAGAACAGAAAAGGGTCATCAATGAGGTTCATTAAACAGGTTAATACTGGTGGGATGCTAACAAGATACATCCGTGAAAGTGCTCAGGTCAGATTTTCTATGTCACTTGCTCTACTTGGATTGTTGAAAATGTGTACCTACAACAGCTTCTTCAGCATCACCTCAATGACCCTGAAAAGTTTTTAAGCAGAATAAACAACTACAAAGAAACCAGTGGATGTCTTGTGGTTCAGCTGTCTTCTGTGCTCAGCACTGTAAACACTAAACCAGCTTCACATTTCATCAGAAAGCAAAAAGAAAACCAACAAAAATAACATAACAGACAAAATTCTGAATAAAAGCATTGCTTGCTCTAAGAATAAGGAAAAAGGATACTTGACAACATTAAGAATTGTACACAAAGACAGTGAGTCACAGTAAGCAATCTACAGAGGATCACAAATCAAATACAAGGGAAAGCAGAACGATACTAAGAGATGAAATATTAGCATGGGAAAAAATCACATGGTACTGTAAAACTCACAGAAACAAATCCCAAAGTAGATAGGGCAGCTGGACTCTTCTTCCTTTGCACTGTATGTCTAGGGAAAAAGAAAGTAAAAAATTACAGTAGTGAAAATTTGGCACTGTGTTAAGTATGGCTTTAGCTTAACAACAAGGGATAAGTAGATGGCAATTCAGATTCAGGGTGTTCTTGGTCTGCTACCTCTGAATATTTGTTAAGTTAAACCTGGAATACTAAGTTAATGCTGCTGATTTGAGGAAGGACTGAGAGCCTGACTTGGATGATTGGTTCTCACACATGGCTTTTTCTGCCGTCTAATTCAGTGTGAGTACATGTGTCAGACTGGGTTTTGCTGCACAGTGCCACAGCCATCAAATCCCAACACTCACCTTCTCACCCTGGGGTGCTGCTCTAGCCTCATTTCATTGAAGTATTTAACCAGATTGCTTGGTCTATGTGCATTTTAGAAAATATTTATGAAAATTCTTCAGTTTAGGCATCAGACAACAATAGGACTTGAGCAGTCCTAAAACTAAGTCCATATTTTGTGCTGGATATAAGCAGGAAGCTGCAACGGGGACTTGTGTGCACAAGAAAGCATAGCAGTAAAAGTTTAACCAGCTGTAATGCTCATTATGTTAAAAAAAACATATGAAGGCTGTAATTGTCTCTCTTCTCCTTAGGTGGAGACAGGGAGGATGTTTTACAATAGACAGATTACTCTTGTAATAAAACGTCCCTTGGATGGCTCAGAAGACAACCGCATGGGAAAGTTCATAGGAGAATGGCAGGATGAGGTGGGAGAAGAAAATCTTTGACACAGAAAAACTTTGTTGTGCTCCTCCAATGAACAAATGCTAATACTTCATTTCTAGCCATCCAAAAACCAGACACAGCAAAATGTATCCCCAGCAGTAAAAAGCACTGCCCTATTACCCTCCCACTGTACACATTTAAACCAAAGGGCAAATAAATGTTGGCAAACAGAAATGTGATGACATACAGTATTTTCTTTGCCACAATCGCTGGAAGGAGAAAAAAAAATCCCCTAGAAAGATTAAGAAGCAAACATAAAACTGATCTTGAAATTCCTATTTGTTGATGCCCTAGGGCAGGTACTTTTTCAGCATTATACCTAGTTTTGAAAAGAATCTGCCTTTTGGGGCACCTATGCTGCTGAAAGTTGGTCTGGCTTCAGATACAGACACTGATTTGCTTGGTAAAAATAAATAAATAAATAATAATCAATGTACCTCTGATTAAAGCAGGTATTACACATACAGAAAATCTTCAGGAAAACATCCATTGAAAAAATATTACTTCATTTGGAAGTATTTAAAATGAAAGTGAAGGAAAGGGAATGTATTTAAGAAGACCTGAATTTTTACCCTGGCAATGAATCCTTGTTTTGTAAACCGTCTAACCTGCAGAGTGCAAATCAGTAGGAGAAGGATTAAACTCCATCCATCTGCAAGTAAGATTACTGTTCTGCCTTAAATGTTCCTTGTTTTCCTTTCCCCTCAATTATTTTGGCATTCAGTGGCTAAATCTTTTATTTGTGGTACATATGCCGGCTGGAATTATATTATCTTAATGGACATAAGATGTTCTCAGTAGCATAATTGCTAATTCTTAGAGAAACTTTTGCCAGATTACCTTCCTCCCTGCTTATTACTCTTCTAGCCCCTAGCAGGAGGGCATATTTTGTTTGATGTTTACTAATTGTGTTTATTTCAAACGTATCTGATTTTTAGCAAAGCCACTGAGGTTCTCCTTGCACTTTAAATCTGCAGGTTTACTGTAAAATGCCAGGCACATTGAGATGAATCAAACTCATCTGAGCATGAATGAATTGTAGTGAGAAAGTCCCTTCTGGCATCATTTCTGGGATTAGTAATTTGTGAAATTGTGGTGATGCAGGAGAACAGCATGAGAAAGTCATTTCCTTCCCTTTTGTCCAGTCTAAATGCAAATCTGAACTTTCTTGGCAGTTCATTTGCATATTAATGCACATAGTATTCTACTCCAGAGATCACTTCAGATTTTCTAAATTAAGTTGGGTGGGTGGGCTGAGAAAAAAAGGGTCATTTTTGTCATACTAGCACAAATATTCTTAGATACTTCACCAAGAGCAGGCAATTATTTTGCTTGCCCTATGTCTATTTCGATTTTCCAACTGGACCACTGAGGAGATGCAAAGGATAAAAGGCAATGCTTGACCAAAAGGAGAGAAATGTTTCATGTCACTGAAGAACAAACATGATGAAATTAAGAAAGGGTAAGAGTGCACCCCAGTCTAATTAGCATTTCTTCCTAGTAGCTTGGGAAATGTCAGCCACCAGTTGGTAGCAAAATAAAGATGTAATGTGAGTAATAATGAATTAAATTGTGGCTATTTGCATTGAAATGTTAAGATAATGATCTGAAATTACTATTGTAAATATTCCTCTTGACAGCTGAAAATTGGACTTAAAGCTAAGAGTACTTTGGATGAACTTTAAGCCATGAAATCACTTTTAATGCTTTACACTCCTTTTGGCTATGACAGTGAGTTTCAGAAAGTTAATTTACCTCTGTTTTGTTCAAGCTGTTTTGTAATTGATGCATACATCATGGAGGTTTTAATGAACAACTACAGGGACTATTTACCCTATTCACTAAGTATAACTGAAACACTTGATTACTACTCCTGAGCCAAATAAACCCATAGAGTCAAGCACAATTTTGGCTGGTGATTGGAGGAGGTGAAAACAGGAAGGATCTGTTTAAATGAGAAGAAAAAGGCAATATTTTTAGAAAATGCCTGATTATTTCAGATACATCCTCTTGCATTACCTTCAATTTATATTTTTGCTGTTAGCACTGTAAATAACTTAGGGAGAATTTACACCTGTATATCTACAAACTGTCAGAGTAAGGTTAGATGACAAAATGGAAAAGCAGCAGATACCTTAACAACATCTGCTGAGTAAATATCTTACCAGTAATAGTGCATTTAAAATCAGAGTTTATTTACAGACTACAGAGTCTAATTGCATTGTAATATTGTAGTGGCCATAAGACCATGCTTTTATTTAAGGACAGGTCATGTAAAAGCTTTAAAATTACTTAGAAATATATCATACAAAAAGTAAGTTTGCAAAAGAATGCTAAAGACTTCTACAGAGCAACCAGGTTTCTGAGCATCTAAACTGAGATCTCCCCAGATCTCTTTGATGGCTCTTGCTTTCAGAGACTACTCAGTTCCCAGAGGCATCCTGCAGCGGGCAGTGAAAAATGGATGCATTCAAACAATCACAGGTTTTTCACATGTAATTTACAGGGCTGATGAGATTCAGACTACCAAATCTATATTCAGTATATCAATCCCCCAAATCTGTATGAATAATCAAGACTGCCTTCTTTAACTCCCCCTAAAGTCTGCCCTAGCTTAACTCCTTCCTCTTTCCAGCCACCAGTAATCTCATCTTGTTATGACCTTTCAACAGATGGGTCTGCAGGCCCCTGCCTTACAATCTCCTAAAGCCAAATAGCTCTTTGTTTTCATGCATACAGTCTAGCATTGAATCATTGGGCCAAGCTATCTTCTTTATTTATATGAATCAGCCACCTTGCTCATCATCCTCCCTGTAGTTATTAGAAATAGATTTATAGCTACATAAAAATTTGTAAAAGCCAAGCACTGTTAGTACTTCAATTTTAAATGGCTCTGTAAAGAAAAAAAAGATGCTGTAGCCTGACTATATGCAGTTTACGGTGCTTCAGGTGTAACTGTTACCTCTTTCTTGTGCATCTGTACATCTTCTGCAGAGTGTTCTTAGCTGGGTTACCAGAGAGTAGATGAAAAATACACTCTACTGAATCATCCTGCATTTCATATATGTTACATTATATATACGGATGAGGGATGTACTAAATGTAAGCACTGTCACTTTATTTATCACCCATTATCCTACTGTAGGAACAGTTAAGCAACATTTTATCTCCCTGTTCACACTCAGAGTCAAGTGAGTTGTTGCATTTCTAGTCCTAAGATCTTATATTTTAGTCCTTTTGTCTTATCTTCCTGGATAGATAAAATAGATTTGTCATCTCTACAGAAACGTCATTGTTTAGGCAGCACAAAGGCCTTACCAGTATGCAAATAGCCCCTATCTGCTATGTTCAATGCTATGCATTCAGGACTGGATATAAAGCTGCATAGGTTCCCAAAGCCTGAGTGAGTTAAATAAGAATACTTTAGTATATCTTGGAAATGTTTTTGGAGAATTGACTGGTATTCCCATTTGTGGGAAATCACTAAGCAACCCTTGAGCAACTCTCTCAAATTGTGAAAGCCTAAAAATGTCATACAACATTTAGCCAAAAGGAAAACCAAAACAGAAGCAAGAAATACAGTATTAACAATGTAAAAATGTAAAATGTTAACACATTTGGTGTCAGCTCAGCATCAGGATTCTGTATTGCAGGTATATTTTCTGCAATGAAAATCTGTGTAAAGTATAGATGAACTTGAAACATCTGTGAGTGATCTGTCTTGAAGAAGAGTAAGTGACAGCCTGAATGAGAGATATCTAGAGATCCTGGTCAAAAGTGACATAAAATGAAGGCAGCTGAATGAGAAATTGGGGTGGAGAAGACTGTGCCTTGGAGCCATCTGTCCTGCTAGACTCATTCATTTCTTTTAGCTTCCGTTGATCATCTTAGTTGCTGCTTTTCTGCTCATCTCCATCATGGAGAAGCATAGAAAAGCTATGCCAAGTAGCTGTACATCTATTTACACTTTGATGTACATCTATTTTCACTTTGAGTGAAATGCATACATGACAGATTTGCTAAGGATCTGACTTTGGTCAGCTCTGTGTTTATATTTTTATATTTGATCAGGAAAACAAAGATGGGAAATGCTATAAATGTGAATGCAACACACTCTTAAAGCTCATGACTTTCCTGCTTTGCCTCTTACCTTAACATTAACAGCTTTGGACATATGACTGCCTTGATGTTTAAGGGTGGGAGGGAGAAGGGGAGGGTGGAGAGAAAGAAGGTTACTTGGTGTTTACAGTGTTACTATTTAAACAGTTCTAGCTCTGAAAAGCACCTTCCTTTCAGGTCAATAAAATGGCTGCAGGCCAAGTTCCCATCTGTGCTTAACTTATATTTGCTGGCTGGAGACAATTTTCTACTAGGCCTGTTTAAAAAGAAAGCAGTGTATCATGATAGTTCTCTGCCAGCATGTGTGCAAATGTAACTTCAATAACTGATATCTCAAAAGTTTCAGTCACACTGATGTAATATATCCCTCACCCTGATGTGATATATCTCATATTCTACTTTCTGTCTCTATTGTAAAATTCCCAGCTCTGTCTTTCTTTTGTCGTGCTTGTCCAGCAAGTATTGGACTTCAGTGGAAACAAGTGTGTCATTTCACCACATTTCTGCTTGATGAAGTAAGAGTATCACCAAGTCATAGTGTAACATTGAAAAAACAAAAAATGGTTTCAATCTGATACTGAAGAATGACACCTCCCTCCTCTTCCCTGCTTCATCTCCTTGTGCCTAGTGCCACAAATGAACCAGCCAGGTGAATGTATGATCTTTATTTCATCCATGAGTCCTGACCTTTCCCTCTAGAACAGAACTGCAGCTATGACAGTGTCAGTATTTTCATAGGAGTGGCCTTGCATCTCCAAAAGCAGGGAAGAATATCTTCCCTAATTGGTGAAAGTGATACCATAAAAGAATTTGGGGTGACAACACTGCACAGAAGACCTAAAAGACACAGAAAGTCATACACAAGAGAATATCACAGTATGTCTGCAGCAAAACATACAGCAACAACATACAAAACAAAGCAGAACCAGAGATGACAAACAAAGAGAGGCTGATGGGACATTTCGGAAGGCTGAAGACAGGTTGCCTGAAATGCTGACCTATTCAATATATAGGTCAGCCTGCCATATGTAATGAGCTGTTGCAGTATATTGTAAAACCGCTGCAAGAAACCACTGCTATAGCTTTATCTCTTTCCTATTAGGAGTAAAGGTCAGGCACAAGCTCCTTCTGTTGCTCTTGGCTGTTCTGAGTGAAGGCCATAGAAGGAACCCATTATAGAACAAAAGTGAATTGCTCCAGGCTAGCAAGTTGCATTGCCAGTGGGGAGGCATAGTGCTAATAAAAATGGTCTGGTTGTAAATCATTTAATTTCTTGGCTGCTCCTACTCTCATTTTCAGATGGAAGTTGATGTTTTAAGAGCTTTAAAATTCAGCTCTGGTCAGGAAATTATTTTAGTTGTTTGAAAAGCAGCTGTTTGAAATGACTTTATCATTTCTTTAGCCTCAGTGGAACTTGAAATCAGCTGCTGAGAGATAGATATAAGTGTACAATCCTCTGGTTTTGGGGTGTTTTTTTTACCTCCTTTAAATAAATAACTATGAAATGTGCTTTCTCATTAGCATTCTCTTTCATCAGTCTTGCTTGGGCTTGCTAGCAAAGGACTGCTTAAAAGTCTGTTAAGTCAAGTGAAGGCCAAGGAACCTGGGTTCTACCTGTGCTACTCTCTGTTGAGTGGTTTGAGGAAACCACTCCATCCTGTGATTTTAAGCCTAGTCCTGTTTTAGACCATCAACTTTTTTAGGCAAGAAACTAAGTTGATTCACACTTTTG
Source organism: Pogoniulus pusillus (assembly GCF_015220805.1). Lineage (NCBI taxonomy): Eukaryota > Metazoa > Chordata > Aves > Piciformes > Lybiidae > Pogoniulus > Pogoniulus pusillus. Next base: position 4,005,349 of record NC_087283.1, on the reverse strand, counting down.
CATGTTTTACTTGATTTTTTTCTAAAAATGAATGAGTCTGACAGCAGGTACTGTTATTATAAGGTGTATATATCATGATGAAATTAAGAATAACTCTTACATTTTGGTTCCCAAATACTATGGTATCCCATCTTGGATACATAATACATTAGCCTGCTTACACAAGCACCCTATATGATTGTCTCTGCCAGTACACTGCTTCAGCTTCAGGCTGGTCACATGTTTGCTGGATTCAGAATTAAGCTGTGCATGCTGCACCATTATGATGGCTGAAAGTGATGCATTAGTACTGCAATCTGGATGTTACTTTCAAATATTCATGGAACTGCATTTTTTTCTGCTCTTCTCCATAGCTGAGATTCATATATTTTATCAGGGCTCCTTATGGTTTGCACCAATCTAGTTTATTGACCCATTTCATTTTAAAGGGTCTTATGTACTCTGTAAAATTAAAGTAAATTAGTACATTTTTTTGCACCTCAGAGGCCAAACACTGACATGAAAAGTGCTCACATTCTACTGAGATGATTACATTGAATATGAGAGGGTTTAGGGGATGTGTAAAGGTCTTAACGAGCTGCAGAAAACAGGCCCCTCTGCATGATAAACTAAGAATCTGAAAAGCAGACTAAATAAACATGTAAAAATAGTTTATAATATTTTTATGGTACAGTTTAAGTTACTTACTAGCAGTTTCAACACAAAAATAGATTTGCCTGACTAAAGAAGATCACTTATGCACTTCACAATAGGCATCCCACAGCTAACCTATTTTCTTAAAGTGACATTAAAAATTAGTAAAAGGAAATCAAGCAGTTTTGTGATACCATGCAGAGGAATAAGTGTTTTTAATATCTTAACAAAATTAATTAGTGCGAGACTGGCAAAAATCTGCTCCTTAAGAACTGATTCTTAGGTTTGCAAAGAATATTGTGCTTTTCTTACTTCTCATGCCAGCATAAGTATTTCCTCTTTTGTTGCTTCCAAAAAACATTAACATCAGCATCAACAGTGAGTGGCAAGAAGTGGAAGCATCTGATCTCAATCATTCCATACCTATCTTTTGCTTCATGTCTAGTATTTCATGAGGTGTCAGAGATAATACTTCAAATGTACACAAAAGAAGGTAGTTATTAATCCAGAAAGGCAGAAATTGGGTCACTCCTTATTTTTGTTAAAAACACAATATGAGGTAAAAAAACTTGCAGATTTCTTTGCATTTTTTTCTATTTTCCAGAAAAGTCTGAACAGATAAAAGAAAAAACAAAACAAAAACCAAACCCACACAGGAGAAAAAGATTTATTAAAAATTAAATATATTTAAACTCTAACTTATGAAACCAATGGAAAACCTTTTTAATTCCAGCTTTGTCTTGGGCGTTGCTTTGGATCAAAGTACCTTCAAGTCTTCACAAGGCCTGACTTTAAATCAGAGCTCTAAAATTCTGTTTCCAGCTCTGCATTTTCAAACACAGATTTCTGTGCTTAATTTTTCTTTCTTAAAAAATAATGCAAACTCTGTCAACCTGCAAAGCACCTTAGAACAGAAAACACGAGCAGTGACATGGGATTGGGATGCAGTTATACACTGCAATACACTGCCACATTCAATTTGTTAGACTGACCCAGAGATATACAGAACTACTGTAGTAACAGTGACTCAGTTATTTAAACAAGTAATGTACAAGTCACCTCTTCTGTGTGGTAGCAAATGATAAAGAATGATAGATTCAGAATTTCAGCCTCAGGTAATTATAGACTCTGCAGTCAGCCTCCAGTGAGCTGTTGATGGGTATATTCAATCCCCTCACTGCTCAGAACTGTGCCTATATTCTTTGTAATAACTATTTTGGCTGATGGCATTCTGATTTTACTTTAGAACACATTATTACACAAGAACAAATAAAAGACTAAATATGTTAGGAACTCCTTCTTTGCACTTTAAACAATAAACATTTTTTTCCATTATTCCAGATGTACCTTGGTGTTTTGGGATATACAATGTAAGTATGCATAAACACTGTTATCTACCACATACTCATGAGTAATACTTCCAAGCAGATGGTATAAATACAAATACTACTGCAAAAAATACACAACATCTCCTTTGATTTCAAATAGATGCTTGAAAACACAACTGAGTTGCATACTAAGTTATAGCCTCTTATTTTCTATCAGGTGACAAGCTCCTAACACTACTTCAAGAAAATGTTGTGACCAAGTCCAATACTGTATACAATCATACAATAGTTTAGGTTGGAAGGGACTTCAAGGAGCATCCAGTTCCAAGCCCCTGCCATAGGCAGGGACACCTCCCACTAGAACAGGTTGCTCAAGGCCTCATCCAACCTGGCCTTGAGCACTTCCAGGGAGGGAGCATCCACAACCTCCCTGGGCAACCTGTTCCAATGTTTCACCACCCTCACTGTAAAGAACTTCTTCCTAACATCTACTTTAAATCTCTCCTCTTCAAGTTTAAACCCTTTATCCCTTGTCCTGTCATTACAAGACCTCGCAAACAGTCCCTCCCCATTATGTCTAATGCACTTTCATTTATTTTTTCATTTAAAATTTTAGTTTATTTTAACTTCATCCATTTTCCTTTCATCAGATCTTCCTCTTCTTCCCTAGGCAAGTTGTATCCAGTTTCTTTATCCCTGTCTTCTTCCACAAGGCTGAAAATTTTCCTTTCACAACTATTAAATCTTGGTAGTATCCAAAAAGGTCCACAGTGAATTTCAAGAAGAGGACAAACACAACGTAATCATGGCCAGATATCCTTATATACTCCAAATATCAGCAGTTGGCGGCATCCATAAAAAGACTTACTCAGAGGCTCTAATTCCCTATGGTCTTTTCCAATGTGAAATTGCATAACTCTAATTTATACTCTCTGCCTCTGCAACTTGAGGCAACGAGTTCCACAATTTCAGTACTGCTGAGCAAATGTACACTTGATAAACACAGACTTACTATTCCTTTTTAAATGTTTATGGGACATGCACATTAGCTTGACTTCATAATCTAAGACATGCAAATTGATCTTTATACCAATGTAAAAAACATTAAGTCATGGGAGTTTCACATGGACATATGATCTTCCCACAGACTGAATTGTATTTTGAGGGCTATAATTGTAGCAAACAGCATGTAATTATTAGAATGACACTCTTTTTGTTACCTCTGAACACTGGGAATACTAGAAAGGTTATTCACAAAGATAGTACAGTTCCTTTTCAGAATAATAAAACAAAAAGCTACAAGAAAGCCATAGCCTATTTTTAATACTTCCATTTGTCATCAAGTGACAGAGATGTCAAAACTTCAAATTAGTAAAATAAGGTAAAAATGTATATGAAACTTCAGTAGTATCTGGTAGTTGCATTGTGCAATTGTACACATCAAAAGCTATCCTGACAGCTTTTTCATACTAAGTTAAAGTATAATTATTTGTTTATATTTTGAAGTTCTAAGGATTCTGTGTACATATTTCATTTGACTGTATCACAAAAGAATAATTTATTGCAACTACCTAACAAAAAGCTTCCAAACCTGGCTGTTTCAATTCCTCACTCATTTCCTTCAAAAAAAATCTTTCTTTATACTGTCATAAGATTTCCTTTCTCCATCCCTGTGCTGTAAACTTCTAGACTGTATCAAACTTCAGTCTCAAAAATGTCAAACACAACAAAAAACAGAAATCACCATAGACTAAGCTGGTCTCAGAGCTCTTTTGAGCATCACTCGCTCTGGCTCCTGGGTCACTGCCTGAGCTGAATATTCAAGCTTACCACTACCAGCCACACTGTTGTTGATTCTTTGAGCTATGTTATTAGAGTGAAATTTACAGGGGGAAAAAAACATCCATCCATTTTTCTCCTCCTGTTTCCTTAACAAGAACATAACATAGGAGCTGGAAATTAAAAAAAAAAAAAAAATCCATTTTGAGCAATGCCTGTTTTTCTTAATTTGCACTGCAAGACACACTTGCTGTGGATTTCTGTGAAAAAGAAGAGTTTTAAAGAACGTACCAGCAGGTTAAAACAAGTCTAGAAGACTGATCTTGGAATACATCCTTTTTTTTTTTTTTTTTTTTTTTTTAATATAAGGATTACACTGACTTTAAGCCAGGGGAAGAATGTCACTGTCTTTACACTTGCTGTGTTATGACACAAATGCAGAATACAATACATGCTTTAATATTTGCTTTGATGATAAAGAATAAGAGCACTAAAAGGGAAGATTTGGTCTGCTATGTCAGCTTTAGCAGTCAAATGAACAGAGTATTCCTCAAAGTCCCAATATAGCCTGGCTGGGGCAGACAGTAGATAAGGAAAGGAGAAATTATTTCACTTTCAGACTAAGCTATTTCTAGAAGAGAACACACAAGATCAACCTTTGGTAACCGTAAAACATGAATTCAAAAGCAGCTTTTCAAAGGAGCCTTGGTATTACCACAGTACTTTCCCAAGATATGTGTAGCTCACTTAAACCCTAAGCACTAACCCAAACTCCTAAGTGTAACCCCTAAACCTGACCCTAAAACCTAAACCTAACTCATAATCTTAACACTAATCCTAACCTCCAAACCTAACCTAACCCTATGGGCACTCTAACCCTAAACCAATCCTAACCCTAGTGCTAGTGCCAACATTAACCCCTAACGCCAAACTCTACCCTGAGGCAACCAAAGCTGTGCCTTTCCTCAAACGGGTGTACCAGACTTCCATCATCTGCAGTTAAATCCAGTTAAAACCTGAGAAATAAACTCAGGGAAACAACCAAGACACAAAAAAAAACTTTCAGAGCTCCTAACTGAACCATTAAATAAAGAGCTCTGAAAAGCAACCTCTGCCTGCATGCCTGTGCAGAGGTCTGTTCCTGCAGCCATACTTCAGAGCAATGCTCTGAGCAGGGCACAGTGCTCTGAAGGCACAGGCAGCACCAACCTCCCTCCAAAACTTGCCTCTGAGGCTGCTCCTTGATCCCAAAAGCAGCACGAAGTGTCCTGCTTGGTAACGGCCTGCAAAGAGGCACCCATTACCCATTGCAGGACCAGTCAAGCTACAGCTGCATTCCCTTCCACCAGCTGCGCTGTCCTCCTCAGCAAACCACGAGAACACAGGCATTTTACAACAAACAAGCATTTAAACAATTCAGGCAGCTGCCACAACCACAAATCTCACCTTACTCAACAATCTCTTCCTATTGGGAAGGAAAAGCCCAGTGCTCCCTGGAGAAGGAAAGGCAGAAACCCGCCGGGCCAAGGCTTTCTCCTCCGGCCCTCTCCCGGCATGGCGCCGCCTCACAGGGGCGCAGGAGCGCTCGCGCTGCGCCCGCTCGCGCGCGGTGGCTCCTCGCGGCCGCCCCCTCACGGGCAGCTGCGAGCAGCGGGAAGCGGAGATCCGGCGGGGGGAAAGGTAAGCGGAGGGCTGAGGGAGTCACACCTGTGAGGGGTTTGCGACTACTCTAGCAGTTACTATGCTTAAACGAGCAGCCGGGCTCCTTTTTGAAGTGTCTGGGGCCCTGTTTTTTCCCTCACCACATGCTGAATTATTTTCAGCCGAATTACTCATCTCTGAGGGGGCAAGCAGGAAAAGTGTATCAGAAGTAGCTTCCTGTCCTCAGAGATGGCCATTTGTAGGTTTGAGTAGACTCCATACTATAACACACCACAAAAAATATACTTTAGATGCTCATGATCTTCCTGCTCCTGATTTGTGTGATGCTGTCTCCCTGGAGTTGGTCAAGGCCAGGTTGGATGAGGCCTTGGGTGACCTGTTTTAGTGGGAGGTGTCCCTGCCTATGGCAAGGGGTTGGAACTGGATGATCTTCAAGGTCCCTTCCAACCTAAACCATTCTATGATTCTATGTCTTACTCAGTCCTGGTCAAACTTGGTCTAACTTCAAGTTTAAATTAAAGAAACAGGAATTTTGGAGTCCGTTCTTCTCTAGAATCAGCTGAAAAAAATTTCAAGATCCTGATTTTGAGCTCAGAAGGAGTTGAGGTGTTTGAATGCCTTTTAAAAGTCTACATCTTTTCCTTGAATCTGCCCCTAAGGCCCTCTAGTAGAAGAGACTTACAGTTCTTTGGGTGGCGTGGTTCATTTTGATGAGTCAACTGACTAATTTTCCTGATGAATGATAAATGTGACCTGTGAAGCAAAACATACAGACAGCTTTTTAATTTAAGCATAGCTAATACAGAAGGGCTAAGTAGGGTTTGATCACTAAGAAACAGATTCAAGTGATTTGTAAGACATGAAGTAAAAGTTCTTTCACCAGATCCCTTGACTTACTTGCTCATAGTGATTAATTGTAGCAGCATTTAGGCATAATCTTATAAAGAATTGGAGTCTAAATCATACAGAGGTCAAATTCCTCTTCAGCCCAAAGATTCCCTATGTATCACAGTATCACCAAGGTTGGAAGAGACCTCATAGATCATCAAGTCCAACCCTTTACCACAGAGCTCAAGGCTAGACCATGGCACCAAGTTCCACGTCCAATCCTGCCTTGAACAGCTCCAGGGACGGCGACTCCACCACCTCCCCGGGCAGCCCATTCCAGTGTCCAATGACTCTCTCAGTGAAGAACTTTCTCCTCACCTCGAGCCTAAATCTCCACTGGTGTAGCTTGAGGCTGTGTCCTCTTGTTCTGGCGCTGGCCACCTGAGAGAAGAGAGCAACGTCCCCCTGTCCACAACCACCCCTCAGGTAGTTGTAGACAGCAATAAGGTCACCCCTGAGCCTCCTCTTCTCCAGGCTAAACAATCCCGGCTCCCTCAGCCTCTCCTCATAGGGCTGTGCTCAAGGCCTCTCATCAGCCTTGTCGCCCTTCTCTGGACAAGCTCAAGCATCTCAATGTCCCTCCTAAACTGGGGGGCCCAGAACTGAACACAGTACTCAAGGTGTGGTCTAACCAGTGCAGACTGTTTTTGACTCCAGTTTGCTGTGCCATTGCATCTAATGACAGGGGTCTACATTTATATGCTAGCAGCAAAAGTAAAGATACTGAACGGAAACCTGTAGGAAGTAGCATCTGTAGAGGTGCTGTGGACAGTCCTTTTTCATTTAAATAGATGGGTCAGTGACCTCCATCATCCTCGTATTTGTGCTTAGTGTTCCACTGTGCAGCACAATCCCTTGATTGAGAAGAGCTATTAGAAAACTCAGCCAGCTGAAAAATCTGACCTGCTGAACACTCTCAGGTACTTTATAATCAAATAAATGATCACATATATTCTCTGCTGACAGTTTATGGCTGTGATTGCAGAACTGCTGAATATTGTTAATGTGCTTGCAGTTCTGTAATGAATTGTTTCTTCAGGTCCTGATTTATCCTCCTTAAAAGTTTATTTTACTTTAATGTTTTTCACAAATGTAATCAACAATACTTCAAATTTCTCTTATAATGTTTTCTCAGAGGTACCTTGATAAGCTTGAAGCTTATTTTTAGTGTTTATTCTTGTGTTGGATTGGGACTTTTTTGTTTTAATTCTGGATTGTCACAGATTAGTTTGGATTTTGTCTTTCTGTTCATCAGAGTTTCTCAAATATATATGAATCTAAAATGAAGTAATCATCAAGTGTGGTTTGGTGGGGGTTTTTTTCATGCTTAAATGTTGATTGTTTATCTATTCCTTTATTTGGTAACTAAAAAAGCACATAATTCTCAGAATCATAGGCCGTGTATTTATCTCAAGTTACTTCCCCTCTTTTGAGTTAGGCAAACTGTAATTAGCCTGAAACACAGATCTCCTGTTATTCTGTTCATGCTTTTACTCTCACAGTGCTATAGTAGAGAGAGGGGGAAAAAATTACAGATTATATTGCTATAGAAATGAAATGGCAGCATTAGCTATTTAACCACCATGTGGTGGGATTGTGAATGAAGCTGAGCTATACCTTTGAACTTCATTCACCCTTTACCTTTGACACAACTAGGACGAGCAGAAAGACTTGCTTTAAAAGGCAATCATTTGGCTTCTCTAGAGCAAAATGATTAAAGGCATATTTAAAGCTCTATTCTTTCCTTGTTGAACATTATGATTTACCACTGGAAGGAGCTAGAGTAATGATGTTGAATTACTGAAGAAACCAGCATAGAGCCAGCAAAATGGTTAAATAATGTGTGACGGAAGGAAAAAAGGAATCAGAGTCTTACCTGAGAGAAAGAAGAAAGTAACTTATTTTCTGAGATGTAGAGAGCTGTGGTTCTGATTTAGAAACTTTAACATGTGGAAAATGGGTTCTGTGAAAAGCCAGTATGATAATTTAAAAATGGAAATTATTTTCTTGTGTTTATATATATATATAAAGTATGCATGTGGAAACAGAGGGGAGTTAGCAGAAAGAAAAAGCCACTCATATAAAGCAGATTGTCTTGTCTCGCTTGGTAAGGCTACAAGGTCACATACAAGGACTGTCACCTAAGTAAGAAAGTAATTCAGCTTATTAAGAAGATTTTTTTTTTTTTTAGCTTAAACAAACTTGTCATTTTCATAGGGGTGATGAAAACTGATCAATAACTTCACAGGATAGGAAACTTTCTAGTAAAAAAAAATTTTTTTACACTTATCTTTCATTCTATTGGAATGTTACTTGTCTTGGAGAGTTTCACCTGCTTTGCACACACACACACACACACACACACACACACACAAAGTGGTTTTTAATTTCTTATGCAGGCTTGATTCAAATGAGGGCATGCATGTGGTTTTGGAAGCTTAAGGCCAGCAAGATCTTTGTCTGTTTTATTGTAAAACATAGAATCATAGAATCAACCAGGTTATAAGAGATGGCAGTTTATTCTGAGCAGAGTATTTTTGATACACAGCAGCCTGAAAATTCTGGGTGAGGACTAACAGTTAGTAGATTTGTTCTGACGAAACTTTCTTGTGTTTTCCAAAAAGCAAGATCTAAACCAGCGGGTGACACAGTTCTAACCTAGCGCAAATGCTCAACAAGTCATCGTAGAAGACAGAGCTGGCCTGTTGCAAATGTGAGATGTAGGCAAATCCAAGAGTGGAATAGGTGATATTCTTAGGGCACAGCATAGATTTGTTCCAATGTTTTCTAAAGCTGCTATCAGAACTCATGTTAGCTATATAATTAAGAAGTTATATATAGGTATGCATGTGATTTTCTGTTAAGGTAGTCCTTTTGTAGACCTTTTCTCATCAGCACTTGGTACCTGACATTTCTTTGTTCTGTGTTGCTCCACACTGAATGAGAAGTGGGTGGTGGAAAGAATTTTATGCTTTGATAAGGCTAATGGTTATAAAAAGATGAGAAAAGCTGAGGTGATGCCATAAGATTTAATGAAAATATCTTTTCTGAAGAACTGTGCAGGAAGTCTAACCCACAAAATGCAGTATGAGAAACCTCTAGTAACTCTGTTTTCTGCTCCATGTTGTTGCTTGCAACAGTTTCTCTTCTGCTTCATAGTCTATGTAGCCATTTGTGTCCCTACAGTGTAACTCACTGTTTTCCAGCTCTGATTTTGATAGACAACTGCACACAACGACTACAAGGACAACAGGAAGGCAGGTCTGCAGCCTTTAAAAGCTCTGTTCCCACATCAGACTCGTACATCTGACACCAGTCTCTTCTGATTCACTCCCATTTACTATACCTTGACAGTGCTCAAGCAGTGCATTTTGTTGCAGTTGCTCTTTTAAATTAAAGTATATGAGAGCTGTGACAACTATCCTGTCTTTCAAGAACAAATCCTTGCAGTGGTTGGGATTACAATGCTATGGATGCTAACTAAATGGTTCATTGGAAAACCTGTTACATATCTTTAGGTGTTTTCTTTGTTTTAGTATGAACTGTTCCCTGATTTGAGTGTTGGAGGCTGGGTAGGGAGGTGGTTGAACAGATGTGTGTGTTTTTAAAAGCCTCTTTTCTGGTAACCCTCCGTAACATGTGTCTTTACTTTTGTGGAAGAGAAAACTGAAAGCTTTTAGTTGTAATAGTACAATAAAGAATGTCTGACAAATGTTGCTTCAAAAAGATGACCGTTTTAGATTATGTGATTCATCAAAAGATGTGTCAAAATATCCTGACAACATTACTGACCTGATTGCCTTTTCACAATGTATTCTTTTTGCTGTATGAGTAGCCATGTGAAAGCTCCACTAGCTCTTCTGTAGCCAAATCCTGCACACTGTATCACATGTAAAGGCTATATAAGTATAAAATCCTGTGTGGATCTTACTTGGGACAGTGAGAACTGTCAAGGATCATTGTTAAGGCTGTAAAAACAACAGATTTTCTACAATTAAAAGCAAACAAAGTAATTTGGTTTTCTTTAAAAGCAGCTTATAATTATTTGCATGATTCAGACTCTACTTAAAAGTAGCTGCTGGTCAGGGTGGCATTTTTTCCCCAAATTGTCCAGGAACTTAAAATGTACTTAACCTCATCTATTAATGAATAAAAAATGGACTAGAGTTTTATTTCTATGATAATGCTATTTGATGCAGAAGTAGGAATAATTCAATGCCACGTTTCTAAACAATCATTCAAAGCAAACCAAATAATATTTGTAAGAGTGCAGAACTTGAGTTAATGATGACTCTCAGTTTCAGTTCTAATCATGAAGATAAGTATGTAATGCTAGTAATGTAAGTGTGCATTTTACACCTGAACTTTCCCTCCTTCTTGCCATTTCACAATGCATACTAGGCTTAAGCAGCAGAGGTAATATTATACCAAAGCTGGCTATGTCATCAGATGTATGTGCCACCATTCATTGAATGTCAGACTTCCTTCAGTCATGAAACTATTGACAGAGGCATGTCTAACAGGTTACTTCTGCAGACTTCATCTGAAAAATTAATCTGCAGAGAAACAGTGCATGGTAGGAGTACTAGAAATCTCTATTTTCTGTTCAAGTATACAGAAAAAAGAGAAAGAAAAAAAAGACATGGCTAAAGAAAATTAATTATCCACCAGGAGAAATTGCCATGCAATTGACTGTCTTAACAATTAGCATGAAAGTTAATGACAGAGTAACACTTCATATCAAAAAATTCCTAAGGCAAAGTGAACCGTTTCATTTTCAGGTGCATGTAGGAGAAAAGTGTATGAATAATGAATGTTATATAATATATCTCCCATGCATTATTGAAAATATTAGTGTGGACTACAAATAATCACATGCTTTTTCCATTACAGTTTTGTGATGCACTTAATGTATTCTGTTGATCCCATTAGCAAAAAGACATCATGTCGGATGTGTTTTACAACTTACAATATTTTTTTTGAAACCTGAGCTAGCATATAAATATTTTTAGGAGATGATTCATTACAATATAAATTCTTCATATCAACATTCCAGTGTTGGGGGATGTCCCTAAAGGAGTGAAGTAAAAATAAAAAGCATTTGCTAAATCATGTTTTCAGAAATGTCTAAGCTTAATAGCACAGCTCATTAGTTCTGTGACTTACCTGTTAGGATATTCTTGGAAGCTCTATTGACTCTTCAGTAATATATATTACCATGTTCAGACTGCTCCCTACTACCCAGCTACATGAGTTGCCATTCACATGAAGGTTTTGCCAATAGCATGCTGTTCATACTGTGTGGAGCATCAGTGGGTAAGTGAGTCAATAGTAATCAGTTGCTTGCACGTTTCTGACAAGTAGCTGACCCACCTGCTACTGCAGTTAGGAGCAAATTCTCAGTATTGGTGACAGCACTGACAGGATCTGTTCTATGCTATTACCACCAACAGAAATGTTCCTATGTATTTGAGCAAGATTAGGAATTTGTCATTTTAATTAATAAACAAACAAACCCCAAACCAAATCAGCAACAACAAATCAACAACAACCAATCAAAACAAAACAAACCCACCCCCACCCCCCCCCCCCTGCTAAATAACTATGAATTTTTATTCATAGTATTCATAGCATTAGCCAGGTTGGAAAAGACCTCTAAGATCATCCAGTCCAACCTAGCACCCAGCTCTAGCCAGTGAACTAGACCATGGCACTAAATGCCTCATCCAGTCTTTTCTTGAACACCTCCAGGGACGGTGACTCCATTACCTCCCTGGGCAGCTCATTCCAATGGCAAATCACCCTCTCTCTGAAGAACTTCCTCCTAACACCCCACCTACACTTCCCCCAGCACAACTTGAGACTGTGTCCCCTTGTTCTGTTGCTGGTTGCCTGGGAGAAGAGACCAACCCTCACCTGGCTACAACCTCCCTTCAGGTAGTTGTAGACAGCAACAAAATAAATCTACAAATAAATTTCCTATGAATCAGTGTATCAAGTATCAGACTAATGCCTGATATAATTTTTTTTGTTGTTTGTTTGTTTGTTTTTAAACAGAGTAAATCTAAATATATTTGTTTTAGCAACACTTGCAGATGTGGTAAACATAGTGCAGTAGAATTGGAAGGATTTTGCATACAAGTACCATTCAATGATTTTGCATATAAATACCATTCCCAAACTCTTTTAAAGTGGAAAAGTATTTGTGATAAATTCCTCACTCCGGAGTTTTTAAGTAATGGAAAGCATGTTAATTCTTCTGTAATTGGCCTTTGTACTACAGGAAGGTATTTTAAAGTCAGCAATAATGTGAATCTACTGTCAGAAAATAAGTTTTTGTGTTGCATCTATGTGGTTTCATAAAGCCTTGGAAAATCCCATTCATCTTTTATTGAAGACACTTGATTATTTCTACTGAATCAGTAGGTTCATAAGGTGTAGTTCATGCTGACCAATAAACAAGAAATGTTGTAGTATAAATGTAACTGAAATTCATTATTGGACCTCTTTGGATACAACACATTGATTAGTATTAATTTTTTTTTGTTTCAAGTCTTATTGCTTGAGAAACTCCTCTTTTATGAAAACAATCATTCTTCTCTTTAATATGTCTAAAAATTCTTGTGACCTTGTACTTTAGTGACCTACTTTTATGATTTTATTGAAAATTGAAATGCAGGATGATCCATCAGTTACTCAAGCTTGCTTCTGTATACATGGAGGTCAATGATGGAACATCCATACAACATTAAGAATTCAATTCCTAGTTTCCTTTTCTCATAAGTATTTCAAAGTTAAATAAATTTACCGCTCTAAGCAATATGTAAAATTTAAATTTAGTTTGCTGAACATAAGTAAGAGCTTTCTAGAATTGTTTATTACCACTAAGATTTACCTCCTTGAAAAAAGAGTGACAGTTATTTACTCCTTTCACTGTTTTCTGCATTCAGCCTCCATTATTGTCCTTATTTTTTATTTTAAAGTGAAGCACAATAGATGCTAAAATCCAAGAACCCCTCAAATCAAATAAGTGACTATTACAGGTCATGTGAACCAAAACCTAACTCAGAGCTGAGTGATTTATGACTGAAAGCAGGAGACTTAAAATATTTATGATTCTTAATCAACAATAACATTTTTTTCTTTAACTAGCAAATTATTTTTGATGATTAATCTATAGTGGAAAGTCTATTATCAGTATATGTTATTATCAGGCTTCAGCTATTCAGGTAAGCTTTTATCCAAATCACTTAGAATTCCATCACCTCAAATTCTCTTCTCTTCTCTTGCAAGGTGTTAATTTGGAAGTTTTATTCCCTGTTTGCAGTCCACTTCATCATCACTTCTAGAGTCCTTGTTAAGAATCTGAGTTAGCATCTTTGCAGGAAATGTTCCAAGGGAAGTTAGATTACTGATTTTAGGTAAAGCAAATTGAACAACTGATAATTTCCATTTATGCATCAACTCTACATTTTCTTTACCCTAGCCTTTGAAATCTTTTTTTCAGACTCACTGTTAAACAGAATTTAAAGGAGGAAAGGCTAGAACAGGTGAAAGACTACAAGTAATGTCCTTCATTGACCACAATTGTCTTTATATTCTGGAAATCTTGGAGTTGAAACTTTTCATTTTAGTCATCCAAATGCCTTAGCTGTCATAACTCATTCTGCTGTAAGCAGGATACAGTAGAATATTTAGGTATCAACTACCTGGTGTCCTAATTAGAACCAAGTTCAAAGACCAGTAAGGTTAAATGGAAAAAAATAGGCTGTCAATAGCATCAGGGGGCTCCATTTCAGGCTGTAAGAATGCCTGTGGAGAGGGTGTCAGCTCTTTGATAGCTTTGTGCTTCCAGTGCTAGTCCTTTCCATGCCAAGAAGGTTTCATTTAAATCTGTATTGTGAAAAATAGATATCCTCTTCAATATCTTTTTTCCTAATTGTAAGAATGTGTTTCTCACTTGTGAGGAAAGACCAATGATTGCCTCCTGGACTACAAGAAGGTATTTCAGGAGCATTTTCACCGTAGTCTTAGTTGATTGGCAAGATCACTTCATGTAGTGAAAAACAGTTGTTGTTGTTGTTACCAGGGATATTTTATCATGAGAAGTTTCTTTGGGAGTATATTTTTTTTGTTACTGTACACACAATTCACAAAGTCTATCTGCACAAGACTTCCAGCTCAGTTTTGAAAACCCAGGAGGCCTGAATAATTCAGATAATCTGTGGATAAACAAGCTGACTTTGTGGCACTTACCTGAGTTGCTGAGCCTATTGAGGCTTTGTCATTAAATTCTCATTTACTGAGGAGTTATAAGATTTGTTAATGTTATATAATTCATCACTCTATGGTGCTGGGTGATGCTCTAAGAGCTCAATTCAATTCTCTTGCACAAAATTGCACTGATTTTAAACCACAGCAATTTCACAGAATCACAGAATTAATCAGGTTGGGAAAAGACTTCTAAGATCTTGGCATCCAATCTATCACCTAACCCTTCTAATTAACTAAACCATGGCACTAAATGCCTTGCCCAGCCTCCTTTTAAATACCTCCAGGGATGGGGACTCCACCACCTCCCTGGGCAGCCCATTCCTATGGCCAATCACTCTTTCCATGAAGAACTTCTTCCTAACATTCAGTCTAAGCATGCCCTGGTGCAGTTTGAGACTGGGACCTCTTGCTCTGTCACTGGGTGCCTGACAGAAGAGACCAACCCCTGCCTGGCTACAACCTCCTTTCAGGTAGTTGTAGACAGCACTGAGGTCCCCCCTGAGCCTCTTCTTCTCCAGGATGAACAGCCTCAACTTCCTCAGCTGCATCTTGTAGAGCTGTGCTCCAGCCCCCTCACCAGCCTTGGTGCCCTTCTCTGGACGTGTTCAAGCACCTCAACATCTTTATTAAACTGAGGGGCCCAGAACTGGACACAGTACCCAAGGTGTGGCCTGACCAGTACTGAGTACAGGAGCAGAATGACTTCCCTGGTCCTGCTGGCCACACTATTCCTGATACAAGCCAGGATGCCATTGGCTTTCTTGGCCCACACTGCTGGCTTATGTTCAGTCACCTGTCGAGCAGTACCTTCAGGTCCCTTTCTTCTTGGCTGCTCTCCAGCCACTCTGTCCCCAGCTTATAGTGCTGCATGGGGTTGTTGTGGTCAAAGTGCAGAACCTGGCACTTGGACTTGTTAAAACTTATGGGGTTGGAATGTGCCCGTCTCCTCCAGCCTGTCTGGGTCCCTCTGCAGAGCCCTTCTGCCCTCTAACAGATCAAGACATGCTCCAAACTTGGAGTTGTCCACAAACTTACTCAATACCCTCCTCCTGAGTGAAGAATCAGGTCCTTAGTGTTTCATGTGAATAATACCAGTACCGTGAGACATGGCAGCAAACTCCTAATTGTAACAGGTCAGATACCAATCTGCAGTTTTTCTCTCTTGCTCTTGTGATGAGAGAAACTGTCAACTACTCAGTTTTAAGGCCTCTTTCCACTACTAGTGTTCTACAAAGTGGTCAGATCCTACCTGTAAGTTTAAGTGAATATTTTAACTGTGTTTTATTTGATGGTGTTGTTTCCTTAGAAACAAGGCAGCACACTTGGAGAGTCAGAACCAGATTTTAAGCATGTGATTGTGTGACTAATTTGTGACTACAATTACTCTTTGTGTGCCAGCTGGGTAGTAAATGTTGAAATGACAACGTATGATAACTTGTCACACAGCTATCTAGAATCACAGTAACTGCACATTTAGACCATCCAAAAGTCTTCCCAACAAGAGGAAGAAGAACCAAACACATTTAAAACAATTTTGCATTGAAAGTCATACAAAATATTAAAGTTCATGGTGTACTACAACAACTATCTGAGTCAATGCTCAGTTTCTTAGCTCTCTAGAATTCTGAAAGCTGATGCTTTGAGATTAGTTTAAATCAAAATTTTGGTGGTGCAAACCAGCCACCATAATAATTTGCAACTTAACTATGGTGGTTTGAAAAGTACTTTAATTGCAATTCAGTTATCCTCGTGCAGACTAGCTAGTTTTGCTGAGCAGCTTCCAGCTAGTTCCAGATACTCAGCATTAAAGTATTTCACTAGTGCAAAATCCCAGGCAAGACTGCTCTTGTGTTTAGCCTAATGATTAAGACCAACAAATGGAAATGCTGGTGGACAATAATTTCAACACGAGCCAGCAATGTGCCCTCGTGGCCGAGAAGGCAAATGATATTCTGTGATGCATTAAAAAGGATGTCAACAACAGGTTGAGATTCTCCTCCCTCTCTATTCTCCTCAGTGAGACCACATCTAAAGTACTGTGTCCAGTTCTGGGCTCTCCAGTTCAAGAGGAGCAGGGAACTACTGGAGAGAGGCCAGCAGAGGCCACAAAGATGCTGAGGGGACTCAAGCATCTCTCTTATGAGGAGAGGCTCTTTAGCCTGGAAAAGAAAAGACTGAGAAGGGATCTTATAAATGGATATAAATATCTAAAGGATGGAGGTCATAATGGTAGGGCTGGGTTCTTTTCAGTTGTGGTCAGTGATAGAACAAGGAACAAATGGGTACAAAGTAGAACACAGGAAATTTCACTTGAAATTGTAGAGAAACTTTTAAACTGTGAGGATGCTGGAGTGCTGGAACAGGCTGCCAGAGAGGCTGTAGAATCTTGTCCTCTGGAGAATTTCAGAAGCCATTTAGACATGTTTCTGTGCAACCTTATTTAGGTGTACCTGTGTTAACAGAGGATTGGACTAGGTTATCTCTAGAGGTGCCTTCCAATCACTACAATTCTGTGATGTGGCAAGGAGGACATTTGGATAAGGGAAGCACACAGAAGAGAAGCAGATAGATGCACAGGCATATAACTGCATTTGTTTTCTATAAGAATGTATGCCTGTTCTCCTAACACTCCCCTCAAGTGTCTGAGCATGTTGTATGGAAGAACACGACTAACCTCTATTAGCCCATTCCTTTCCATCAAGATTTCTTTGAGACATCTGCAAAGATTTGAGTCAAGGGAAGATGTGCTATCCAGAGACCTGATTACAGTAACTCACTCTAGCTTTTGCAGCAATGCTATCTGACCTCACAAGTGTTCTACTAAGTGCCTTACCCTTTCCCTCCTGCACTGCATTTAGCCCAAGTACATTATGAAAAGGTCACATCTTTTTCCCTCCTCTGGCATGTATTTAGCAAGCCTATGCTTAATCTCTCAGGAGCTTGCTTTCTTTGCTTCCACATGCTTTTACCTTTTCACCCACATTGGATGGGTTAGCCTGAATGCCCTTCACACATTAGCATTTGCTATAATGTGTTATTGACTAACTGAAGTACTCCTTCTTGACTTTGGTTAGGAAGAGTGCAAAAACACAGAGCTGAGGGTTGTTAGAGTTTAATTCCTTGTATGGCATATGGGACAGCACTTCAGCTTATGAAACAAAGAATGCTAATGGTAGAGTTTATCATGTCTTGTTTCAGACACTGTTTTACCCTAGTTTGCCTTCTGCTTCTCTTTAGACCAAACAACTTATTCCAACTTTCCGCCTTTGGTATTCTCCTTCTGACTTACAGGCCTAAATCTCACAAACTTCTCAAACTTCCAAGGCATCTCTGTGTTCCCTTAAATGGTCATCTGCTACAGAAGCCATGCTGTCTAACTACCCACTTTTCCTTTGAGTGGTCTGCTTTAATTATATATGTGCTTCCCAGTTACTTCAGCATGTATTTCCTTCACTGAAATAGTTAACAGCTGAAGTGAATTTGAACTCCAGCTTCTGCTGAAGTATTGAGCTCATCCTGAAATACTAATTCTTTAGCTTTGGAACTCTATGGTTCAAGAAGTCAGCACCTTGGCACACATATATATCACACCAGCTTGGTGCCCTTCTGTTGGAAATATTGCTTTCCTGTGATTTGATGCTTAAGTGCATTTAGAATTCCCTAAATTCCCAGCAAGTAAAAGCAGGGGAAAGATTCTCAGATATGGAGTAGTTTAGATTCTGGTATCATCTTTAACAGTGTGAGTGATTTTGAACAGTGTGATTCAGTTGTGCTGAAAAGCAGTATTAGGTTTGATGCTGTGAGGTGGGACTGGCCACTTTCACACTGCAGGCTTTGCTCTATTTTGCCAGATGTGACTTCTGTTTATGACTTTTTTATGCTCAAGCTGTGCTAGCCTCCATGAAAAGTTTGTGGGAAACATTTCAGTGAGCACTGGTAGTACTAGTGCTGAAAAGGTAACTGAAACAATACAGTGTGGATTATGAAGGTCCTGGCTGAGGAGAAAAAGAGCTTCACTGTAATAAATACCAAGTATTTTCTTAGGCTGCTGAATATGGACAAAGACCAATAGCTGTCTAAAACCTAACATGAAGAGGGGCTGTGTCATTACTAAACAAGCTATAATGAGCAGAATACCAAATACTGTTCTGAAGTCATAACACAGATTGAATACATTTTGTTAGAGTTAGGAAGTTAGGGTCATTAGGATTAGGGTTAGAAGAATGTTATTTCTGTTTCTCAGGGCTAATTCAGCATGTGTCAAAATCTTTCTGCAAACTCTTAATCTAATCCATTCCTACCTATGCAAACTGCCTTGAAGTGTGTTTTCATCTTCTATACCCCTATAATGATCATTAAATACTCTGCCTCTCTTATGCTTTTCTATCCAGCTTGATGTGTGCTGTAATCATTTTCCTGTTCTCTATCACCAGCATATTGTCTATCAGTTATAAAAAATAAAAACAGCACCACAACAAACAAGTAAGTTTTAAATACCTCTGTCACTGTGTTTGTATTTTGTCATGTTAACAGTTTGCCACATGTGCAGTTGTCTCTGTTTATTCACAAACAGTGAATGGAGCTTTTGTCTGAACAAGTGTGATTTACTGTGTGGATGGATATTATTTTTTGAGGTTTTATAGACACCAAGCTCCTTACAAACTGGAGCTGTTGCTAAAACTCTAAATATATGTTATATTATTTTAGTAGATGAGACCATGAACTATTAAGAGAAAATGAAACACGTTTTATAAATAAATGTAACTGAGGAATATGCACTTTCCCCTTATATTTTTGCAAGCAGAAGAAATGAACTTACATAAGATAAATACAGTGGAAGTTTTGCTCTTCTGAACATAGCAGTTGTAGTAGAGGAATAATGCACTTATCAGAAGGATGCATTGTAGATGTCTCTCTTTGTAAAGAATGTCAGGATCAGCATCTCTCATAATGGCTATTGAGCTATAGTATAATGACTCACTTTTTTAAGTAGATGTTACCTAGCTTCCATTCCTAAATCATTTGTCTGACCCAGAAAAATGCCTTCAAACACCATCCTTTACTAGTTAAACTGCAGCACAGGATGTGTTGGGTAGCATGTCCAGCCATTTCAGTTTGAAATGACCTTTTGGTCTTGACTGGTTTCCTGTCTTTTCTGCAGCAACTGTTCTCAGTGGGATGATTATTACTTTTAGCTGTGCTGGTTATTCAGGTTGTAAATGCTATTCATTGGCAAAAGTTTAGAGAGTTGTTGATTTTACAACAGTGGACAAATTTTGTGCCACTTTCAAAAAGTTGAAGTTTGTCTTAACTTTTTTTTTTTTTTTTTTTTCCCCACTGCTAACTCTCAGCAGTTCTGGTAAGTTTTCCTGGTTCAGCCTATTGGTTACAACCATGGGCAGTGGCAGAGTCTGGAATTGGTTATGGGCTGCTCTACCAGTGATTGAAAAATTTCCAGCTTTATTAATGATAACTTATGAGGTAGTGGAGTCAATATATAATAATCAGTCCTGAATTTATGCTAAAATTGAGGGCAAGAATCCTATTGATGTCAGCTGCTTTGTGACTAGGTCCTTGCTTTGGGTTTCTCTCCCATGTTAATGGTAAAAGTACAGCTTTTATGCTCAGAAATAACATGCAAGAATTTAGATGGATGCACTTCCCCAGAAGCCTGGGAAGAATCAAGTCTCAGCAGCTGACAAGACAGAATTCCCTGAAAGCATTTGGGTACAGTCTGGGACTGTGGCTGGCCCGACGAGAGAGGTAATAATAATCTTGTGGGTAAATACTTAGAAGCCTCTTTGTAATTTTCCATTGCCTTCTGCAAAAAGTGGAAGAGGGCTCCTTGAGTCCATCTAATGAGCAAGAGGTATGTTGACCAAAAGCAGCATTTGACTACAGGAATCTTCTCTTCCAGTTCAATTAATGCTTATATATTTTGCTGGTTGTTAATAGATCTAGTTATT
This sequence comes from Pogoniulus pusillus, assembly GCF_015220805.1. Lineage (NCBI taxonomy): Eukaryota > Metazoa > Chordata > Aves > Piciformes > Lybiidae > Pogoniulus > Pogoniulus pusillus. The sequence goes on along the minus strand of NC_087283.1, from coordinate 3,984,819 downwards.
ATCTGTAAAATGTTTCCATGACCATGCAAAGAACCAATTATTATTATTATTATTATTAAAATGAGTGGTTAGAGGTGGTGAGTGTTCTGAATATCAAAATTAATAAATAATATTAATTTTGTAAAAATATAATATCACATTAATTAATTTACCCTTCATAACATCTATATACCAGAAGAATGATAGCATGACTTGGAAACCTATGCATTTATCATTGCTTGCCTAGGTTATTCAGTGAGACATAATAGGGTGTGAATATTACTCTTCTTAGGAAATTATCAACTAATTAAAAATAAGCTGAAATACCTACCTTCAGCACTTTAAATCTCTCCCTTTTCTCTGTTCTGGTTGCCCACACACTCACAAGGTTCAATCAAGTTCTGTATCCCAGTATTTTTTTTTTTTGTGCTATGATGTTCATCCCAGATTTTAAAAGATAAAGTATGTGTGTGATGGTTTGGGTGTTACCCACCCCCTCACACTTTGGAAAATCACCCAGACTAGATTCAGCAGCTCTGGAAATTGAATGAAGCTTTATATTTACAACTTAGCACAATATACAAGCAGATATTTACAGTATATATAGTTGTATACAGAAATATACAAGGTAAAAAGTAATAGAGAAACACAACATCCCTCCCAGAAACCTGAGTCCCCAGGATGGGCTCTCAACCACCCTTCCACCTTCCTCCCACCCCTCTCTCTACCTTACCCAAGACCTTGCCTTACGCCCAAGAAAGAATGGAGGGTCTGCCAGGGGGGTTACGAAGCAGATGGATTGGTTAGTCATACAGATGACACGTTAGGTTAGAGAGAGAAGTGCAGCCCATAAAGCCCAGAGAGTGACTTTGTTATCTATATTTATGTTCTTGTTCTTATACATCTCAGCAAGCTTATGAGTGAAGTAGACATCACCATTGTTTCCTTTTCACAGCCTATAATCGAATTCTTCTCACCAAAATATTCTAGCTAGGCTCAAACTAGCACTCTGTGGTAGGAAATGTCATCCACCTTTGCCATGACAATATCTACAGGGCTGAATCTTACCTATGCAGGAGACAGTGTAAAATAACTGCCCTCAGAAACAGAACATCATCACAATTCTCCACCTGAAGCTCTAGGTGTACTGGGAATGTTTTGCTGACCTTGCCTTCTCTAAGCTGGAAATACCAAAGTATTTCCTTAAAAAATGTACCAAAGAAAGCAAAACAAAGAAACTATCATAAAAATAAATAGACCTGCACACTCCTCTCTCCCTAGAGAAGGAACATAACAGTAAATAACACATCAACACATTATTCACATTGCTAAATGTGCTACTGGATGATGCATACAACAAGAATTGACACAGTTTGAAAATCTGTACGAAACAGAATAGAATAGGTGTATTTGGGGAAATGGCACTGGGGGAATCTCTGACACAACTATCCTATGCAGGAAATAAAATAACAGGTTAGTGTTGAAGAAGTTAAGAGAAAATAGTTTGTATTTTCTTCTCTAATTAAGTGCTGAAAGTGCTGTTGTGTCTGCTGTAGAAAATACAAGGTAACTCGATCATTTGATAGTAGTTCTTGAAAAAACTTTGGATGTTTAAAGAATTTAGTCAGCTGGTTTTGACCTTCAGCCAAACCATTTGTTTCTTCTCATTAAATCATTATTTTTCAGGGAAAGAAAAAAAAATCTTTTTAAATCATTGCAGTCCTATATTGTGGTGTTCTTTTTTTGTTTAATTGGGTTTTTCTTCTTGTTTTTGGGGCTTTCTGTGTTTTGTTGGTTTGGTTTGGGGTTTTTTTTTAGTTTTGAAGTGTATCAGTAGGCATATTTCAGTATATTTTCATTGTGTTTATTTTAAATAAAGACTGGAAATGCAGAAGTATTTTTTACTATCAGTTACTTGTTTATGCTCTTAAGTAGAAGCAAATCTTTTTTGACAACCTGCTGCAATTATAGATGCAGTGTAATTGAAGACCTCCTCTTGTGGACTCGTTTGAAAAGGCGATGATAGCCTATGCTACACAAACTGCCTGTGTTCCCTCAGAAGCAGACTTTAACACAGCTTTAGAATGACGTTACACTGTCAAAAAAGGCACTGAAACACAGCCATTAGTTGCATGCCACAATGTAAAGTAAGTGATGATCCATACATGGCCTTGTACATCAAATGAAGTTGCAAAGTAGGAGACTAAACTTATAAGTACAGGTCTTGACTCATCCATCTCTACTGTTGCTCGCCATCCTTGGTTGAGAGAGATTCATGGCCATGATGGGAGATTAATGCTGACTGATGATGGGCAGCCTAAAATCTTTGCCTCCTTCTTCTCTCTCCAACCATGAAAAAAGCAACCATATTCCCCTCACTTTAGCCTGATAGTCATTGACTCCAAAATGTCTTGTTATGATCTTCAAGAAGTTCTCTAAGTGCAGAGAAATCTGTATTGACAAATTTAATCTTGTAAAAACATTAATTGTGCAACTTTGGAATCTGTTTGTTATGAAGGAGTTTAACGTGCCTACTCAAAATCAATTCTGTCACCAAAAAATACTCTAACTACACTTTACTGCTGTCACTGATTTTATTGCTTTTATAGATAGCATCATTCACACACAGAATGGAAGAATAATGTCTCTTGATGTAATTGTTAAGATATTTATGGTAAAATACAAGCGAACAATCTGCAACTGAAGGATATTTTTTAAAGCTCATTCCACCCTAGCCTTTTGCAACTGAGGTGATAATGGAAAAAAATACATAGCCAAACATCAATCTGTATACATTTATCTGTCAGTAATTCTTTTTCTCTTGTTTTGTCAGCCACAACAAAAATAATAATCAAATTTCAACTGTCAAAGCCATAAGGCTTCTTAATCGTGACCAAACATTGGGATGGCTTGTTGGAATTTCAGCCAGCAATATACCCTCATGGCCAAGAAGGTCAATGATGTTCAGGGGTGCCTTAAGAAGAGTGTGGCCAGCAGCTTGAGGGACTTTTTCCCCTTTAGTCTGCCCTGGTGAGACAGTATCTGGAGTATTAAGCCCATTTCTAGGCTCCACAGTTCAAGAGGGACAGGGAACTACTGAAAAGAGTCCAACAAAAGGCCATGAAGATGCTGAGGTTGCAGATTCTTTTTCTCTGTAGATGTTCAAAACCTGCTTGACATCATCCTGTGCAACCTGATCTAGGCATAGCCATGTTAGTATTGGGCCTGGAATAGATCATCTCCAGAGGTCCATTCCAACCGCTCCCATCCTGTGATTCTATGACTAGGTGTGAAGATTGTTCAGTAACAGTTTAGTGAGTTTACTATCTAGATTTTTCTACCCTCAGCAGTAGCTGTTTTCCTCTGCCTTAAAAGTGGTTCTTCAAACTCTGTTATTTACTTTAAAGAAAACAGGTTATCAAAAAGGACAATGTCCTTCCTCAAAGGACTGAAACAGTGCTGACCAATAAAAGGCAGATAGAAAAAGATAGGCTATTTGTCTGGTTTTCATCCTGTTCTGGTCCTTTGTGTGTGCTTTCTGTTTCTACACAACAAGCACATGACAGGACCTGACATGCATCTAAATAGAAATGAAAGTGTCTGCAGTTGAGCTTAGTCCACTTCTCTCCATTTCTGGCTTTGCCTAGAAAGCCAAGGCAGATGCATTTCTACAGTTGTCTCCCAAAGCTGTCTGCATTAGCTTGAATAAAACAGTCCCTAGATAATTTCAGCCAGCACAGGAAGGTCACTTCAGCAGTGCCTCCTCAGCTTCAAAGAATTTGCAAGAAATTTGCAAGGTTTGCAATGGCTTTGGTCCTGTGAGAAAGAATTAATTATTACCAATCCAGTGGCATCAGAGGCCTCCAGGATCAGTGAGAAGGGGCTACCTAAGCTACTTGTCCTTAGTGAAAAGTGCGTAGCTTTGGAGACCGCTTCAGAACTTACAGTCTCAACTGTCATGCAGTAGAGAGGCATGAAGAATCTGCATTAAGCCTGTGTCCCTTTGGCAAAGTGTTTCCCCCCCTTTCTGTTAAACCTCAGATAAATCCACGAGCATGCAGTTCTTTGCAAGCCTGTCGTTTAGCTTGTTTTGAAGATGCTGATAGAAGCAGGGAATCATTGACATTGGTAAAAGCTCCAGAAATGTGATGATGATGATGATAGATGTTAGTACTGTGCACTCCGGACAAAGACAACTTCTTGCAAACTGCATAGGAAAAGATCAAGAATTTATGACTGTGACTGTAAAAATCCTTCTATAAAGTAGAGCTTCCCTTCTCAATTGCTCAATGTGGTAAATGACCTTGTTGACACTTCCAGTCTCTTTCAATACAAATTAGAACATGTTAGCCTACACTGAAAGCATCTCTTTAAGCCACTTCAACACAATCTGTAGGAATGTGTGTATCTGTGCCCTTTCTTGCTGTTCATGAAGCTTCAACTGTAAATATTACTGATACTGACACATATGTTCTGTAGCTAGTTTGTAGACATCTCCACCCCTACACCCCCTTTTGGGTTACTGCAGCTGAATTCCTTCCATCACTGGTCCTTGTATCTCATGTGTTTGAGGAGGGCTATTGATTATCTTCCCTTACCTTCTTTACATATGAGTGTGACAGAGGGGAATATCTATGCTTTTACTCTCCAGAGTCTCTGAAAGAGCAAATCCCTGTGAAAAAGGGGAAAAACTAATGTATTACTTCCTTCACAACCCATGGCTAATACTCCACTCTGCTAATGAACTAATAACTAGGCAAAGTAAGCCATCTTGTAGCTTATTTAAGATCTTATCTTATGATATGCTTGAGTGTCTTACTTAAGATACACTTAACAATATAGATCAGATATATTTGGATACCCTTGTTATAGGGTTATTGAATTACTGTCAACAGAAAAAGGGAGGTTTATATCGACTTCAGCATAGTCATGGATTCATTTAGGTTGGAAAAGACCCTTAAGATCATTCAGTAAAATTAACTAATTAACTAATAGATTTTTCATGAGACAAATAATGTCCTCCAGGCTCTTGGCAGTTGATTATCAAGTGGCTCATCACCTAACACAAAGAGAAAGAAAATATGAAATATGCATTTTAGATAATAAATATTTCTTTTTCCCACTTTCTTCATTTTGTTCAGGGTGGACTGGTGCTGGGAAAGGTCTAGGAATCTCATTGTGGCTCTTTTTATTCGCGCCTAAAGACTTATAATTTGAAAGAAGATGGCTCATGGTTCCCTGGCAGTCTATAAAAAGGAAATTCAGAGGAAACACCTTTCAGTTTTCCGTCAAAAACATTCAGCCTCCCAGTGCTCAAGAAGTATGAGTGTGAACTTGAGGCATGAACCTGAATCTCTTTGAAGCAGTTTATTCCAATGCCCCTGTATTTCTGCTTCACTTCTCTACCTGCCTACCTCTCCCCTCTTCTGAACAGGATGAGTATCTGTAGCTCTTTATTCCTGCATGATTTAATGAACTAAGTACAGAAGGCTCCTGTAGAACTTTAGAATAATAATAGTGATCATCATGGCACATATTGCTGCTCTTTCCAGCACTCTTCAGCTCTAAACAATCTTCTTGCCGTCAGTGAAGAAAAATACAAACACAGAATTTGGCACTTGAGAGGGAGAAACAAAAGAGCATTGTGAGCAGATCGCTTAGTTATGAAGGAGCATTCCAATTGCTGCTGCCAGGGGAGGTCTACACATCACTCACTGTTTGAGGGACACCCGACTTTCTTTCTAAAATGTACTTGTATATATGGTGAGTATGGCTGCTAGCTGCTTGGCTCTCAAGCACCAGCTTTTCTCATGCGCCACATGTAACAATTATGATTCAACTTCAAGAAGGAATTGTATAACAGTTTCTTGTCTAGGGAGAGAATTCAATAGTCACAGAGATATCAAATGAATTCTGAGCTAAAAAAATCTTAATGTTTGTCTCTACTTGCTTACTCTTCTCGTTTGGTTCTAATTTTAGTCTTCTTTATGACAAAACAGCATTATTGAGTACTGATGCAACCATAGTTCTGTTGTGATCATTCTTTGGGAGCCCTCACTATATGACACACAGCATTTTGAATAGTTTCAGGCATCTTAGGCTGAGGAACTGCATTTTACTGTTATTTGGGAATGTGAGGAGGAAAAAGTAAAAGGAAAATGTGTTTTCCTCTGCTGGTAGGTCTTATCTTTCTTTTCATTATCTAAGCTGTTTGTACAAAATATCAGAGGAGATGTGATGTCCTCTGCCTAAGGAACTATCAAATACCCTCAATTGATATAGTTGCTGTGTCTTCAGACCAAAAGAGCTTACAGGGTTGAGCTATGTGTGACTAGCTTGTTACAGTGGCACAAGATGTGTTTTAGGTTAACTGTAGTAAAAGCTGGACCATATTTCTACTTGCAGCATTACAGCTGTAGAAATCTTGTTCAACTAAGCTAACTTTGAGTCTAACAAGATCTATAAGCAAACTGGTAGCTTGAAAATTAGGTTGCTTAGATAAATCCCTTAATGGATTTAGATGAGTACAGTAGCCTTAATAGTTAATAAAACTACTGAAAGGTAAATTGAGCCACTTGAAATATCTATGTAAGGTATTCCTCCTGAGGTGGATGCCTGAAATAGAACCCAGTGTCTACACAAACCACAAACGAAATAAAACCTCTCTATTTCTTCATGACTCCTCCTGAAGTCTACATGGCTCGAAAGAGGAATTAAAATGACTGTGGTGCACAGAGCTGTCCTCAGCAGCATTGTTGATTCCACATGCAATTATTTATTTATGTATGCATGGGTTCCCCAGCATACCTCCCATAGAACAGTTGAGTTATCAATTCTGGAAATCAATAAAACACATCTGGTAAGTAAAATTTGGACGTTATCATGCTGTGAAAGCTTTTGTAATACTTCCTGCATTCATTATTAATGGTTTATTATAGAATTAATAATTTAAAGTTGTCTCTGATAATTCTAACAGTCCCCAGTCTGCTATGGATTTTTTTATGATGATGATGATGTTTGGTATAACTTTGTGTTCTGGGACCAATACTCTTCATATCTTTTTGAAGCTTCAGGGACTAATCAAAGCACAGTAAAGCTCTGGGAAAATGAATATATAAGTGTTATTTAATATAAAGAAAATGTAAGTTGTACGTGAATCTCTCTGTCTCTTTTTTCCCCCTCCTTTCTTCAAAGGCTCCTACATTTTTTCTATTTTAGCAATTCACTTCTCTGATACTTCACAGATATAAGGGGTCTAACACTTCTGAGACCTAAGTAAAGTTGAAATTGAGGATTCTACCATTTGAATAAAGAAAACACTATCCAGCAGCTCTGGTGGCTAATGATAGTGGCAGTCCAAACAGGAAAGCATTGAATTTTCAGTATTGGTGTCAACCTGTCACTGTAAAGAGAGGAAGTTAGCTCTTAGATGAATTGAAAAACAAAGACTGAGAGGGGATCCTGCTAATACTTATAAGTATCTAAAGGGCAGGAGTCAAGAGAATAGGGATGGGCTTGTTTCAGTGGTGACCAGTGATAGGACATGGGACAACATGCACAATCTAGAACATAGGAAGTTCCACCTAAACATAAGTAGAAACTTCTGTGAGGGTGATGGAGCACTGGAGCAGGCTGCCTGGGGAGTTTGTGGAGTCTCCTTCCTTGGAAACTTTGAAAACCTGATTGAACACATTCTTGAGCAAGTTGATCTAGGTGAACCTGCTTTAGCAGGGGTTTGGACTAGGTGATCTCCAAAGGACACTTCCAACTCTTACCATAGTGTAATTGTCTGATTAAAATCAGTGGTGACCACTAACTTAAACAGAAAATATTTTGTACTAAGTCCTTTTGTGTGCTGAGGTACAGAGAATCTAGTATTGCAAGAGTGAAAAAAGAGAAAGAAAGGCAGTTACACTGCATAGAATTCCAGTGGAATTATCCCAGAACAGTGAGAATATGAAAATCTTTCTTACATATAGTCATGTTTTAAATATAAAAATGGAAAGGTATTGAATGCAAGGTAGGACTTAAAATATATCTATTTGAATGGTCAAACTCAAAATTTAAATAGAAAAAAAAAATCTTTTCCCAGTTCCTGTGTCAATGACACTGGAGATTGGGCTGTTATAGTTCACAAAATCAGAAACTGGATGAAGAAGAATAGAACTGAGTTCCAAGCTTGGTGCTAATTGAGGAACTGGCAAGACTGGCATCAGTAATGTAGAAGACAAACTGCTGTTCAGCAGGCATATTCTCATCTCCAAAAGGAGGAATGCTAATTTTGTTAAAGTCTCTGTATCAAAAAGCATTCCTGAGAACTCCAGAAATAGATTTTATTCTACTTTTGAGGATCACACACAGGGGAATATTTGTGGTTTTCCTTTCTTCTTCTTCTTTTTAAAATTGGGCATTTTTCTAGGCAGTAACATTTCCTCTAAAATAAGTGAAGACTTTTTGAGGACATAAGTCCTCCATCTTTCTGAGGAGAAGCTCCTTACAGTCAATGGAATTGTTTGTCATATAAAACTTGGTTTGGCTGAGGATTCTTCTTAGAGTAACACTACTAGAAAAACTCCAGTGAGTTTGGGGTAGGAAAGATCAGTGGTTAGAACAGACCTTTTTTAAAATGTCCTCAAACAAACCCGGGTGGGGGTCACTTAGAGCTGCATTCCAACACCTGAACAGATCCTACAGGAAGGCTGGAGAGGGACTTTTCATAAGGGACTTTTCATAAAGGTGTCTAGCAACCTAGCAACAGGTCTCTTCTCCCAGACAACCAGCAATAGAACAAGGGGACACAGTCTCAAGTTGTGCTGAGGGAAGCATAGGCTGGATGTTAGGAGGAAGTTCTTGACAGAGAGAGTGATTGGCATTGGAATGGGCTGCCCAGGGAGGTGGTGGAGTCACTGTCCCTGGAGGTGTTCAAGAAAAGCCTGGGTGAGGCACTTAGTGCCATGGTCTAGTTGACTGGCTAGGGCTGAGTGCTAGGTTGGACTGGATGATCTTGGAGGTCTCTTCCAACCTGGTTTATTCTATGATTCTATGGATGAGGCATTTAGTGCCATGGTCTAGATGACTGGATAGGGCTGGGTGCTAGGTTGGGCTGGATGATCTCGGAGGTCTCTTCCAGCCTGGTTTGATTCTATGATTCTTCTATGATTCTACAAGGGGGAATGGTTTGAAGCTGAGGGAGAGTAGGTTTGGACTGGATCTCAGGATGAAGTAAGGTACATTTCATGCTAGCTTTAAGTATTTACCAGGGTTAGTAAAAAGCCTCTGGTTTTATTTCTCAAGTGGTTTTCACCAAGTTGTGTCACGAAATGCACAGTTGATATAATAATGCAACCAGCTTGCTCAAGCTGGATCCATCACCTATAAGAGAGTCGTCCTATCAAACTTGTGCTGTTTTATTTGTGTTGACAGCCAATACTGAGCTAATTTAAATACAATGTTTTAGCAAAGAAATACAAATTGTTGCCTTGCATTCTTGCTGTTTGCATTTTAAGTTAAAATGTAACTTTATTACCTCACCATTGGAACTGTCAAGTTAACACAACATTTATAATGATAAATGTATCAGTTACAGACTTTTGGCAAGAGCTTATTTTGACCCCTATCATCCTTTCAGAAGCATTAATATAACACGCCTCTGTTTTCATGCTTTATAAGTCCTGCACTGTATATTTAGCAATGCATTTTATATAGGTCTGATATAAGTCATGTTTCCTCTGTCCATTTATGATGTTTGCATGGGCCTCATTAATGTCATCTCATATGGTGTATAGGATACATAATCAGGAGCACCAAAAGGTGTGAGAGCCTTATTTAAGGGTCAGGGCTAGCAGCCTGACCCTTATGAAAGCATTCAGTGCCTTACAAAATTCACATTCCTTTGTTGATGCTATCAGTAATTTTAAAGGAGTACCTCTCTAATTTATTTCAAACCTGGCCACAGGACAGTAAACATAGTCCCTTAGCACAATGCAATAATGCTTAGAGAAATGAGAGTCTTTCTGAAAAGAGCATGCTGATAAATCTGTTAAATCTTCCAATTCTCTAACATGGCTTTTCTTTGAAAGTGTTTTTAGACAATCTTGGGACTGGTTCATATGTCTGGAGAAATAAAATTAGTCCCAAAAATGGTTGTTTCTTCAGAATATGTCAATAATATAAAAAATGAAGCCACGTGTTTCAGTCAAAGAACAAAATCTGAAGTGATTTGTTATGGCACTAAGGAATTTCATAGAAAGAATTTCATAGGTGCCTGCTATTCTCACTATCTTGCATGAGCCAGACTCTACTGGCTGGCTGAGCCAATATACCTAGGGAAGGCAGCAGGTCTAATGATGCTTGCAATGTACTTTGTTTTAAAAAAGGAGACTGTTTGAATTGACATTTGGGGCTAATACTTTAAAAAAGAAAACCACAATTTTCTCTGAGGTGAAAGACCAGACATATTTATGAACAACTCTTTAACAGCTATGAATTTTCCTTTATGAACTCCTACTCTTGGCCCTCTGAATCAGCTGTGATTCACATTATAATTCTGGCTGTTTGCCAGCTAAAACTACTGCCAGACAATTGCAGATGGAAACTATAATCCTCAGAGTGAGCTGAAAAATCAGCATTTGTAGAAGGGAGTCAACTTCCAAACACAGATGGATGTGTGAGGGACAATGGTTCCTCTTCTTTTTAAAGAGTTAATTTCATTTCTTTTGTATAAACATGAGAGTCATAGCATGGGGAAGTGATTTGGTATGGTTCAGGCAGTATTGTAGATGTGATTTATATACACATTTAAATTAAGAACAGTGAAGGTCAGAAACATTATATTCATTTTATAAACATGTCATATTTAGTCTCTCAGACTGATATCACATCTCAACCTTGGGATAAGTCAAGGTCTGACAGTGGCTAAACATTGATGTAAACTGGAGCAACCTCAAGGTTTATTTTGCTATTTGGAGACTGCCAGAAATCAGATGTCCTGTGCTCCACAGGAGTCATCTACATCCCAGACTGCATCTTTTTTCTGGGTGCTGGAGCCCATGTGTCTGGAGAAGAGCTGAAGACTGAACGATTATATCTGTATTTTATCTGTCCCCTCTGCTGTCTGGTATATCAGCTATTATTATTCAAAATTATTTGCCTTTGACATACTGCATTGGGAAAGCTTATTTATAGAAATGTTATTATTTCATTGCTGAAAGTATTCCATGCTGCTATTTCCCCCTAACAAAATCACAGTGGAGTGTTGGAACAGACAGCTTTATAATAAGAGACAATGTAATTGATAATGCAGACTTACTTGATAGTGAAAAATGAGACTGTCACTAGCCTCATGGAAAATCATTTTGGTAGAACAACCTTGCAAGTGAAAGAAAAGAAGTAACCCAAACTATGAAAATTAGCTCACAAACTGCTTTCCTATTCCATGCTGGTTTAGCACTTATATCTTTATTAGGCCATCTTTGATATAATTTGCCATTATCAAATCATTGAACATACTAATGTTTCTGAAATAATCAATAAAAGAGACATTTAGGCAGTGTTCAGCCAATCTTATTTGTTTTGAATGATACCTTAGTGCATATCAGCTCCTCTACTCTTTTTCTTTTGTACATCTCTGCTTGCTTGCACTCTGAAGAGTTTTGAATAAATATTGTAATCTATTCTTATTAATTAATACACAATTGGTTCAATGAGAAAGATGTTGTAATCATCTACAAACACCTGAAGGTTGCTAAAGAATTAAAGGAGAGACGTTACTAACAGTAGTATGTAAAGGCTTTATTCTCTGAGTAGTGGTGCAAAGTGAAAGGAAGTACATTGAGGGTGAATAAATACAACCTCTGTAGCAAAATAACCTAAACCTGAAAACATATTTCAAGAGAGGGAAAGAGGGTCCCCTGCAATGCATGTTTCTGCACCATCAAAGCTAAGGCATTAATCATCTGTATCCATTTTAAGATGGACCTGAGAAACAAATAAGGAATAAATGTGCTGCAGGGAAGCTGCTACATTAGCAGAACCCATCTATGCACATTTTAAAATGGACCTGAGAAGCAGATGAAGAATAAATATGCTCCAGAGAAATTCCTGCATTAGCAGACTTGGGTGGTATACTAAGCCTTTTCCACACCTAATTATTGAGATTCTTCAATAGATCTGCAATTAAGCTGCTGATCTTCAAACTGTTTCCTGATAAGATATCTTACAGGATGTGCATTAGTGAGTCAGCCTTTCATAAGCTAGAGATTATTTTTTCAAACACACAAAGGAGCTGTTTTTCTTTCTCTCTGGAGTAAACTTTACAATTGTAAGTGATATTCAAGATATCATTTCATGAGATGTCTTTCTAAGGAAGGACATCCTTCTTCCTTCCTTCCAAGGAAGGACATCTCATGTCTAGAGTAGGACCCAGTACAACTTAGCATCACATGGTTTAGACATTTCTGTTAGTACTTAAAATTCAACTTCATTCAAGAGCAAGCAGCAATAGCCAGAATGAAATTTGTAGTTTCCTGTGGAGCAATGCTTTTAAGTATCAACTTCTTTGATTGAATGTAACTTGCAGAGTTGCCTCACCAGATCTGCCATGGCAGTATGTCTCACAGAATCATTACCTTCTCCAGTGATTCACTGCCAGCACTGCACCATTGCTTTCAATAGCATCGTGATACCCTGGGCTAGATTTTCCTGCCATGTTCTTTTTTGTATTCTGCCAACACAAACAGCTCCCCAAGTCTTGAGATCTAGAGACCTCTGAAGAAAAGTCAGGTTGTCATTTCTCTGTCTATGGATAAGGCATCTCTTGGAATCTTGTATTCAAGAGACTTCCATTTCTGTTTCCTTGTTGCTTCTGAATATGGAACCTCACACATCAGTGGAGAAAAATGTGGAGAGGACAAAACTCAGCTGGTTCACAGAAGTCTGGTACCAAACTCCCATGATTTAAAAAATCCCTGTCAGATTGCTGATGCATATGGAAGCCACACTTTCAGAATTCCTATGATCTTTAGAGTAGCTCCTCTGAAGTGTGTTTAAGCTAGTGAAGAAATGATACCCAGTGCAAAGTAAATACGTGTGTGTGCAAAATTTTTCTTCATTTCCTTCCCATGAATTGGCTTCAGGCCTGGTATTCTGGATGCAATGGCATCCTGATTTGAGCAAATGTCATCTGACATCAGGCTTACCAAGCTAAACATACACATTGTATGTTTAATAATTCCTTAATAAGTACTGCTCATGTTCTGTATGCTGCTTGATATGCCAAGTGAAAACTCATTTTATTTTCAAATTGGGCTAAACCCTTAAACTATTGACTACAATAAAGACAAAGCAGATACACTGTCTCACTGATTTTATACTAGCTTCACCTAATTTGAAAAGAGTACTTTTTTTTTAGTATTAAGTTAGCCATATAGACATTATTGTATTTTGTAAGTGACTTTGACAGACTGAAGATGTTAACTTTATAAAAGAGCTACTAAGCACACACTGTGGCAACTTTTCATAATGCTTTTATTAACAATAAATGATTTTGAGGCTATCATGACCTGAAATACCATTGTAATACTACTAAAGTCTTTGCAGCAGCATGTCACTGCAAATAGGCCAAATTAAGTCCTATCTTGCTTTCTGTTCAAGTGCATGATTGTTCTTTAACAACTTTTTGACTGGCTTGTCAAAGAATAGGGCAATAGCAATGCTGGGGCTGAGCTGATTTTATTAGAGAAAATGTATTTCCTGACAATTGAAGGACAACTTGGAATATGAGCTCTGAGCTCAGCTTAGGTGCCTTCCTCAGAACAAGCTTTCTTACTCTGCTGCTGACTCCTAAGGTCTAGGAGCCTTGAGTGTTTACAGGAATGAAGCATCTACTGTTTCTCTGATCAATCTATTCCAGTGATTCATCACATCTCTCCTGATATTCTGTGTACATGATAGGAAATTTTTAATCCTGTTTTATGTAGCTGAACAGCCTATTAGGTGTGGTGACTCATGGAACACTACACAATGAGGCTTTCTTTTACCTGATGCTTTTTGCTGTAAAACCTTTTAGAGAAGAGCAAGTGTTAAGCCCCAATTGTACAAAATAGGGTGTCAAACAGTTAATGGCTTAACAACATTCTGCAGATGGCCAGACTAGGATATTCAGTGTTCCTGATGGTAAAAGAGCATTGCAAGGACACCCAAACCAGTTCTGCACTGAGCAGGAGTGTGCCTTGTCAGGTCATCCTCAGCATTCACTCTCACAGCCCCAGATGGCTTTTAAATGTTCTGAACTGCTTTGTCTTCTCCATCTAGGATGGAGAGAACTTGAAGAGATTTGGCTCAGCATAAGATGAATATGCATAGATGGCTTTGAGTTTGGAAATATTCCTGTGCATCTCTGTGGTGTTGTCTACATAATAGCATTTGAAAGTGAGAGTATGTGGGGCTGAGCACTATTCAAAGGAACATTTTAGTGGCATGAAAAATCTAGAAGTGGAATAGGATAAGAACTTTTGAATCATCTGAAATTGCAGTCTCTGGTTATGGTTAGAAGAGAGATCAATATAGGAATGCCAAAGGCTGAAGGAGATTTTCGCTGTTAGCTCTTCTTACCATTGCTTTAAATAGAAAACATCTTTTTTTCAGCTGCACAGACTGCTCGAATGCCCAGTGTTAAGTGAACAATCCAGACTATTAAATACCCTTAGCAGGTCGTAGGCAGTTTCAAGATATCTATTTTCTTTACTCTTCTCACCTATTCTTTGTCGTGTTGTATTTTAAGTGTTTAATAATTTCTGCTAGAATTACTGCTTCTGTCACAAGCTTTCACCTACTGACAACTTGAGTATGTCCTGAATATATAATATTAAATTATATCTATATTTTATGTTTTATTGTTTGTTTCATTTATTTTAATTGGGAAGGGTTAAAGCATTCTTTTAAAATTACTTTATTTTAACATTAAAATAAATATCTGTTCCCACTAAGGAAAGTCTGACAGGGTCTAAGCAGTTTATACTTGCCATGAAATATAGCAATGTTTCAGGTAGATTAAACCTTGACAAAAAGTTAAATCAAATTATATTCTCTATGCTCGATTTTCTTTGGGGAGCTAAAACACACTGAAGTGTAAAAGTCTAATTAATTATATAGTATGCTAATAATTTTTAAATTAAGAACACTTGTGATTTAACTCTCACATGCCAGGAGCATGTTTGCAGTTGACTATGACTATCAGAGATTAAAAAAATTAGAAAAATAAGAAATCAGTTGCCAATACTACTTTTGCTGTGAAGATTCTTACAGTGATGGTGAACAGAAGAATGACAAGCATGGCTCAGATAAAAGGGACATCTCTGGAGAGGATAATAGCCTCTGTCTCTTTTTCACAGCTATTGTATGCAAGAGCTACAGTTTAATTTATCAATCTCAGTCTATTCCTCCAGCTGTAAAACAGATTTATATTGTTCTAAAATTGGCATACATTGGCTTCCTTGAACACATGCTGTGAAAGTTTAAGGGTGGGCCAACTGTGACTTGGTGACAAATGGGAACCAGATTCCAGAGCTGGATTGTGTAACTGGATTCAGGAACACACCACCACATCCTCCTCAGACACCAGCCACTGAAGAAAAGGCTTGGCCCTTGTGATCCCTCAGCTTTATGCTGAGTATGACGCATACGGAATGGAATCCTTTGTTGGTTAGCATAGGATCACCTGAACTGTAAGCTCTTCCCTGCAAGTGCCATCCCGTACTTCACCCACCCCCCATCCCAATGTGATAGACAAGATTTAGCAGTGAACTTGGGCTCCTCAGGAGCAAGTATAAGCAAGAGCCTTTCTGCACACCATTTCCTAGTAATAGCTGTAACCTTCCAGCACTGTCACTTCCAGAAGCAGGTAGTCTCTGTGAAAATACTTTACTGCAGAAAGTGAAGTTACTTAGAGGAGACTCAGCTGAAAAGTAGAAAGGTTGAACAGAACAAGTTCTGTTCTAGCTCAAACCAGGACACATTCATACCTTATGTATGTGTATTTTTATTGACTCTGTGAGAGGACACTCCACAATGAGAACTTCCTCCCCCCCAGCCCCAAGGTGAGATCTAGTGCATAGCTATGGATGAACTCTGGAACAGATGATTCTCAGACTCATATCACCTCTTTTCTTCACATAACCCATTTTTCTGACAGCATCACTGCCCTCCCATATGCTTAGTCTAGTTGATGGTAAAGGACAGCAGAACATGGACTTCTCATGTTTTGTGTTCTCTCTGCATTTTTTCAGACTCAACAGCTGAAAACACTTCCAGATAGCAGTGGATAAATAAATACTCTGTGCTTTCACTCAGAATCTTCCTAGAGCTGGAAACTCAATCTGAACAGATGCTATAATACATTGTAGTGGCCATGGAAGGGCTAGGAACAATCTGTGCTGTTTATAAACACTATGAAGCAAAAATAAAACAGGTTTTTCTGTTGTGAAGACAGATTTTGAGACAGTGATCCAAGGAATCATGAGTAAAAATCACTGTAGCTGTGTAATACTGAATATATCTGGAATGTGGTGCCACACATTTCCTTCTCGTGGAAAGGCATCCAAAATCAGTTTCATCCATAATAATACCTTGTGATAACCCTAACCCTAACTCTAACCCTAAAACTAATGGACTCTAACCCCAAACCTAACCCTAATGTAACCCTAACCTCAACTCTAACCCTAAGTCTAAACCTAGTGGAACCTAACTCTAATGAATCCTCTCCATAACCTTAACCTTCAATCCTAATGCTAACCCTCAACCTAACCCTAACTCTGCATTACAGAGCAGGCAGGTAGAACATTTCAATTATCATGAAAAAATGGGAAGGATCAAACCATCACTACAAACAAATGAGAACAAATGCAAGCCTACATGCAGTTTATCATCAGTATTGAGCTGTTACTTATTTTCAAAGTAATTGGAGCTAATGCCAAAACACAAGAGTAAGGATTAAATTTATTTGCTCAAACTTTGTTAAAATGTAAACACCTTCATCCAGGGCTGCATTTCCTACTTTTCTACAGCAAATCATCTTCCTGTGCTTGTAAAATTCTTTCCTGCTATAGTTTTCTGCCACCTGTAAAGGCAGCATGTCTGGATTATGACCAGCACTTAGCTTGTATTGTGTCCATTTCCTCAGAGTAGTACCATCCCCAAATGCTGTATCAGTGGTGTAATTAAAGGTGAAATAATTTACAGGTGAGATTTCCCTAGGACTAGGAATGTATAACCTGCAGCTCAGAAGTTAGAGCCTCACCTCCAGACGAAGCTCAAAGCAAGCTGGTGTCTTTCCTTGGCAGTGATGTATTTTCAAGCATGTGAGTAAAAGTTCCTGCCCTCTGTACAGAAGCAGAGTGGGAGGACAACAAAGAGCTGACTTTTTTCCCCCCTGCCTTGACCGTGGCCTCCTTTTTTCTACAATGTCTTGAATCCAAGGTTGTCTCCCAGTGTGAGCCAGCTGTTCCACCTCAGAGTCTTGTAGAAAGGATATTGAGACAAGGTGAAAAGCACTAATTGGAATGGGCTGCAGCTAATGCCATACATTTACTCCAAAAGTGAAAATCACCTGTGGAGAAAATTAAAAGAGGGAAGAAAGAAGTAGAAAAGCAAGAAGAATACTCTGCCTAGCTGGTAGGAAGGAGAAGCAATGGAGCTGCCTAACAGATGTGGTTCCCTGGCTATTTCCCCTATGTAGCTAGTGGTTCCACTGTGATAGCTTTCCTTTAGTGATATAAACTTTTAGTCAGGAGCTGTGCAAATTCCTTTCAGATTGTTCAGGAAATGCCATTTTTTTGTCTTACTCTCTCATGGACAGCCAGCTGGCAGTCCTTCACAAACTGGAAATTCAATGGATTCCTGGCAACTGTTTCCCACTTTTCCTTCAAAAGAGCAGCACACTGTGTTACAGTGTCATTTTGTTATGGTTTATGTCTCGCACAATGAGCAACATCAACAGGGATATTAGGGATATTTGCAAATTCTTAAGTATCCTGGTGTCCCACTGGTAAAACCAGTAGATTTCCATTTCAGTTTGAAAGAGCTTCAAACAAAGTAGTAACTTCATACCTTCCAGTTTTGGTATGTAGAAATCCTGGTTATCATTAGGATCTCCTTCTAGATGTCAAGAAGTAGTTAACTTAATAGTAGCAAGTGAACAGGGATGCTTCAAGCTTTAATGACCAGTTTTCTTAAGGAGGATGACTTTTACCTAAATAGTCAATAATTGCTTTTCATCTATCTCAGTAAGTGATGTGGCTCAGAAAAGGATTCAGACTGCCTGTGCAGCACATATGCAGTAAATACTTATTTGGTCATGTGCTTCATATGGAAAAAAATAGTAATTTGCCAATAAACTTGTTAAGAAGTCCAGGTGTTTGGAGGATCTTTTGATAATTTTAATGTTATCATGTATTTCTGGTCATGTCAGTTCTTTAGTTATGATTAAAACTATGAGAACAAAAGAAAGGAAGAAACTTAAGGTTTATCAGTATGGAGTGTATGTGATTTCTAGTCTAGATACTGATCAAATAGGAAGTGTTTCACTGTTGTGTTACTATGCTTGTAAAGTCTTTAATTGTGCAGTGGTCTGTGGCCTGAAGAAGACTCCAAAGCTGTGGGTTGTTTACCATGGGTGTGTGTTTCTTCCATAGGTGAATACCATATCATGTAAGCATGGTTCTGTAAGAGGATAAAGAAAGCAAGGAATGTGTTTGTCTAATTCCTCACCTAGCAAAGCTTCCTACACAAGTTTATTAATATTTCATTGTTGCTTTAGCAGAGTTCTTTTCACACTTCTGTGTTCTCTCTTATTTACAACTGAGGAACATGGGCTCTTTTATGTTATTCATTAACAGGCATTTATCTGACAAATGCTGGTGGCTGTTGTTTTTTTTTCATGCAGAACTTCTGTGCTGCAAAGACTCTGCTGGCTACTTGGATGAAGGGTGTTAATACTTGAGAGAATCTATTTCCCATCTGCATCCAAGGCAAGCTGATTCAATCCAGATTTGAATACAAGTGAGTCTCTACATTTTATCACAGGAGGAAATGAGATGTGAGATATGTTGTAGGCTAGGATCATATAGTCTACAAAAGTATGTATTATCTGGATGGCAAGAGGTGGTCTTTGTCACCCTATAAGGCCCAGGGAGATGGTTTCATTATTCAGAGGAGTAAGTAATTCAATGAAGAATTTATCCAGGTTGACCTTGTTAGAATCACAAATAAGGCACAGCCTGTATGTACAATAACAACTGAAGGAATTAACTGCTTCTGCAATATGACAATAATGTATGCTTATTTTGCCATTGGCAATAGATATGTAACTGTAGCTGGCAGCCTTTCTCCATCACATCCAGGTTTTGCAGTGGAACTACTTTAAAAATGCACCCCATACTTAGAAAGCCTTTGGAGTCACAGGTGGCATTAAATCTTGACTGGGAGACATGAGTTGCCATTTTTGGTCATAGCTGTGTGATACTTACATTGCCTCGTGGATTTCTTCAAATGAAAGCTGTACCTCTAACCAATGCTTTCAATGCATTTTAACTCCCATCAGAAAGCAAAGGTATAAATCAGATGATATGTGTGAGCCTGATTTTAGTTTCACATGACTTTTGTTTATCAGTTCACCTTAGTTCTGCATATGCATTTTGTTCCTCTGTTAATACCTAAAGTATTTTTATTTCAGTCTTGATAAAGAAGACTGTATGCTTTTTAACTAAGTCATAACTTCCTTATGACATGCAGAACTACTCCTATCTCACTCTTAGCTCATCCAGATAGTGGCCAGAATGAAAAACTAGCCTTGGCTGGCCAAGCTTACTAATACATCACAGCTCATGGTCTGTGAATTGAATACTTGGGTCAGAAATGCAGTCAGCAGTGTGTGTGCAGCAGCAGGAAGCAAATTCTAGTAAATATTTTTTCTAACTAACCCAGTGATATTAAAATGGCTGTTTTAATCACACGCTGATCTTCACATTAAGATATTTTCTTCATCATTCATATAATTTCATAGTGCTAATTCCTCACACATCTCATCAGTCTTACTTAATCAAAACAAAAACGCCAACAAGCCTGAACTATGGATTTCATAATCAACCAGCAGAACTCTACTGTATGTGTTCATCTTGTCTAAATGCTAAACTAAACGCAAAACTTCTGTTCTTTGACTTCCAGGAGCTAGGCTGAGCAGTGGGGGTTTCAATTAAAAACCACAGGAAAGGAAAGGAATATGTCAATAAAACCACAGACTTGTAAGTACTGCATACTAGTTTGCAAACAAACACAGCAAGCATTCTCCAAGTATGAGTCTATTACTGTAAATTTAGACTGAATGCATGATGTTGAAGGTGACTGTCCCAGCATGATCTTCCTTCATTTCATGTATAGTGAAATGCCTCTAGCTTTACATTCAATAGCTTGATCTAGTTAGGCTGCACTGAGACTAGCAGAGGAAAATGCCATGAAGTGGAGAGTGGCTTGAGCCAAATTAGCAACGTTTTGTTCTATTTCAAAAGAGAACGAGAACTGAAAGGGAAAGAGTAAAAGGTGGGGGAAAAAAGAGAAAGTCCTCATGAATAGATTCTAAGGCAATATCCTATGTAAGATTTTAAATGTAGACATCACTTGAATAGAAATGTAATGCCATGATTTGCATTATAAAGCTTTCTTAAATAATAACTGTCACTAGAACAGATTATGTTGATAATTAATTAGTTACAGACTGGGTGCTGTCACTTCTTTAAAAGGTTGAATTAAGGATCACCTATTTTACAGTGAAGAAATCTTGAGTGAGAACAGGGAAGGTGAAAAAAATTACAAACAATTTAAAATTCATAGAAAAATATATAATCTAATGCATTTTTTTAAATACAAAGCACCCTATGGTGCTTTTATTGCTCTCATATTAAAGAGAAGAACCAGTAAGAGAAAAACAATGTAGTTTACCTAATTAAGTGAGCAAAATGCAACTTGAATTTACAGAAGGTTAATAACTAACATTAAATGTATTGGCTCCACGTTATGTTTGAACTGTTAATAAAGTGAATTCACTGACTGCTCAAGCATTACAATTATTTCTCCACTAATAAAGAAATGTAAAGGGGAAAACCTATTAGCACAAAAAGCGAAACAAATATTCCACTGATTTTTTTCCACTTCAGCAGTCATTTTTTTATGAAACTCTTTCCTAAACAGTAAAAAAGCCATAAAGGATAGAAAGGACTTCAGCTTTGAAATCTGATACTGAGGCTCTTTAACTGAATAGGGGCTGAGCTACTGCTTTAATAGAGATTTTCAAAGGTGCTCAGCACTGACCTAATTCTGCTGCTTTTAAAATCTCTTGGTATTTACCAATGTCTTCAAGAGGACTGGAATCACACAAAAGCTGAACATTTTGAGAAGTCTGGCCTTCATCTTATTCACAAAAATGTAAAAAGCTATGGATAATACAGAATTATGTTCACCTCCTTTCTGAAAATCACAGTGGAGACTTCACATAACTTAGTTTTTTAAATTGTGAGCTGTTCTGTCCAAATCAATATGAAAGTCTTTGCAGGACATCTGAAATGTCAACAGACTACATAAATATAAACAGGTGCCTGGCAGTCAGTGAAAATTAGAGCTCTGCAATGTATGTGGTAAGATTACATGGGCTCAAGAATGTGCTGCCATAATCCAAGGAGTAGTTGCTATTTTATGGCTGTGAAGCCTAACTATTTGAAGAAGTGATGCTGGTGATTCTAGGCTAAATACTATTTAATCTGTTTTCTAAAGATGCTTGGTGCCAGAAAAAGAAAGCCCAGGCTGTAAGAATGGTAAGCAGGAGAGACAGCAGAATATACACCTATGTCATTCAAAGAAAGAAAAGTGCACTCGACCTAAAGCTAGAGTTGTTAATGTGTCTCAGTATGGATGTCACAGTGTGAGTTCTGATCTGCTGCTGAAATCTGCCCTTAGCTGACTTAGCTGAAAATAGCCAGATCATTTAGTCTAAGATGTCAAAGATAACCACATATGTTGGTAACTGGATCACTCTCCTGTGTCCTCTTAGATAGCAGAAATTAATTTCTCCTAAATGTGTTAATGCAAACAGTTATCTTGATTCAGAAGGAGCCTGGCAGCAGGCAAGGGGCTACAGCACCCTAATTAACTTCCCTTAGTGTCCCTCCTCAGCACTCTACCCCGAGAACTCCCTCTCTACATACCTTGCTAACAAACTTTATCGCTGCTTCTACTTTGTTAGTTCTCAGTTCTCCCCACTGGATAACTATAAAAAGAAGGGCAGGGTGAAAGCCTGGGAAAGGAGATCAGTAAGAGTTTTAAGGGGAAGACAGCAGAGATGAAGAAAAAAGAAGTGGAATGTTCAACGTAAGTGGGTCGTCTTCTGAAGAATATATTAGTCTAATACTTAGAGAGTTTATAAAGCCTGATTCAAGTCATGAATTATGCTTCAGTTACAGTTTAACGAGTGTTTTATAGAGCATGGAGGAATAGCCTTTCACTGTGGTTTTGGTTTCTGCACATGGTAAAGGTTTCTGATATAAAATATACTGATACAGAATCTTACTGTTGTATGCAGAAGTGTATTAAAACACACTGCTTTCAGTTACAAATCATCTCATTTGGTCCCATATTTGAACTCCTCACTCAGTACGGTCTGCTATTAATATAATCCCTGGTGGATTTGGGTGCTGTATGGTGGTTAGACTACTGGGGAGTTTTTGGAGTTGTCATTTGGCTCTGTTTCTTGTAGTTTTAGATAGGCACATATTGAACAGGAATAATTCTTAAGGGTGTAAAATGTTAAGAGTTTTCCCTGTCTTCCATTAAATTCGGTAGAAAATCTTCTTAAATGAGAGTTTAATTAGGCCTTTTGAAATAATATGCAACACCCCCCCCACCCCCCCCATTTCCACTCTATTATCCACTTTATTTCAACTGACAACTGATCCTAGAAAGTATTGAGTGTTCTGTGTAATTATTGAGTGCAATCATCTACTGAAGTGATAAGTTCCTCCAAGACTCTTCTGTCTCCTTGGAGGATTACAGCCCTGGTTTACCTATTTCTCCCCCTGAAAAAGGATGAAAGGAAATGTTAATAATTATCACAATAACTTCACAGAGAGAGTGATTTGCCATTGGAATGGGCTTCCCAGGGTGGTGGTGGAGTCACCATCCCTGGAGGTGTTCAAGAGGAGACTCGATGAGGCACTTAGTTGACTGGATACGGCTGGGTGCTAGGTTGGCCTGGATGATCTTGGAGGTCTCTTCCAACCTGGTTGATTCTATGATTCTATGATCAATTAAAGCAACAAGAAACAAGAAAAGAAACATAAACCATAAGATTTTTATACAGTAGAAGGTTGATGAATTAGTGGTAAACAGCAAGATTAACAGAGATACAAAAAACCTCATCTCATATTCTGAACTTTATGGACCAAGTACAACATCACTCATTCCCTTTGCAGAGGCAAAAAAAAACCCTATTTGAGAGACAGGAATATAACCCTGCAGACAAGGACTGTAAATGATCATGCCAAACAAAGAACACAGTGTCAAGTAATTAATTTTAATTTGATCAACTTACTTTTATGGGTGCACTTCACTGTGATTATTCAACTAGTTTTTGGATGACAGCTATGATGAGTGAATCATAATTAATACGTATCTCTTAGGAATCTAAGGCACAAAACATCTTAACATGTACTGTGTTTAATAATGGGAAAGAGATCTTGAGCATCCAAGAATTTGGGTAAAATGTGTCATAGAGTTCCAAAAACTTCTTTTGTGCAGAGTTTATCTAGTTTTATGTATATTACATAGCTATAATACTTGTAGATAATTGCTGGGTTTGCCTTTTCCTTTTTATCCTTTGCTTACTTTCTTATTCTCAAGAGACTTGAAAGTTATGTACATGAACATGTGAAATATAGTAGCAGGTTCTAGAAGGGCAATGAGCACATCTTCAGTACATGAATTGGCTGTCTAGCTGAAACTCTGTGGTATATTTCACTCCAAATACTGCTGGATTTCACTTATTTCGTGGTGTTCGGTGGTATTACAATGGCTGTCCTTTGTCTCTTACATGATAGTGAAGGCAACTACCACCAGGGTCAAGTGAGAAGAGCAGTTACCCTTTCATGTATCAGACATTGATTCTGCTACTCCTGATCTGATACCCCATTGTGAAATCCAGTTAGGGCCTCTCCATATTAGTGTTCTCAGACAAATCATGAAGGCAATCTCAAAGTCTTACTCTACATAAAAATCCCAGGTTAGAAATCCAGAGCAGCCCAGCCTTTTGGGTAGATTTTCTTCTTTAAAATTGAATCATATATTATTATTTTTTTTTTCTTTTAAAGCTGAATCTCTTAAAACTAAAATTTATTCTCATTGAGTTCAGGATGGGTAAATTGCTCAAAGATTTTTCTTTTCATTTTCCCATGCCCTTTATCCTGAGAGAAATTACAGTGATGATTAACAAATACATCACTATGTATGAGCAAATCTATGACTTGTATGGATGTACCTGGTCAGAGCTAGGGATTACTTTTTCTCTCATTCTTTGTAAATTGAACAGAGATTCTATCTTAAGCCTTCTTGCTCTTCCTCATTTCATAGATAAAACAGTTTAAATTATATCAAAATGACATAATTAGTTTTGAAAACTTTCATTTTCTATTTTTGGATGAAACTTTTATTTGAATAGTGTCTGATTTTTCTCCTAAACTCCATTTACCACTACTTGGTCACATTTCCCCACCACATTTGGTGGTGTGTTGCTTTTGTAGAGTATGTAAAATGCTCTGAAGCTATAAAATGTAACCTGACATCTGATTGTTACTGCTTTGTTTGGATTTCAGAGCATTTCCCACTGACTTCCACTGGCTTTGAATAGGACCCCAGCTTTTAACTGCCTATAATTATTCTGCAAAAGCAAGGAACAAGCTGTATTTGACAGTTTGCACAGGCACTCCTAGGCCTACAGACAACTGTCTAATAAGCATCAGTCCCATTTTTTAATTCTGCATAAGCCCCAAACAACCCTGTCTTTGTTGAGAGGGCTCTTTAATCCTAAATTGGAGTGCATATTAATTGTACTGATTAGTAGCAATAAACCTTCTGTTTCCAGGCATATTACATCTATACCTGGTATGTACCTTAGTCATGGTTAAAGAGATTCATTTACATAACCCAGTCAAAAGTATTCCGGGTTCCAGGGCTAAAGCAGGGGTGCCTAACATCTCTAAAAGTGAAAAAGAAAATGAAAGATGAAAAGGCTCTTTTGCACTATTATAATTTCCGTGTGTAACTATTGAATTGGTTTCTTTTATTGAAGATTTTCTACAAAAATACTGCTTTAGCTGTCAAACAGAGGCATGCATATACAGGCCGTCCTTACAGAAGGGTACAGGCTGCTTTTCCAATCAACAGATGAAAATTTATTGCTATGGATAGCTTTAGGTATTTGGTAGTAGACCTGAATTTGGGCACTTTAGCACGAGTTCTGTGTTACAGTAAGGCATTTTCTTCTATCTTTTGTATTCCTCTTGTTGCCAGTTCTTCTCTCCAGGAGAAGTCTCTGTGTGTTTGAGTGAAAGAGAGCGTTGACAATGAGCTGAAAGACAAACTGGAAAAATAGATGATGGCCAAAACCTACAACATAGAACTTCAGAATTGCAATTGTATAAATTGCAACCCTGTGAGGAGAGGCTGAGGGAGCTGGGGTTGTTTAGCCTGGAGAAGAGGAGGCTTAGGGGTGACCTCATTGCTGTCTACAACTACCTGAGGGGAGGTTGTAGCCAGGAGGGGGTTGGTCTCTTCTCTCAGGCAACTAGCAATAGAACAAGGGGACACAGTCTCAAGTTGTGCCAGGGGAAAATATAGGCTGGATGTTAGGAGGAAGTTCCTGCCAGAGAGAGTGATTTGCATTGAAATGGGCTGCACGGGGAGATGGTGGAGTCACCATCCCTGGGGGTGTTCAAGAAAAGCCTGGATGAGGCACTTAGTGCCATGATCTAATTGATTGGATGGGGCTGGGTGCTAGGTTGGCTTGGATGATCTTGAAGTTCCCTTCCAATTTGGTTGATTCTATGATTCTAAATAGCCTTCTACTCCACTTTAAAATGCTAAGGAAACCAAAGAAAACAAAAGTATTGTATACATTTACATTTCAAATTGTGTAATCGTGTTATTATCTGAAACTAATACCACGCTGCTAAAATTTAGATAAAGTGTCCTGCAACGCATACAAAATGTTCATTTGTTGAAGGCCATTAAGTTAATTTCCTGGGAACATGATTAAATGCAAGGCATTTACATAATCATTAGTTGTGAGGTGTAGAATAGATAATTAAATATTCCACCACATTAATTTATATTTAATTAACTGCGCCTCCATGATCCTTCTGCCTGAATATTAATATTGTGTAAATAAACAATTAAGATGCGTGCTCTGCAAAAAGCTTTGGTGGAAAAAATGTGAGCAAAGAAATTTGGTAAAACCTACTTAAATAATGAACACTTCAAGATTTTATAAAGCAGACCCGTGGATCTTAAAAGTTTTGCTAAACATTTCCAAGCCCTCTGCCTTTTAACTCTTTTATTCTACAAGTGTTCAACATTTAGCAATTGTCAAAACAAAGACTTCTACTCTTTCCTGGTTTACATTTCCCAACCTCCATTTACATTGGTTAACATACATAAAGCTGGTAAAGCATGCTGAATGAGCTGTGCATCCTTTGGAAAAGACAGCA
This sequence comes from Pogoniulus pusillus, assembly GCF_015220805.1. Lineage (NCBI taxonomy): Eukaryota > Metazoa > Chordata > Aves > Piciformes > Lybiidae > Pogoniulus > Pogoniulus pusillus. Next base: position 3,958,042 of record NC_087283.1, on the reverse strand, counting down.
AAGCCACAGGAAATCAATGAGCATGATATTTTCTAGTGAAGAAACACTGAGCTTCTGTTTTCATGCTGAAGAGAGACAATTTGAAAGTACTCAGGTCATACATAAAAACACCCACAAAAATGCTGCTGGTGTTTTTTTTCTTGCCTTTAAAAACGTATTTTCTCACCAAAGGTGTTTTGAACTCTATACACAGATGAACAACATTCAAAAGGCTGAAGTGAAATTCAGAGCATGTTTTGGTTTGTGTGAACCATTATCTGGGGGGAGCTACAAGAAGGATGGAGAAAGACTGTTTACAAAGGCGTGTAGTGATAGAACAGGGGGCAATGGCTTCAAACTAGAGAAGAGTAGGTTTAGTTTGGGTGTTAGAAACAAGTTCTGCACCATGAGGGTAGTGGAGCACTGGAATAAGTTGCTGAGGCCTCATCTCTGGAGATATTCAAGGTGAGGCTCAACAGGGCTCTGGACAACCTGATCTAGTTGAGGATTCCCCTGCTGATTGCAGAGGGGTTTGGACTAGATGTCCTTTGGAAGTTACTTCCAACTCAGACCATTCTTTGATTCTATGAAATTATTCTTTGCTATTGGCCTATAAAGACTCCTCTGATATCATCTTCTGTTTCTAGTAGAAACAGCTTTAGGAATTAGCCTGCACTTGAATAGTTGCTAGGAGTGACTCCAAGGGGAAGGCAGGATGCTTGATTAGGAGTGGAAGAGGAACAAGACCACCTCTTCAGACACTGCCTACATTGGAACATTTCTAACACATGCATCCCAATCTTATTTTTATATCCCTTGAAGATGGGAATTCCACATTTTCTTCTTCAAGATTTATTTCTAAACCAAGAAGGTAATCTTGTTAGGGATTCTTTTATAACTAAACCAAGCTAACCTTGCTTTGAAAGCAGTGGTTTCCCAAATAAGTGCAAATGATATTTCAACCTTCTGTTTTTCAGGGATTCGTTAGTACCTTTAAGGTTTGTGACTACAGCTGTATAAGATTCAGACAGCACTATATATCCTCCCAGACAAATTCATCTTCCCATAGTACTACAAGATAATAAATTACATCAGTTAGGAAAACTGATAATGTAGGAAAATGGTACTTTCTATATGACAGGGGAAAGACAGAAGCCACATGTAGTGATTTGCAAAGGCTCAGTATTGCCACCTGAGGTTTCAGTGTACTGCCTGAAAATACCAAGTTGAGATGATCCATGGGTGTTGGACAATCTTTCTCCTTTTTTTGCAGTAGCACAAATAGGGTCATTAAGGTCACAGGGAAAAAGAATAGCTCCAAATAAATTGAAAGTAGGCAGCTGTCATAGAATAGGTGAAGGCTGTGGTAGAAAATGGAGAGCATCAATGAGTAAAGGCCCAGCATGACATCTATACTGATGGCTAATTGAAATAAGAGGAAATAGGGAGTAGCAGAAATTGGTTAAAGCAAAGAAGGATAAGGCTGTTTTTCTAAACAGCCATGAAAAAGAAATGTAAAAAGAGTGCAGTTGATATAAAGTGTTGCTAAATAAAACTATAAAATCAGAAGAAAAATTCAAAGCTGGACTCAGGTGATGTGAAGGTGCATCAGTGGTTAACATCTGACATTTTTGCACAGTATGAAGGAGTTACTACTGACCAAACAGCCAGAATGGTAGTATCTCAGCCAGTATGTGTTGGATTATCTGAGTGGCTCCAGAATCCTAACTGATTTCAGTGGATACTTACAAAAATTACACTGTGTAGTCTGAGGAAGTAGCTTTTGAGTAGTATTTGGTTTGCTATAAATGAATACTGCCATTTCTAACTTTGTTGTTCCAGAAACATAATCATTGTCAAAGTATGGGGCTAAAAAGCTGTCTCCAGTGTTTTTGAAGTAATGATTGATAACTAAATGCATACATGCTTATGGAATGTGTAGTAAGAAGACCAGTGACATTTCCAGAGACAGGAGAGAATGCTAAATGAGTATGTCTTTGTCTGGAAAAGAGAAAAGTTCCAGGTGTGATGTTATTGGCTCCACACTTCAGATGGTATCAAAATGGATGAGACCTTACAATCAGAATTCCTAAATTCTAATTCACTACTACTATTCCATTATCTGTGACAATTTGACAGACTGACAAAGCCACTGAAAATTTCTAGATGTTTGCTAACAACTGAAAAGGCTGTAGGGTTTGTGGGCATTTTTTACTCTGAGTGATTTGTGATGCATCAAGTCTTAATCCAGCCCTAAAAACGGAGGATTCTCTCATCTTACCTGTGAACAATGCCGTGAGACTTACAATTTATTATAGTCTTGTGCAATATTGACTAATAAAAACTGTTAATGCAAGGTAATGCCTGTGGATTCTGATGCAGGAGAAGCTTTTAATGCAAAGCATTAAAATCTATAATGGGAGCACTAAAGATTATTTCTCTCTAATACACTGTACTATCAAAAGTGTTCTTCAGTAGAATCCTTTTTCATAAACAAATTTGGATAGGATATTTTGCAGAGTCGTGAACAGAAGTGTGCTCTGTTGATTTCCACTGCCATGTTGGCTAACATCAGATGGATTACTGTGTCTTTTAAACTTCAGACTACATATTGTTTTTTTGAAAAGGTACCATATTCTTTGGAGGAACTCCTACTCTGAGTCTTGAAATGTAATTATCTTGAGGCAAGATGTTCCTGTGGTAAGAGTTATCCCCTCTAAAGATTATTTTCTGACACAGTTATCATTTGACAAGATTATCTGTAAAGATGACACCAAGCTAGGAGCAGGTGTCAATTTATTGGAGGGTAAGAAAGCCCTGCGGAGGCACCTGGCCAGGCTGGATGGGTGGGCAGAGGCCAATGGGATGAGATTTATCAAGGCTAAGTGCAGGGTTCTACACTTTGGCCACAACAACCCAAAGCAGTGCTACAGGCTGGGGATAGTGGCTGGAGAGCAACCAGGCAGAAAGGGACCAGCAATGTGCCCAGGTGGCCAGGAGAGCAAATGGCATCCTGGCCTGGATCAGGAACAGTATGGTCAATATGACAAGGGAGCTTATTCTTCCCCTGTACTCAGCATTGCTCAGGCCACACCTAAAGAGTACAGTGTCCAGTTCTGGGCTTCTTAAATGAAGAGAGATGTTGAGGTGCTGGAATGTGCCCAGAGAAGGGTGATGAAGGCCTGGAGAACAGCCCTGTGAGGAGAGCCTAAGGGAGCTGGGGTTGTTTAGCCTGCAGAACAGGAGGCTCAGAGATGACCGCATTATTGTCTACAACTACTTCATGGGAGGTTGTAGCTAGGTGGGATTGGTCTCTTCTCTCAGGCAAGCAGCAACAGAACAAGGGGACACAGTCTCAAGTCATGCCAGGGGAGGTCTAGGCTGGATGTTAGAGGAAGTTTTTGACAGAGAAAGTGATTGGCATTGGAATGGACTGCTCAGGGAGGTGGTGGAGTTGCTGTCCCTGGAGGTGTTTGAGAAAAGACTGGATGGGGCACTTAGTGCCATGGCTTAGTTGACTGGCCAGGGCTGGGTGCTAGGTTGGACTGGATGAGCTTGAAGATCTCTTCCAACCTGGTTGATTCTATAATTCTATGATAATTAGCTAGGAATCTGGAAGACTGATCTAGAGAATGTAACAAGTGCAAAGTAGACTGAGCACCTACTTGAGACTCAGCCCTGTATGAAAGTATAGATCATGCTAAATTCTTGCTACGCACCTGAGGCTTCAGACTTTCAGGTGGGGGTTGATGGGGAACAAAGCATGAGCAACATTTTTTGCAATTCTTATAACTGGACATTTTTACTTTAATGAGTCAATTTAGCATTCATGGTAGGATGTAGTTAAAGAAATTAATTGAAATAGGTTGTCTTATTCATTTTATGACAAGTGTGGACACTACTTGGCTTGAAATACATAGTGCACACATGGAACCTGAAATCATGAATTGATTCTTTCTGTCTGATAATTGCTATTAATCACAGACATTTTCTAGTTACAAAACCACTTCTCTTAGAAGCAGGGAAAGACTGATGATGTCAGCCATCATCAGTATGTGTGCTTACCAAATGCACTGATTTCTGATATGAAATAAAAGATAGCAACATGAGGATCCTAATATAGGACTTTTGTACACTGAGTAAAGACAAATGGATTTTTTCCATTTCCAAGGAAAGAAGATATGAACACATACTGGTTTATCATCAGTTCTTGAAGCCTTTGCAAGGTTAAAGTAAATAGTGTTACTGCTGCCAAGAAGCTGTAAGCTTTAGATGAAAGTTAATGTGTTGGAGGGTGGCCAAGTATGAAATGATCAAAGGGACATGGGTCTGAAGGTTTTAGATGTGCTGATGAGTTGAAGAATAAGAAGTTGCAAAGCCAAACTTTGAGCTGACCTTAAATACTCGCAGGCAACGCTTCCGTAAAGAAACACCATATATTTTTCATGAAAATTAAATGCTTTTTCTAGGGTTTTTCTATTAACCTAAATGTGGATGTTGCACATGAAGGCATTAAAGGGCTATAAAATGGAATACAGTCTAGATTCCGTCCATCAAAGTCACCTGAAATCAGTAGTTAGTTCCTCAAGTTTGTAATCTGTTGTGTGTACCATGCACATAGTAAAAGGGACTGAAGTTTGTTTCATACCCTTTCTTTCTATATCAAGCTATAAACACAGATAATCTTGGCCAGCTAGCCTTCGAATAGCCAAGAGAAAGGCTTAGAGATGCCCTTGAGCAATGGCATATCAGCTGCCTGCTAAATCACACAGCCATCATATACGTGACAAATTTTCTCTCACTCTGCAGTCTTCTCAAAAGAAATCCATGGTTAAAAGAACAAAAAGCATGAAATAGTCTTGAAACAACTCCAGTGGGTTAGCCTGCTGGCTAGGATTGACCTACAGCTTTTGCACAGGGAAGAACACAAGGCTTTCAATAATTCTGTTTACAGTATGCTTAGGCTGTCATCCTTCATTTTTTATTACATTCCTCATTTTAATTAAAAACTGATAAAATATGAACTATTTTTAAAGATCTACAGGCATTAAATATTTCTCCATCGCTCAGCCTCCTCTATAAAAGCCTCTGTGAAATCATCACAATAAGAATGTGTTCCTCTTTTGTTCCAAGATGAGCTTATGTCTCTGCATCAATTTCTTTTCTTCTATTCCACAGATAATTAATAGTAGATACTGGGAAGTACTTAACTTTACTTCAACCTATTTGAAGTTTATTACCCCTGTGACTCATGCATCACAACCACCAAAAATGGATAAATTGTAAAATCTACAATACTAAACCTTCACTTCAAGGACTACTACTCCCAAATCTCCTAGCAGTACATTTTTAGACTGCCCTTTCTAATAACATAGTTTCCCACTGAGTAAAAAGCTTTTAGTATGTTGAAAATGGAGCAGTGTTATTCTTAGCAATTTGATTCTCAAACTTTCAGTTCTGCTATGGTTCAAGTGGCAGCCCCTTCATATACTCCTTCAGCAAACCATTTTCATGTCATTAATAGAAAACATTTCTTTGTGCCAAGTAGTAATTTCATCAAATTGTCATTTGACTGATATGGTTAAAATACATTTGACTGCACCTAAATTCCTATATAACTTTAACATGGAGCAAGACATTTTGAAAATGGCACAGAACTCAGAAGGCTCAAACACTCTGCTACTTCTTTATGTTTAATGAAATCTGTTAATATTTTCCTGCGTTGCGGGACTGCTTGTAATACCTCCATGCAATTTACTTGTTTGAGCTTGGAGATGAAATAACATGGCATTTGCCATGAGCTTTGAGGATAGTTATCTGCCTGTCATAACTTACTGAGTAGGTAGAAATAAGATTGAATTTTGAATTTATTTTTTTAAATAATTTTCCATTAAGGAAAATCTGTTCATAGCTTAAGGTGGATAAAATGTTGAATGTGAGAGACCAAAGAGAGCTTTAGAAATGAGTAAGTGAGATTTAAATTCCAAAGCAGACAAAAAATTAACCTGTGTCACACCTCTCACCAGTTCCTAGATTTCAAGGCCTGAGGAGATGATGGTGATCATTAGTCCCACCTCAAATCAAGGCTTTCTACGTGACATATGCACATTCCCCAGTTTGATGGGGAAAATGTATCTGTTACAAAGATGCTTAATCATAGAATCAACCAGGTTGGAAGAGACCTCCAAGATCAGCCAGTCCAACCTATCCCCCAGCCCCCTCCAATCATCTAGACCATGGCACTAAGTGCCTCATCCAGGCTTTTCTTCAACACCTCCAGGGACAGTGCCCCCACCACTTCCTTCGGCAGCCCATTCCAATGCCAATCACTCTCTCTGTGAAGAACTTCCTCCTAACAGTCAGCCTATACTTCCCCCAGCACAACTTGAGACTGTGTCCCCTTGTTCTATTGCTGGTTGCCTGGGAGAAGAGACCAACCCCCACCTGGCTACAACCTCCCTTCAGGTAGTTGTAAACAGCACTGAGGTCAGCCCTGAGAGTCCTCTTCTCCAGGCTAAACAACCCCAGCTCCCTCAGCCTCTCCTCATAGGGTCTGTGTTCCAGGCCCCTCACCAGCCTTGTCGCCCTTCTCTGGATTGAGGGGCCCAGAACTGGACACAGTACTCAAGGTGTGGCCTGAGCAGTGTTGAGTACAGGGGAAGAATAATCTCCCTTATCCTACTGGCCACACTGTTCCTGATCCAGGCCAAGATGCCACTGGCTTTCTTGGCCACCTGGGCACACTGCTGGCTCATCTTCAGCCTACTATCTGTCCTGATTTTCAAATTATAGAAATGCTTGGAAGTGTAAGTAGATGCTGGACAGAATATGGAAAATATATGTGAGATCTATAGCAAGAAATATCTTAGTTTACAACCCAAATTTTTACTGCAAATGTATGTAGGCATGTAGCCAGTCCCTGCCAATACATAACAGGATCAGGGGTGATCTTATTACTGTCTACAACTACCTGAAGGGGCATTGTAGCCAGGTGGGGGGTGGCCTCTTCTCCCAGGTAACCAGCAATAGAACAAGGGGACACAGTCTCAAGTTGTGCCAGGGTAGGTATAGGCTGGATGTTAGGAAGAAGTTCTTCCCAGAGAGAGTGATTGTCATTGGAATGGGCTGCCCAGGGAGGTGGTGGGGGCACTGTCCCTGGAGGTGTTCAAGAAAAGCCTGGATGAGGCACTTAGTGCCATAGTCTAGTTGATTGGTTAGGGCTGGGTGATAGGTTGGACTAGATGATCTTGGAGGTCTCTTCCAACCTGGTTGATTCTATGATTCTATTATTCTATGTGAGCAAATGGCCCAGATATGTTGTATATAAGGAAGTGGATGGGATTTCTTACTCCTTAAAGCATTCCCTCCAAGCTAGACTTACTCATTATATTACTAAAAGTTTATTTCAAGTGGTTAAAGGAAGGCTCTTCACAACACTTCCAGTTGCATTAATTTCACTTAAAGGAAGTTTGTCAAATGATAAGTAGAAGCATCATCAAATGACGGGGAGGAAAAGGAGAATCAGTAACTAATTCATCTGATAAAATTCAAGAGCTTGTCTGAGTACAGAAAGTACATGACAGCTACTTCTGGTCATCTTCAACTTGCAAAGTTTGTTTGACAAGAGCCATTTTGGAGCAAACACAAAACCTTACACACAGCGTCCCAGTATGAATTGAAATAAGCACCCAAAACTGATGCCTCCTGTGGCTAGCTCACTAGTAACAAAATAACTTCTGAACAAATGCAACATCTTCACTTCTTTTTTTTCTTCCATTGCAATTAGCATTCCAATTTTATTCTAACTCAAAACAGCTTGTCAGAAAAAACAGCAAAAAAGCCACGACTGTTGTCCCAAAGGAATGTGAGTTTGTGCAAACAGTTTATGTCAAGATTGTACTTCTGTAAATGTTGAGCTCTACCTTGCTGCTCTAGTACTTTTGAGTGATTTTATTCATGGTTCAAAGTACTGCTCAACGTGAACAGATACCTGGGGACTGTTTATATAAAGATCAGAGGAGATACGTGAGCAGGGCAGGCTTAGCAAGTGTAATTGCACCGCGGTCCATAGCTTACTAAGGCCCAGGAGGCACATTCTGAACTTCAGGAAAAGCACCCTTTGCACTAGTGGTTGTGTGTTGCACTGCTTGCACTAGCACCACTGCCAGCTATGCTGTGCCATGGCATGTAAACACAAGTGAAAGCAAGAATCTCAGCAGCATTTCTATCCTGTGATGCCAGCCCACTAAGTTTGCATACAATCCTGCTATTTCCAGTGTGCCAATATGTACTGAAAACAGAGTCTGTATTCCAGGTTGGGATGTTTTGATCATTCTCTTAGCACACATGCAGCAGTTTCTTTATGACAAAAGGCCTCTCCTTTGAATTTTCTTTGCATTTCTCCTTTGATAAATTACTGCCAGTCTTCCTCTGCTGTGGTTTATTTTTGACAAAGAGGATTCTCTCTTTGAGTTGAGCATGTGACATCCACTTAAGAAGTAGTTCTTATTTCATGTAGCTGCAGGAAGATGAGATCTCATTTGGAACCTGCTTGGAAATGTGTAATCCAAGCAGAGAGCAGTGTTGGAAACAGCGAGAGACTGAAGTTCCACTGGACTCTGGTAAAACCTCAGTCATGGACTGTAAATATGAATACCAACGATTCTGGAAGCAAGGCATGCTGTTAAACAGGAAATATATTATGTGCACAGTCTTAATCTGATGTAGCTGCAGGTGATTTTTTAACTTGGGTTTGTTGAAGTGGCTTCTGGGATTTTTTTCCCCCCCTTAAATTGGAATGTTTTCATACACAAAGCAATAGATCAGAATAAATAAAATCACAGGTTTTGCCTACTTCTGATTATTTTTATTTTCAACCATTCTCTAGCATTGTCAAAGGAGTTTCCCCCTCTAAATGTCATCTCCAGTAGACAGATAAACTTTCTAAAAAGAGACAACTTTTGTCAATCACCAAGTTTCCAAAAATTCTTCCTTGTTTGACACAGTTCTCATATTAAAAGTTGAAAGTTTAAATTTGATTTGGAACAAGGAATCTCCCTGAATTTAAAGGAGAAAAGTATTTTCAATAGTTAAGGCAGATACCTCTGGTTCCAGGATTCTCTTACAGTGGTGAGTGTCTCAACCAGATGTAGAAACAAGGTACAAGGTCAATGAGTAGACCATTATACCTCTAGGCTTTCCAAGGGAAAAAATGCATTTGAAAATTCAAGCCTGTTCCTATTCTGCTTGAAGATAAAAGCCAGGGCATTTAAAGAGTTAATTAGAAATACAATTAAAAACACTCAGATCAGAGTTAAGGATTCTCTTAGGAAACACAGAAGACCCAGATGCAAGGCTTTGCTATCCCTGTTTTGAGGAAGAATTTGCATACTTGTCTGTATCCTTTTTAACATTTCTATTTCCCAGGTTATTAGGATTTTTTTTTCTCCTAACATTTCAATCTTTGATGGCATCGTCTGGCTCAAGTAAGCTAAGATGTAGGGGGAAAAGCAAGACAGACACTACTCCCCAACATGATCTGATAACGTTACCTGCTAGCTCTACCATGACAGTCAAGTTGTAACTTGTAGCTTTTGCCCTTACCATTCTAAAGTAGAGCACCATAGCTCAGGTCTGAAGCCCTTTAAAATGCTATGTAGCTATAGACCCTATTTGGTAAAAATAAAGATCATAATGGAAATTAGAGTGTTATTAAGCACTTCCTTTCCTCCCCCATGTGTGATGGAGGAGCCATTTAAAAACAAGTGTTATAAAGGACTGGGGCATGGCCAGAACAGCAGTTACAGGTTGTACCTTTGCAGCATTGTGCTCAAAGAATGGTAAATAGGAAAAGTGCATATGGAGTCATTACAAGAGAATCTAAGGAAGCAGGGAAGAATAGGCAGGGACAGTATGCTATGCCATGGTAGACTATAGTGGTTAACTCTCTTTGTGGCAGGAGGAAATGGGCATGAGCTTCCTGGTTTTCTGTCTTCAGTATAATATGAAGTGATGGTCCTGGAGGCAAAAAACTCCTAAGAACTAATGAACTCCAGAATAGGGAGAAGCCTGAAGCCGAGGCTTTTAGGGAGTGAGTTTGAGTTTTCTGTTAGCCTCAGAGCAATGAGCCTTTCTGTCAGACAGAAGAGGTCATGGGTGAGGAATTCTCAGCTAGATCAGACCTGATTATAAGGGCTATGATAGAAACTGAAATTCTTCTGACATGCACAATACAGACTGTTCTTAGAGACAAACCAGACTCACAAAGCGTCAGCCAACAAAACCCCCATTTGTGTGGGCTTTTTATTACCGTGTCTGTTCTTTTAATCCTCTCTGTGTGCAAAAGGAGTACAGCAGCTCCTTACCTGTAGTATGGTAATGAAGTATAGTGGTTATATCTTCCTAAGTGTGACTTATCATAATATTACTTTTTTAAACTGAAGCTGTATCTACTGAATTAGTAGAATATAGAAGGAGTCATATTCTGTTTCTATTCATTCACCCTGTGCAGGTGAAATTTACTTCTGTGCTTTTCCTATAAAGCATAATTGCATTCTCTGCTCAGCTCTGGCTCGGTTTAAGAACAAATATGACTTATTTGTAATCATAGATACTTCTGAGATTGAATAGTGAATCAGCCCTTGAATTTTCAGGGATGTTGAAGTGTGTGTTTGTCTGCTACTGATAAAAATGCAGGAACAAAGAAAATGCAAAATTAAGTGCAGTCCCTCCTACCGCCAATAATCATATACTTTACACATGGAATGAGCAAAAATGAGAAGATCCTCTACCTCTACTACTTCTGTTTCAGATAGGCATCCAAAACTGTGTCTGACTGTGTTTAGATCTGAATCAGTAATCAACCACATTAATTTAGTCCCTGAAGTTTCATGATCCCTTTAAAAAACAATTTTAGTATGTACCCATCCATTTTCCTTGATTTCCCAGTAGCAGCATAGGATAAGATGATGCTGAGGATTCTTCTTCATCCAATGTGGGAGGGGCAATCCTTTTCATTTGTTTAGTTCTTCATAGTGTTTGAAATTGTAATGGGAAAAGGCTTTATATTTAAACTGAAATTCTATTTGATAAGTCAAAAATTCAGGTGTTCACATTAGAACTCTGACCTCCATATCATCTAGAAGGAAGAGGTCAGCTAAGTGAAGCAGCTGCACAACTGAATGTGAATGGAGGCCTCTTTCTTTATATGTTTCAGATGCCTCTGCTGAACATCTCAGATTGTTAATTGGAAATGTAGTAGCTGCATTTAAAAACTTAGGAGAAATGATTTTTTTTGTTTCATATATATTTTTTTCTTTAAAAAAAAGCCTACAGAAGGAGAAAACTTTCTTTTAAAGAAAAAAAAAGAAAGATTAGTAGCTTTGAGAAGATCATTATTATAATCCATTGATTGGATGTATAATCAGAGAAAGAATCAGAGAATCGTAGAATCATAGAATCAACCAGGTTGGAAGATCATCCAGTCCAACCTAGCACCCAGCCCTAGCCAGTCAACTAGACCATGGCACTAAGTGCCTCATCCAGGCTTTTCTTGAACACCTCCAGGGACAGTGCCTCCACCACCTCCCTGGGCAGCCCATTCCAATGCCAATCACTCTCTCTGGCAAGAACTTTCTCCTAACATCCAGCCTATACTTTCCCCGGCACAACTTGAGACTGTGTCCCCTAAAGAATGTTATAGGGTGCACATATAATACGTAGTGGAATCTGCCGTAGCTGTGATTCTCCATTAGGAAACCTATTGACAGGTAGAAAATTCTTTTTTATGAGGATGAAAGGGGAGAAAAAGTGCAAAAATACTTTCATACATTTCAGACTTCCTTTTGAAGATACCTCTCAGGTAACAAAATGAAACTGATAGTAGGCTGCCAGCTCAGGTCATATTTGGATTTGGATCCCAATCTGAATTTTTTAAGGACTGGGGAGAACTCTCTGAACTGAACTTCTGCTTTGCCAGTAATGCCTGGGAAATGCTGAAGTAAAGGAGGAGGGATGGAAACGAGGAAGATTTTGCCCTTTCTAGGAAGGAAGGAGTATATGGAGCTCTTTCTTTCTGTGTTACTTACTCAAAGCCAAAATGATTAATATAGTGCTTTTTGGTTTGTTGTTTTTAATATGCTACACCTATGTGTATTTTACCACTAGCAATTTTGAAGGTGCTATGCTGGCTTAATGTAAACTGCTACAAAATAGCAGATGCAAAGAATTTCCAAACTTGTGAAGAATGAATTGTGTTCCAGGGAAAGAATCATAGTAAGTGGCCTCTCTGAGGGCAAGATTATGACCTTTCACTTTTCACTTAGTCTTTCGATTAAGATTCAGATTGTGTTGCAAGCCTAACGGTCTGAGTCAACTGCTTCTTTACAAGCATGCATGCTTCAACTTTGAATCTTAAGAAATTTTGGCTTTTAGGAATATTTATTTTAAATGCAGAATGTCTCTATTATCTGGCAGAAAACATATTATACTTTCCCTTGGCAGAATTCAAAACTACCTACCTCAGGGTCCACTTTCACGGTCTGTTTGAGCTGATCTGTCTGGAGGGCTGTTAGTGAAAAGAGCAATCCTGATCTCCTGGCCAGTTGGACTCTCCCATCCCATGTTTCCCATAGCCTGGGTGAAAACTAACCCACATTGTGGGGGTAGGAAGCAGTTCTCAAACAACAGCTTCACATAGTAATTAGAGCTGACATACTGATGACAGCAGATCACTCCCAAGTTCCCACAGATACAACAGTTCTCTATTTGAACAAGGGTAGCTTGCACCAATAGGTTGTAAAAGAAGCTGATTCTACCACACTGAAGGCCAGATCATTAATGTCCTCTATACAGGCCCTTACTCTGCTCATATGTTTCCTTTCAGTAAGTTATCCAAAAATACTCCATGTGTGAAAGTATTATGGGCTGGGATAAGAGGACAGAATAGTAGCCCTCTAGCCAATGCTATTGTTGTACTGTTGGGAGCAATACATTTCATCCAGAATAGCTCTGGGTTTTATATATCAGTTAGAATTAATACAAAAGAAACTACCTAAATGTTTGCAAGGTATTTCTTATTTTAGTAAGCAGTAAGATTTTTAATAGTCTTTTATTTCCTATTGTGTTCCTTTCAATATCCTTAGCCAAATTTAATTATTCCTTCTTTTAGTATATGTGTTTTCTTTGCTTAAACCCTTCTCAGACAGTGATACCTCCATTTAATGTACGAGGCTTACTCATGGTTTGCTGTCACTAGAACTACAAGGAGACACAAGGTTTCTTGATGCAGTTCCTTTTGACCAGCAGCGTTCTCAGTGATGTCTGGCCAGAGCACAAATGCTGCTTCTCTTTTGTTAAGATGTTGATGGCATTAAAATGGGTTCACTGTGTCTAAGAGACTGCAGTTAATAAGTGAAGTTGTTTCTACAGCACAGAGAATGTAAATTGTAGCATAAGGGAATAAAATCCTCCCTGTTGTGTTTTAAAAAGGATAACACTTAAATGATGATGTTTTAGTCTTGGGCATATCAGAGGACCTTAGCGTGATGCTGCCTGAAGATAAAAAACTGAGTCTTGTTGAAGTAATGTAACAGCAGCATGCTAAAATATCAAAGACAATATTGCTGGGTTTGATTAATATTAGAAGACAATGGATTTGTGTCTGTATTTATGCAGCACAAGCACTGAAGTATTTAACTGCCTGAAAAAAAATGTTAGTATTGAGATTTCAGAGGTAAGCTCTAGAAAGTAAATGTTTATCATTTTAATGAAGTCAGGTCTTATGCTTTCCCTTAATATTTGCTGATTAGGGCAACGATTTTTGTCTGTTATCATATCTGCTTATGGTATTGTTGCTATGCAAGTTCTCCACATGGAATCACAGTGCTGTGACAGCATATCTGTTATGTTAATAGATAACAAATATAGTAAGTAACAGGGAAAGATTTGGCTGCTGAAGCCTGCTTTTTAACTGTAACTTCTGAAGGAAATACAAACCACCTCCCACTCCTATAGTACCTTAGATACTAACAAAGTCAATGTGAGCAGGATGTATGCATTGAGTAACAAGAAATATTTCACTGTATCCCAACTATTTTAACTTGCTTCAAGGTTCTGTTTCCTTCTGCTGAAGTTTAAACCCAGCAACCACGTTCAATTTAGCTTCGTGTGCATTCTAGCAATGCAAACTCTTCTTTTGGATTTCATAAAAGTAGATCAGGGAATGCAGTAGTGTTCCTTTGGCAACAATTAAGAGAAAATGAAAAAAACCAATGTTTTCATCCAGCAAAGCTGCCTACACCAAAAGTGACAGCACAGTTGTAATGTAGGCCTCCAGCTTATAAACATGTAGTCAGGTAAGACGTTTAACATATCTGAGTGCTCCCTTTGAACTAAATCAGATTATTCACTTGTGTAAAATTGCTCAGCTGCAGGATCAGGGCCTTGGATTGCAAACATAAACACCAAAGTAATTTCCCTCTTGCTGTGCTGTGTAGCCCTGCTCTCCCATTCAGTGCAATTGAAATAGTGGATGGGCCGTTTGCAACTCCTACGTTCTATTATCCAGGGCTATAGTGGGAGCATAGGGGTACATAAACACTTTTTTTAATTATAAAACATAGTAGTTGAAAACATTTCTGTAGCAAGTAAAAACACCATGTTAATATATATATATATAAACCCACTGTCTAAAGATGAAGGGGAGACTCTGAGGATCAGAGAAGTCGTGGTCATTAAATTGCTGCTGATGGGATTTCTAAAGAGACAATATAACCTAGTCTCAGATCACATTGAAGTTTGCTGGCAAAAAAAAACATTTTTGAACACAAAGACTTCTGTTAAATTAATGAAAGAAAAAGAAAAGGCCTTGCAAGCTAAATTAAATCCATATCTTTGTTAGCATCTCCTTGATAACTATGTAATATCAGCTGGATTCTCAGCTGTTAGGAGCTGATTGATAGTGCTTGTTAAATCTTAGTTATCTTTCCGAGTGCATCTTTTGACACACTAAATACCATCTTGATAACATTTGCTGGGCAATTGAATGCTGTATCTTTGAGACATTCACAGTAACTTAGGAGTAGAGTTTTTGGTTTTATTTTTTCTTTTAACCTAGCATCTGAAAGGCTGCTTAGATCTTCTAGCATGTACGAGTCATACTGCCATGATTACTTTAAAGCAAGGTCTTTGTTCCAATGAAGATACCATCCAAGAAATGACGTGACATTTAGCCCTGTAACTAATTTTATATTGGTGCTGGAAAATAAGGTATTAAAAACAAAGAACATCTCCTTAGGAACCTGTATTCTACAATCCTTCCAGGCTCCTATTTGAAGTTACATGCCTGTTTAGATGCTCTTTGACTCTTTATAGAGTGAATTATGCAACAACAAAAAAAAAAATCTAAATTCATTTTGCCACAAATATGGGCTTTTTAAAATGGGAATACTCAGTGTGTTAATTCATTTCAGTCAGCTCTCCTCTTTGCCTGAAATGGCTTTTAATGAATGCATACATTTGCTAAATACACAAATTGTCTTTTAACACTGTAGCGTAAAAAAACCTTTCTATAGGCAAGTAATTGAAACTGATGAAGTAATCCTTCAATCAGCTTTTTCTCAGAGAGTACTCGGCTGCAAAGTACAAAGGGAGGATGTTACTCTTCACTGCTAAGTCTATGGATGCATCCTCACTGTGCAGCTTTCTCACACAGACGAAAAACTGTGTTGAAATATGACCTTCAACAGAACTGAAAGTTAGTTGTGTCTGAAGCGTAGGAAGGAACTTGTGTCCACCCCAACTGTCTGCATGGACCCAAATTTGTATCTGACCATGTGGGTGCTAGAACAGTCTGTTATCATGGCACCCTCCTATCGGTGACAAGCCACCTTTGTGGCCCTCTCTGAAAGAGCCCAGACTTCAGCTGCCACAATAACAGATGGGACTGCAGACTAAGGCTCTCGATTGTGCTTTGAATAGTGTGGACAAGAGCGGCTGAGTTAAAAGCCTTCTGTTGGCAGAAATAAGGATGTGCCATTCTGGGTCAGGAAGCTGCTCACAGGGTTACAAAGACACAGTGTGGGGTTCCAGGTGCACCTGGAGCAGAGTGCACGGAGTGTTGCATCACGTAAAATGGATGCTTAAACGGAGATGAAAGTGATCACTTCCAAGTGTCAACATTTTGGAGGAGTTAGTATTTTATAAATTGCACATAACCATGGCAAGAGCTAAGCACTGCACAACACAGTGCCTTCAGTGGGGAGCACCACCTTTCAGAAGCTACCTACAAGCTGCTATTTGGGTGTTTAACTCATGCAAGTACCCCCTTGTAGTTTATTTTACAGGTAAAAAACTTCAGGTGATTTATCTCTGTTTGTAATAGCAGGAAAGAAGAGATATACAAAGGTAGGATCTCTGTTTGTAATAGCAGGAAAGAAAAGATATACAAAGGTAGGATCTCTGTTTGTAGTAACAGGAAAGAAGAGGTATACAAAGGTAGTCTGAACTGCAGACCAGAACTCAGGGGTTCTTTTTTTCTCCTCTCTCCTTTTTCCTCTTTTTGAACCTGGTCCCTTCTCAAAATTATTCACCTTGGGCAAGTGTAGAGGAAGCAGGCAGAGAACACCTCACCTTTGGAAACAGAGAACACAAAATCTGTAAATCTACAGATTTTGGAAAAGAAAACACAAAATCTAATAAGCTGCAAGAACTCCTCTAATTATTTTAATTAGTTATTTTTCAAATGCATCAAACAAGATTTTCTTTTCAACTGATTTTGAACCCTGGAAGTTGGTGTGAACAGTAATAATGATGTTTGTGCCTTTGCAGGCACTGAAGCACTTCTGAAATGTACATCATCAATTCCCTTTAATTATTTTCTAGGATTTATGGGGGAAAAAAAAAGGTAGAAGTTGATTACATTTTGAGTCTTGGGTGGTATTTAACTGGTAGTCTTTGGAGATAGACTTACAATGCTTTGTTCAATAGAAATGGGACACAGGCTGTAAAGAATGAGTGCTAACAAAATTAAAGGGCAAAGCAGCCTGTTTAGAGGAAAGGAAAAAGATGACTTTGCTGATACAAAGGTAAAAACGAATCTTTATTGTTGAGAAATATGATCTCTTTCCTGCCCCTTTGCTGTGAGCTGTGTAGTGTTCTCATGTAAAAGTTCTGTTGTTTATGGTAAATATAAAAGAGATCACATTAGGTCCAGAAAACCGAGGTGAGGAAACCTGGTCACCGAAGAAAAAGCAGCTGGGGCAATGTTGTGGCCTCAGATCATGGCTCCAAGTTTCTGTACCACTGATGGAAGTTCTGACTTAAGAGTTCACAACCTGCTCCATGTGTCTGTAACTGTTTAGTTTGGCCCCAGTTGTCTACATTTAAATCTTTATATAACTCTTCTCAGAAATGAAAGTGAAAAATCCTACCTAGAAAGTTGATGTTTCTGAAACGAGTTACTTTTATCCCAGGTGTGGTTTGGGTTGGTTTGATTCTTTTCATCTGCTCCAGTAAGCAGGATTTGTGGGAGGGAGAAACACGGAAAAGAGGATCTGACTTGTGACAACGACATGGTCATGTGGAGTCACAGTCTCAGATGCCTCTAACACCAGGTGAGCATGCAGTGTAGTGGCCATCCTATCACACACGATGGTGTGTTACTCCAGTTTGTAGTTTTGGCTTGTGACCAGGAGGCAAATGAGTCCATGGAGTTGCTTGAATCTCACAGCATAATTAGTTCCAGGAAAGAGTCATACTCTGCTTGTACCTGTTAAGCCATGTGGAAGTTGAGAGAAATGCTAGCCTTGCTTTTAATGAAATTGAATTTTCATTCATTATGGTAGAAAAATAGTGGGGAGTGAGTTAGAGACAGTACTGTGGGTACTAATGGTGATGCAGATGAATATAGAAGAGAATAATGAAGAGCACTAGAGAGAATAAGAAGGAATCCATAGTATTTATCCACATTTTTTCTAGGTAATTAATTTTCCTACTTAAAATGGTTATTCTGACTGGAAGAATAACTGCAGAGAACTTTTTAAAAGAAGCTCAAAAATATGAAATGAGCAAGCTACACTTTAATAGAATCAAACCACTCAAAGTCTATGTTCAAAGCCTGCTGGCAAATTTCTCAGGTGGCTGACTACACACAGCAGAAAAAACACATTTGTGGAGGTGTGGTTTAGTAGGCCACTTGTCTTGTACTGACTGATGTTTGTGTATTTGTCACTTCAGAGGTGATGAATTAGAAATATCAAGCATCATTAAAATCAGTGGGAGTTTGCTCTTGACCTCACTGGGGACAGAATTTTACCCATTATCACTGATTCCTTTGTTCTTCTATTTTGTCACTTTGGTCTGCAGCTGTGAAACTTTTGCTAACTTATGTTTTATCTCCCATGTAGAATTGTAATCAGTACAGGATTGGCTTCCAGGGGAGCTGTTCTGTACTCACCATATTATTATCAGACTAAATTACCCTTAATATGCTGACTTTACACTACTTTGAGAAGTCCTGTCACTAAGCATTTTTTGCAGCACAGCAAATGCAGGTGACAAGATAATGTTGATGTATCTCTTACTTATGTTAGAAAAGAATTTTTATGTGTGCATATATGTTATCACCTGCAGATTTGTCAGGGTCACTTGCATTATGAGATCAGTATAAATGTAAAATAAGACTGTCTAAATACACCATGTATTTTGGAGCAACAAGAACCTTGTAGACAAGTAGCTGTTTTCAAGGCGCTGACTACAAGTAAGCAGGGGACAGCTGAAACATAAATGACTAATTATTTTTCTTTTGTTATTACATTGTTTGGTTTTTAAAAAGACTTCCATATTCTAAACAATATCATGCTTTCTCTGGAAGGGTATTCTTCTTCAGAAAAAAGAAACAGCCAAGTAAAACTAAACCAAACCACTGATGAACTCATGCCTTTCCATGTGAGTGAGTAAACAGCTAACAAAACAAAACAAAACAAAACCCCAAAAATTTAATCTCTTTTAGGAAACAAAATCTGTTTCCTGAATGGGCTCGTTCCCAAAAAGCACTTTCTTTCAGCTGTTGTTTCTTCTGGTCTCTCCAATGCCACACACCCACTTGTAGTTTGGCTTTTGACCAGGAGGAAATCCATTAATACAGCGTACTGGAGATGGAGGACCCGATGCAGCAATTTGCTAATGGGAGAGGAGATTTTCATTCTATGTGAGAAAAAGCATTGATTGTGTGCAGTGATAAAGGTGCAGGCTCTGCATCTTTCTGTGCAGTGCTAAGTTCTCATTTCAGCAGGAACTGCAGTAGCTCAGTCTTTCCATATTAGCTCCTTAGTGAACCAATGCAATCAAATGTGAAATGGAAAATGAGAAAGGTAATTAATAATACCAATGGCATTTGTTTAAATGTTGCTGTTCAAAAGCACTCTAATTACAATATGCTTTTCATGTTGGTTGAGTTCATTTATATAGGGAATACAATCATTAATTATCATAATTAAGACACCTGAATTCATTCTGACTGGCGTTCCTTCCACCCTGAGTTGTATCGTTGTTTTATCTCTGACAGTTAGGTTTTCAATCATATGTTATCTACTTTTTCTTAATCACTAAGAAATGCTTTACTAATTAGCACATGAAATTCATCCTACATCAGACTGAATTGAATCAAGGTCTATTATCTTGAACAGTAAGACACTTCAGAATTCACAGTAATAGGGCATGAATATGTGATACAGTTCATACACTTTTCATGAACCTCCACGTTGCCGTTATTTTTTTCAAGGCTCTGCAATTAGTTATGCCATTTTCAGGTCACTTAATTCTCTCTCACTGTTTAACAGTCTGTTAGATTACAATGCTCTAAAAGCATGCCTTAACTCTTCCTATACCATATGTTTCTGAGACGTTGCTGTCCTCCAGTAAAGATGCATTGCTGAAATCTTCCCTCATATCCTGAGAACCAAGCTGCCATTTATGAAACTCTTCCCTTGAATGTTGTTTCTTTGAAAAAGAGGACATTGTTTCAACTATTATGCCAGTTCTGATTTAGTTCCTTAAAACAAATAATGAGTGCCCATGTGTAAAACAGAAGTTCTTGCCTTATCCCCAGGACATACAGCAACTGTGCTGATAATTTAACCATGTTCCTTAACTGATTCTCCACCGAAGGTACTCTCATCATAGATCTAATAGGCCTAAGCAGCTTGGGATCAATTTAAACCTGATTAAAGGGTTTTAATCCTGTTTCTAGTAAACTGTCCTACATGCCCTTCTCTGTTCTCCAAGGCACAGTGAGCAGTTATAGTTTGCCTTGATAAAGTAAGGGAAAGGATGTTGGTTTTTATAAGTACTGCAAAAGTGTCAGAACAGATGGAGTCGTATGCTATGAAGGCCAGGCAATATTGCTGCACAGAGAGATCAAAATGATCCTGCACAATGTTAGGACTTCTCATCTATGTAATAAACCTTGCAGGTTCACAGTCTTCCTATACTTGGCACAGATTTCTGACATAATCTCTTGTATGGGATTTTATTTTAAACGAGTATGTCAACTTGCAAACATTTTCACTTTAATGGATCTAAAAACCCAGCTTTTTAGTTTAGGAGAAATTAAAACATAGAAACTTTGTGATTGCTGCAAAGTAGAATGATGTGGTGTAAGTGCTGGATACTTAGACTTCCTGTGGGCATGATTATCAAAGGTTTATCTAGCTAAAAGCTACTCTAGCAATTCCACCTCATAAAACAGTCATCATCCACAAATATGCCTCATTAATAGAATTACTAGGTTATGGAAGATTTATTTAGCTACTTCTTAATACAACAACTGAGTAATAGACTGCTGTGATGAAAATTGGCTCCTAAATCCATTGTGCTTTGCAAGTTCTACAGGAAGTCCAGCCAAGGGCAAGGGTTTCCACTTGCTCTTAGGATTTGTGTACCTAAATGAGGATTTGTGAGAATATTTGGGCTTCCTACCTGTGCTGAAGGAATGCTGTTTGCTGCTGGGAAGCAAATTTGGCTGTGTACCATTGGAATAAGACCTCCTTACCTTTGCAGTCCCTATTTTAAGAGACAGAGCTAAGAGAACCATCTCCACATTATTCAGGGTTTCCTGGTGTAGAGCCATGAATGAATGCCTGTTGAGCCATGAACCAAGATCTAAACTGTAGCTTCTAAGACTGAAATGTACTTATGTGATGTGCATCTTAAGACTGCTCATCCCTATTTTATGTTGTATCCATTATCTTAGTGTTCACTCTCTTTAAAACAATGTGTTTCTTACTCATAGGGGCTACTGCAGAAAATGTGACTCTTTTTTGGTGTAATTGTATTGCAGCTGTATGAATGAAAGGGCTGGAATTTGCAATCAGAGTTTAGCAGGAAGTAACTGGTACCAGAACACTGCCCCAAGGGGACTTGTAGCTTTAGAACCCATTTCCCAGCTTGCTGCCTTAAATTCTGAATTTCTGGCCCTTAAGGACAAGCTGTAATGGGCTTCTGTTTCCCAGGACAGAACTGTCAAGCTTTAGTGCTTCCAGTTACCAATGTGCATTCAGTTAACAATGTTTTTGTTTTAAAGCTGAATATGTGGCCAGAGTTTTAGAGATGCTGGCTATTTACAAGCCCAATAGCTTCAAAATAATTCTGCAAAGAAATGCTCAGAATAGCAGAGCTTCTGAGATTGCCAAAATACAGGTTATGCCTTCCCTGGTAACACTGAAGATTTAGCCTTGTAACTTCAGTGAAATGGCACTTTCTGGGGCTTGGTAGCACGTGTAGGATTTGGCCCATGAAGATGAGTTTGCAGAATCAGTTCCCTAGCTTTGGTCTTTTCACTTCAGATAAGGATTACTGTGATTGCATAGGATTTATTCTTTCGGGGTTTTATTTGGTAATAAAAGACACTTCAGGTTGTATTTCTATATTAAATATTTGGTTAGAAGTGTGTCAGATAACCAGATAAAAAATTACCTCTGCCCTGTTTTCCCTTTTTAAGGGAGAATAAATGTTAACAGCTCGTATGAGGAATATTCAGTGAGGAGGAGGGAAAAAAAAATACCTTAATCAAAATAGTTGAACTGCTGAAAATGAATGATTGCTCTTGGGGGGAAAATGTAGGGTAAGAGAAGAGCTGTATCAGGTTGTATGGAAGCAGGAAAACAGCATAAGATTTCCTTCCACATCTACACTGAGCAAGTGTATTTTTGTAGTTCGTAATTCCTCTTTAGCTAGTGTGTTCTGCTACTGTTCATCTCCCTGAGGGATTTTTATTAGTAATAAAGGAGAACTTCACCTGAAAAAGGAGCAGCTTGCAATTTGACAAGTTGGACAAATACTTACATTTTTATCTGAGTGAAAAAGTGTAGCATTAAAAAAAAAGAACAAGGTGGGAAGCAAAACATTTGAACAGACTTAAAAGGTTACTCTGCCCTTTATAGAAAACAGTGTAATTATGACACCTAATTAATTAGTTAATTACAGAGGTATTTATTATTCTCATGTGGGGAATCATACCATAAGTAGTCCATTAATATATTTGCACCCATGAAATCTGAAAGCAAGTAAATAATGCTTATTCAGTTGATAACCATGCATCCTATGAGCATTGGCATTGCCAAGGTGATACCCTGAGACTAGACATGAGGAGATCTGGCTTTCCAAGAAGCTGGGTATATACCTATGGGCCTGAAGACTAAGGGCCCTAGAAGTCAAAGATGAAGCTTGTAATTGGATGTACTGGGTGCAGGAAGCTGAGGTACAAAAATAACTTCCAACCAACTCTGGTATGACTCGTTAGCGCTTTCACACAAAGCCTGTGCCTAAGCCTTGAGTGAGCATTAAGTGACTTCCAGGTGCATCACTGATTCCTGTGTTAACCCAGCAATGAGAATGCTAATAGCAGTGCTATTTCCTTTTCCATTATTTACCTTTGCATCTTTCTTTGTTCTTCCTGCTGTCTGTTGTTTGTATCTAGCCATTTGCTTTCTATGACTGACCTGCCTGCTAGTGGCACCAAAATTCTCACTTTGCTGACGAGCATCTTACAAACATTTTGCCTTTAAAGCTAAAAAACTAACGTATTTCAAATGACAACCAAGTAGAAAAATGTCTTCCGAAGTGTTACAGGTTCCCAGAGTGGAAGGGAGATGGAAGTGTGTTGTGCAATACACAGCAAAAAGAGTGTGCTTGACAGTGAAGAATGATAGCATCTGGCTTCTGAGCTGCAACACAATGATCAAAATTGACATTGTTTCCAAGTCAAAACTTTGTGTGAGGAGAAAGTATCTTTCTTTGTGTAATCTTTGCTGCATGACAACAGCTCTACCTTGGCAACACTGAGAGCTGGGTAATGTATGACAAATGGTTTCATAGGGACTTGCTAAGCTAGAAAGTGAGCAGGAAGGCAGAGTAAGCACGCTATTATTTTCCTTTAGTATTCTTTTATTTCACTCCTTCCCAGGGGCATATGCAGCCCCAGTTCCTTTTCAGCAGGATGAACACACCCCATCGTGTCACATCATGTTTCCATATCTCAGGGCTGTAGGCAGGGCGAGCCATGCACTGTCTGGGGGCCTGTATCTGCCACATGTAGTCAGGAAAAGAGCGAACTTGCAGCACTGGGCTGGTTGCATGTGGAATTCTTATCACAGCAAAGGGAGTGGGAATTGAGAGTAAACTGTTGGGCTGACACTCTCTACTGAATCTGCACTGTGCCTTCAATCTGTGCACAGGGAGCAACTCCAGCAGGAGCTGACCTTGAATAGCAGTTACAGCTTGGCTTTACCTATAGGTAGCTTGTGGTCAGTCATGGCTTGTACCATTTCCCATTTATAACAATTCCATCAAGACAGAGGTTTCAGTCTGTGCACATAGCTTGTTTCCTGGAGGATAGCTCTATCATGAGTGTCCCCACTGTGAGCCTTCCCAGAGAAGATGGGCCCAGTGGCAACTTCTACCATTAGAGGCCAGTGGCTTAGTCAGATCTGTGGCGCCACATTGGTGCCCTAGTTAATAATGTTGCTTTACTCCCTGTTGTTCACTGACACTTGGTGAATGCATGATTTCAGCTTTCTGTCTTACAGATTTCATGCAATAGAACCCATTGTAAGGGAAGGAAAATGTAAAAAACCATCAAAAGTGCTACCCAGAATGGCTTTGTCTGTGAACACATAAATTACAGAAGTGTAGGAGTTAAAAGGGACCTCTGGGGATCATCTAGTTTCATCTAGTCCAACTGCCCTGCTAGAGCAGGTTCCTGAAGATCAGGGTGCACAGGAATGCATCCAGGTGCATTTTGAAACTCTTCAGAGAAGTAGACTCCACCACATCCCCTGGCAACCTGTTCCAATGTTCCATTACCCTCACAGTAAATAACTTCTTCCTAATGTCCATCTTAAATGCACCCTTCTCTAGTTTAAAACCACTGCCCCAGTGCTACAAGCTCCTGCTAACAGTCCCTCACCAGAATTCTTGTAGACCCCTTTCAACCTTTGCTGGAAGGCTGCTATAAGATCTTCCCAGACCCTTTTCTTCTCCAGGCTGATCAACCCCAACTCCCTCAGCCTGTTTTTGTAAGAGAGGTGCTCCAGCCCTCTGATTATTTTTGTGGCCCTCCTCTAGACCCTCTCCATCAGGTCCATGCCCTTCCCTTGTTCTAGAAAGAGTAATTTTCATCTCTTCCCCATCTCATTTCCCCCCCTCACCCCAGCAGGCTCTCTCTCAAAATCTCTGCTAGTTGTGCTAGTGAAGTAACCTACACATTCTGCAACAGTGTTTTCACTCTCTGTGATAATGTTTTTCAGACCAATATATTGCAATATTTAGAAGTAAGAAAAACATCTTCTAAGAATTCTTCTTACTTTCACCTTTTGATGTTCTTAGCTGCCTTTTTTCCCCTGAAATCTGATGGGTTGCAAGACAAGATTTTAAGTATTTACAACCATCTCTAATAAACCTCTTCATGGATATTTATGAGGTGCTGTTTTAGCAGGCTGTATTATAATATTAATCAAAATCAAGGCTGCTGCTTGGAAATACTCCAGGAGTTAGATCTTTGCTGAAATCTTTCCAGGTATCTTTATTTTCCTCATTCCTTTTGTTTTTGGTTGTTGTTAATTTCCAGTTAAGTTATTTATCAGATGATATTTGAATACATATGAATATGGTTTTGACAGAAAGTCAGAGAATCCTAAAATTAATCTTTGTTTTAATGTTTATTCAACACTTTCATGTTTGTTTTCTATTTATTTTTAAAAGAAAGGAGTAATATTAGCAGGAGGAGGATGCAAGGCACCCTGCTGTGCCACTAAGATTACATGGTACAAGTTTATTGCTTACAACTGGAGGTGTCCTAGCATGTTCTGAAGACTTATGTATGAAACCTTAATGTAATTTTCATATCCATGACTTGGAGACCTAATGAATCCAGGAGGCCAACAGGTATGTTTTCAAGTGCCTGCTTCAGGCTGAGGATTGTTATTTTCGAGTGCTGAACCTGAGACTTTTAATTTTCAGGAGCACATAACCCAGGCTGTCACTGTGTTGAATGATTCAAATCTCCAAGGCAGCGAACAAGATTTAGGGGATATTTTCTCAGATTTGGTTTTTAATAATTGTCACAACTTCCCAAAGATAAGGACAGGCTAACCAGATACCAGGCACTCCAGGAACAGATACTGTGTGTGCATATTTTAGTGCAGAACATATCACATTCCTCCTTTCTAACACGTTAACTCGAAAGTCACTCTGATGTGGCCAAACAACATCAAGACCAGAAATTATTTCTGCTATATCTTCCTTAGACTTCAGCAAATGACATGACTGCTCTTTTGTCAATCTCCAAGAATTATTGTGGAATTGTTGGAGACAGCACTAGGCCAATTCCTAGTTATGCTCTTCAATGCTGGCTTTGCCACAAAATAACTGTTATTGTACACAGCCACACATGAATACTCCGTAATGAAACAAAAATCTACAGAATACTGCATGAAAAAGACCAATGACATGTGAAATACTTACACAAAACAGAATCAAAACAAAGCCAATTCAAAGAAGAAAAGGTCAATCATGAAATATATTTCATTTCAAAACATTTTTGCAGCTATAATGATCCAAGATTTTACCTGCACCACATGCCCTTTGAAATCTACAGTATCATTTTTACTGCCTTTCTCATTGCCCTTACGCTGCAGTCATTCCATTCTGTGAAGCTACAGTTCAAGATTACTGAGGGTTAGTGCTGATCATTTCTAATTAAAACACATCTTGTATGTTTTATTGATGCATAGTCAGCTTTGTGCTAACAAAAGTGCTTTGCCACTGAAGTGTGAAACCCACCAGATTTGTGTGGACAAGTGTAGATTCATGAAATACTGAGATTAAACCTCTGTGCATCATGTTAGAACCATCTGCTTGCTCCATCCAAGAAGCTGTAGCAGCTGATCTAGCTGATCACACAGAGACTTCCTCTATTCTTACTGCAGGCTTTCTATAGAATCTAATACTGCAACATTTGGTCAATAGCTTTAGGGAATATCGTGGCAAATGTATCTGAGGGGAGATGACAAAGTCTGAGAAATAATGAATGTTGATGTTCAGATAGTCTTGCAAGAGTGTTAAGAGTTGTCATAGTCACTCTCCATCTCTTAATGAAGCTTCACTTAGTTCTTCCATATTGAATTTAACTCTAAGGACCCAATTCTCCACTCCATTGCACCAGTTTGATGCCAGTATAATTCCACTGCCTTTCACAGACATGCAGCAGTTTAAGACTCATGAAATAAAATGGCCATTGGGCTCAAGTCATACATATAGTGCTTAATCCACTGTTTTATTATCTGTTAGCCATTCTGGACAGCATCACCACTTGGGAAATCTGCATCAGCAGCACCATCCTGAAGCTGAGAGCTATAACAGAATAAGTTGTTAAAAATCAAATAGAAGGAAAGAGGAGGTCTCAAAGGAGCAGCTAGAGATTGGTGGAAATCTCAGGAGAAGAAACATGTTTATCTTTGTCAATACCTCGAAGGCTTTTTACTATTGTTGTTGAAATCAGGATATTCCCATTAGTGCTGCAAAATCAAATCTGACTGGTGCTTGGGCTTGAGGAAAAGGTTATGGAAGTTGCTTTTAAGAGTCTGTAGAAGAGAGTAAAATATATTTGAGGGCAGGAAGAAGGAATGTGCAGCATGCTATTTTAATCAGCAGTGTGAGCTTTTGACTACTAGGCTTACGTGGGGACTTCAGACATAGACCTTATGATCATCCATGCTCTGTTCTGTGCATTGGACCACTAGTATGACATAGTTCTTAGCCATCAGAGATGTGGAGAAAGCAGTTGTGGCTTCTATAGTGCAAAAGTCTCTGGACATGTTAGTTTTGTCTGGTCAAATCCACTTCTACATGTAAAGCCTCACTCTGGTGCTGAAATGGCACAGGCACTCTTGTGCAGATCCTCTGCACTAAACTGAGTTTCATCCTAATAGCTGAGTGAATAATTAAATTTTAATTGCCTGTGCCTACATTTCCAACCTTACAAGTTTGCAAAGACTACAAACAGGGTGTTGTCAGCAAGGTTATGTGCAGAAATCTGCTCTGATTGACTGGGAGTGCATTTGTCTTGATGTATGCTTGCAATATTTTTCACTAACAGAGGGAAAGAGAAGGATGCATTACATCAATCAGATTAACAGGGCAAAAAGGCAAATACATGAATTTCCAGTTAGTTCTGCAGATACAGTTCTTGTCTAAGTTAAAAGGAGGGAGTGGAGCAGGCAATTATTAGTTTGCTATCCAAAACAGACAATTACTCTTGCTTGAGACATTTTTGATGCCTTCCTGTGCTGAGCTACTGCACTCAGATCCAGTAGTACACAATTCTAGCTGGTGTGCTGCAGAGAAAAGGCTGTGTGCTTGAATTAAAACAGCAGCCAGTAAAATCTGTCATGTTTTATATCTTTAAGTATTCCTGGTTTGTAATTATGGAAGTTCTTTTATCTAGTGCGTTGAAGTGCTTTGCAAACAGCTAGCTGGGTTTTTCACTCTCTATGAAGCAGCTACACAGTAATACTGCAGTAATATGGTATCAGCTCCTGGAAATCTACCTCAGGTGCACTTAAACTGGCACCCAGTGGTCAGTGTCAAAGAGGTACATCACCTGTGTTTGCATTTCCCAGATTCTAAAGGCATGAGGCTGAGCGAACTTTGCTGCACTTTAAAAGCTCTATGTAAACTGGCTGAGAAGTCCTGAGCCCAAGCTGCATACTCAAGCTGCTTTCTCTGCTTCCAAGTACAGATGACAGACAGTATCTGATGCCTTTCCTGGGGTTATCCACGTTGGTACTTGCCTCTTTGCAACATGATGAGTGCTTCTGCAGCTTATATCCCTTGTGGCCCTGCCTGCAGGATGTAGTGTGGACATGACAAAAATATGCCTAGATTTTTAAGCAGAAGCATTGCCATCTCAGGCTGCCTCTCTAATCACAGCATGGAAAACTCTAAAAGCAGAATCTCGGTAAAGTACAGGTCAGGCAACAGGGGCTTGGTTCTTAACCTCCTCTTTGCTCTTCTGATCCAGGAAGATGTTTAATGGGAGAGGGCTTTGGAGTGGGTCTCCTGCTGAAAACAAGGCTGCTCATACACTTCTTCAGCTAATTTCCCTTAGCTTTTGACTGAGGTGTTGGTAGCCTACAGATTGCACTAAGTTCTGTTAATGTGCAGAGCACATTCAGCCTACATTCAGAAGCTAGCTGCCCATGGTCAATTCTCCCTAAAAGCTGTCTGGAAACTCAAGCTCTTTGCTTAAACACACTGCAACAATATCAGCTTCTTGTGCAGTTCATATATCAGGCTACTGATGCTAAAGGGGAGTATTTTATCCTTGATGAGCCTGTTAAAAACAATTGCTCACCCCAGGAGTTTAAGATACCCTAAGGGTTTGACTTAAATCCAACAGAATTAAGAGACGTTAAAGGAGGATGTGCATCTTTCAAGTACACCCATTGTGTCGCCCTGTTGTAGATAAGCTTCAGTCAGTATAAGAACAGGGGAAGTTTGACTCCAGTAAGAGCAGAGCAGTTTGAAATGCTGGCAGCTGCTAAGTGCAGGTGAGGATAAAGCCATGTCTGCATCATTCACTTTCATTACATTCTGAATATATTTCCCTGTGTTGGGAAATCCTACAGATAAATGCACTCTTCTGCTTTCCTAGCCACCTGATTTTACTGTTAACATGCTTAATTATATCCTTTCCACAAAATCTTCTGTTTCCATATTATTTGGAAAAATATTCTACCACTTCTCCCTAAAATAAAATATTCTAAATACCTCTTCAGGCTTCCAGCTCTGGAGACCTGTGTTTATACTAAACGTGCCTATTTTAGATTTCATTTTCTCTTTATGGAAACACTCCTAGATCCAAAGGTTATGCAAATCCTTGTCCATGTGTACTGCATCCAGTTTTGGGCTCTGCAGTTCAAGAGAGACAGGGATCTGCTGGAGACAATTCAACGGAGAGATATGAGGATGATTCTGGAAGTTGAACATCTCTCCCATGAAGAAAGACTGAGAGCCCTGGGGCTGTTTAGTCTTGTGATGGTTTGGGCATTACCCACCCCCCCACCCCCCCACCCCCCACTTTAGAAATCACCCAGACTAGACTCAGCCAGCTCTGGAAATTGAATGAAGCTTATAATTTACAGCTTAGCAGAATATACAAGCAGATATTTACAGTATATACAGTTATAGACAGAAATATACAAGGTAAAAGGTAATACAGAAACACAACAGCCCTCCCAGAAACCTGAGTCCCCAGGAGGGGCTCCCAACCACCCTTCCACCCCTCTCTCTACTGTGCCCCAGACGTTGCCTTGTACCCAAGGAAGAATGGAGGGTCAGCCAGGGGGTTAGGAAGCAAGTGGGTTAATCAGGTTAGGTTAGAGAGAGAAAAAAAAGATACAGCCCACAGACTGGACAGACTTCCCTTATCTCTGTTTGGATTCTTGCTCTTATACCTCTCAGCAAGCCTATGAGTGAAGTAGACATGACCATTGTTTCCCTTTCACAGCCTGTAATCTAGTTCTTCTCACCAAAGCATTCTAGCTAACTTCAAACTAGCACAAGCCTGGAGAGGAGAAGGCTGAGAGGGGATCTTATCAATGTCTATAAATACCTAAGGGAAGGGGTGTCAAGATGAAGGTGCCAGGCTCTTTTAGGTGGTGCCCAGTGACAGGGCAAGGAACAACAGGTACCAGCTGGAACACAGAAGGTTCCACCTCAACACCAGGAGACACTTCTTTATGGTGAGGGCAGTGGAGCATTGGAGCAGGCTGGCCAGAGAGGTTGTGGAGTCTCCTTCTCTGGAGAGATTCAAAACCCATCTGGATGTGTTGCTGTGTGACCTTCCCTAAGTCATCCTGCTTTGGCAGGGCAGTTGGACTCAGTGATCTCTGGAGGTCCCTTGCAACCCCTAATATTCTGTGATTCTTTGATATATCATGATAGCTGTATTTTCTGCTGCTGAAAAATAATTTGACCCAAAGAGACTTTCCACACTTCAGTTAAAAGAAACACCACAGTTGAGTGACAGCTGTACATGAGGAGGTACAATTTGGATGTGTACCATTTATTCATTCTGGTACTCCTCACACTTTCCCATCTAGAGTTTGTTCAGGTTTCAGTCATGCAGGGAGAAAATGATGCAGTGAACTTTCATTTGCATTTACCTGAGGTCCCCTCATTATTCCAGGATTATGTGACACTCTGTGTCTTTGATTTCACTTACTTGCATTGATTTTTAAGAGGTTTTTTCCCTCTTTGATAATGGAATCCTATTCAAATATATTGGTTTTGTCTATTTTGGGTCTGAAAGTGCAGGTAATATCAAAACTTCAGCAGAACACGTTTGATTATGCACTTTCATAAAGCTGGTGTCCTGTAATAAAGTCACATAATCACATTGATTTTCACTTGGCATCTAGACTAAATCTTAAGGAATATATGGAGTAATTGATTTGTATGCTAAAGTTGCTGCAGGGTTTATTTTCAAAATGAGATTTTGGGGTAGATTCTTTTTTTTTGTTAATTAAATATATTTAAAAGGATTTATGTTATCTTTTTGTTCATATAAGCTGCATTTTCAATGACTTCTAAAATGTTAGGGGACCCTCTGCTGTGAATAACCCTTCTTGTAAGATTATAGAGGGGCCTGAGAAATCCTTGGTTTTGCATGACTTCTCCCAGATTCAATCAAATACTTTGAGTATCCTTTGTCATCCTCTTGCTCTGATGATATTTTAAGGACACCACACAACCACAGTTTTTAGTTTAGGTCCTGAATTTTGCTCTTTGTTACACAATTAACTTCCACTTTTACTAGAATATTTGAATAAAAATGATCCAGGTTTCATTGAGGAGTATTCTTAATGTCATTGCATCTTCTTGTTATAATTGCATGGTCATTGTCTCTTGCTGCTTCTTCTGGCCCCTTCCACAGTCCAGGTGGAGAGCTATGGCTAACCTCCCATGGTTGGAGCTGCATGTGTCTGATGTAGCTGATCTGTGTGATGACTGGCTGCATCTGTGCCTTTGAAAAAGGTGGCAGCTGATAGAGTGTGTGTCTTTGCTCAGCTGCATCTTGACTTTTGGCATTTGTCCCAGGGAGAGGGAAGGGAAAGAGCTCTCCTGGGTCAAGTAATAATTGCAGACATGCAGCCAAACACCCGGTCATTCACTGAAGAGCTGGGCTGGGCATCCTCGGGCTGAATGCTAAAATCTAATCATGTGGGATGAGTTTTTCAGAGAAATATAAGTTCTACTTAGTGATCAGTTGGGTGATTTGGATTTAAGTGATCAGAAAGACTCACAGTGCAGAATCCAGAGTTTTTATTCAGAGGCACATCTTAAAAGCCACTTCTGTGCATTTTGATAGTGTGGTAGAACAGCTGAGAAACTGAACTGCATCTCTCATTTCTTAATATTGCTCTGATATTTAGCTCCAGTAGATATCAGTTGTATGTAAATATGGCTGTTAAAACTGCCTTCTCTCATCTGTCCTCTGGTAGCCTTCCTCTATTTATCAAATCCATGGTGGATTTCAAGAGATGGCAGCACCAGAGAGGAGTGACATTTAACAACTAGCTGAGAAATTGGGCTAATTTTTTAATTTTTAATATCTGAGTCTCTGCCCTTGATTTGGCAGGCTTCATAATGGCTTTGCACAGCTAATTCAGCCTTTCTGAGTTTGTCACTCAGCTTTAAAGGAAGCAATAGCTTCCTTCTTTCTTGGAAAGGGGAGCGAGGATGTATCTGAAAGGTAGTAGTAGTAAAGGAATAAACCAGGTAATATAAATATCTAATAAAAATACATAATAATAAAAATCAGTCACCAGATTTTGAATTGGCTTTGCATGCCACCAACACTGACATATTTAGACTTCAGGGAGTGACTTTACAGCTTGTCACCTTCAACTGATATGCACTAAGTAGCAATATATTATAAGGATACTTGACATTTATTGAGACAATTATTTAGTAATCAAAACATCTCCATACTTTAGCAAGGTAATAGACCCTTATCTTACTCAGGGGGCTGTAGAGACATACACAGCACTTGCCCCTGGCCTCAGAGAGAATTAGTGGCAAATCCAGGTTTACAGTCCACAGGAGAATGCCTGGCCCCCAGTGCTGTGTTTAGACTATTGATGACATCAATCATAGTGAAGGTACAGTGCACTTGTCAACCCCACTATGTACTGCTGGTTTTTAAAGACAGTCAGCACCAAGTCACAAGTACTAGAGCTTCTTTGCAGGAAGGAAGAGGTCTAGCCTGCCTTCTGTCGCTGATGAAGTAAAATGCAATGCATTTATTACAGGGGAAAAAAAAAAGGAGATGTAAGATTAAGGCTTCTTAGCATATATAAAGTGTTGATGTGTGTTATTAGAAACTACTTGCCTAGGCTGTATTTCATTTAAACTTTTAGAGCCACCTAAATCAAATTCTTTAGCTTTAGGAAGATAAAGATTTTAAAACAAATTATCTGAGCATCAGGAGACCTACCATGTTGATTTAATACCTGCTACATACAGGAACTGTGTAATTCACTTATAAATCACAATGCTGATGCTTATTTTCAGAATTATCTGGGTATTTGCTTAGTGCAGGCTTAAATGAAATAATATGAGGATGTGTTTACATTTTTAAGGCAAGAAAGAACCACAGGCAAAGAAATGTGCTAAAAATGATTAGAAGTAGCAGGAAAACAAGGCCATTTTTCTTAGGTTGTCAGTGCCTAGAAAGCAAACATCTGTCCACTGAAGCATTGCTCATAATAATGATATTACCTACACAGATCAGAATTTCTTACCAAGAACTGAATACACTTGCTCTACCTCTGTCAAGACTGTGCTTGAGAATCAGCTGGTTCTCTAGATGACTGTAACTGCATGTCTGGTATGAATTTCCTCACAACTTATTGTAGTTGCCTTTACATGCATGAGAATTATTTCTTCAGGAATACTTTCCTAGATATAAACAAGAGCTACAGCAAAAGAGGAAATGACTATGTGTCTTGGTCACTGAAATCGTGGCATTTCTTTAGATCAAACATGCAGCTGTCAGCTGGACCAGAGATGCCAACCCCTGTAGCCAACAGTATGGCAGAAGATGATGTGGCTAGAATCACAGCCTGCTTGTCTTTCACTTCCCTAGCCTGAAGACATCCATTTACAGGTGATCCATAGCCATTTTTCAAATTCACTGCTTTTTGCATCAATGCCTTGATGCCCATAATCCTCTTTAAATAAAGGGAAAACAAAGTACAAGAGGTGTTTTAAACACGTCTGTCTCTTAAGAACTTTGATCTTTGTTTCTAAAAGAAACTATAGAAGTGGAGGAGAAAGGAGCAAATATCTTCATTTCATCTGCCCCTAAGATTTTGGTTCTAGGAAAAGCTGTAGCAGTATGTAGTGATCTCTTAATTTCCCCTCTTTCTTAATGAACTTGGCTAATTAAGTACTACTTACATTGTCTGTGGAGCTGTTTGTCAAATTTCTCATAATTCTCCATTCATAGGGAAATGATGTATGGCTGTGATATTTTCATGTAGCTGCCTGCTCTGGTCTTTGCAAACCCCGTGAAACAAACTCTAATCATCCTCTTCCTTATGAAGCTACTGTGGTAGACAGCTGAAAGAGTAACTGAATTCTGCTTTGCCAAGAATTCTGCTCTTGGCTTCTTTAATACACTTATTAAAGAAGTGTAAAGCTGTGCTTTAAGAGTTAACATCTGAGTATAGTAGGGTCTTCATATTTCCATGGCAACAGCTTAACATGATCAGTAAGTAGAGTGGACTATTTTGCTATGAGGCATCATTAAAAGAAAAATCATGCTGGGAAACACACATGTATCATAGAATAAAATCTCATCTCCAGAGTTTTGAGAACAGCAAATTTCTTGGTTGCTCCATATTGATATATCATTTTAAAATTGCTGGTGCATTAGAAATGGAAACAGTAATTTACAAAGCTTTTAATTACTGTTTTTTTTTCCCCTGATTTTGGTGATGTAAATTTAAAGGAGTAACTTTACAAGAGAAGTAATCTGACAGCTGCCACCAAACCTCTTATTTCCAGTATTTATCGCCAAAAAGACACTAGGTTTTTGTTGCTAGTGTGTTGCACGGTTCTTTGAGGTAGCAGGGATGGGCTCAGCTGCCTTTTTAGTCATCTCTATTAAGATTATATTGATAGCTAACACTGCAGCAGTGCTCTGCTTTTTCTGCCAAATCTATTATTTTTAAAAGGTCGAAGATCTACAACAAATCTGATGGGACAGATTTGCTGCTCCTCTTTGCTCTGCATGTTTCACTCACAGGGTGTTCTGGGAACACAAGGCGTAGGTTATTCTTTTTCCTGTTGGTTCTTGCTGATGATTATTACCAAAGTCCTCCTGCACATTTGGAAAGCAAGCAGAGGGAGTTGCTAAAGTATGCTATAATTACTCCTTTTTGGCATGTCACTCTTTTGTATGTGGTCTGGAGGGAAAGGGCATCTGAAAGTTCTAGCTCGTTCTCTACTGTCAACTTCCATTCAAGTCAGAGCACTCTTCCTCAAGGTGCCAGGCATTTGTTTTAACATCCTGAAATGAACCAACCTACTTGAAGGCTGCATCATCTTACCAGGCTCTAGAGAAGGATCTGGACAGGCTGGATCAATGGGCTGAGGTCATTGGTATGATGTTTAACAAAGCCAAGTGCCCAGCCTTGCACATGGGTCAAGACAATCCTGTGCAATAATACAGACTTGGGACTGAGTGGCTGGAAAGCTGCACAATGTTCTTTAGTTCTATTTCTCAGTGTTTTCCAGGTTATGTTATGTGCTACAGTGTCCTTAGAAAGCTGCCAATTCAGTTTCACTGTCTTCTTCCATTGATTAACAAGCAGCAGACACAAGCTGCAGTACAGATTACCCCAATTATACAGGATAAAATGTTACTGTCATGAGGCTAGTCAGATAGGGATCAAACCCATGATCTCTGTCATAAGCTCATTCTGTCAGAGCAAGGATGCAGAGAGGTAAATTTTTTCTTGGAGGTATTCAGAACTTGTCTGTACAATGACCTGAACATCATGACATAGTTGGCCCTGCTTTGAGGTTAGATTAGAGACCTCCAGAGGCCCTTTCAAATTAAAATCTTCTATATCTGTGTTCAATAATCTTCTTCAATGTTAATTATTTATTTCCTGTAATTTTAATTTGAAACACAAAATACACTGCAA
This sequence comes from Pogoniulus pusillus, assembly GCF_015220805.1. Taxonomy (NCBI): domain Eukaryota; kingdom Metazoa; phylum Chordata; class Aves; order Piciformes; family Lybiidae; genus Pogoniulus; species Pogoniulus pusillus. Next base: position 3,922,289 of record NC_087283.1, on the reverse strand, counting down.
CTTGGCTTGGTCTCATTAAAAATTGTACATGGAATGGAATATGGGAGCAGGTTTATTGGCTAATAAGAAAGCATACCCTAGGCTAAGGCATGCTTTAGTTCCTAGCTGTGCTGTGCTGTATAGAGGAAACATCTTGAGGCTGTAAGAGAAATAAATCTGTGCTGATACAAATGGTGGGAAAATAAAGAGAGGAAGACTAGATACAGATTGAACCTTGCATGTCAGTCATGATGAAAAAGTCTTCCAGAGCTATTTGAGCAGATGAAGAAATCATGCATGAAGATGTCAGTCTGTCTTTGACTGTGGAACATGAAAATCCATTTGATTTAACCTCCCTTTGCCTCACTTGAGTATTTTAGCAACAAACACTTCTCAGCAGAGGTATTTTACTTCGCATGTCACAGAGAGGACCTAACTGGACCTTCTAGACTCTAACGTCATATAAATGATAATGTAATCGAGCCTGCTTAATATAGGAGTCAGATTGTGAAAGAAAGAAAGAAAATTTCCACTGCCAGGAAAGAAATAGTGTGTCAATGGAATCCATAAATCAAGTCATGTCAGCCTCACTTAATCAAATTTACCTTGACACGATTTTACTAAGTATCAGCCATGTGTTACCTGCTGTCAGCAACTATTTACATCCTTATGTGCAGCAGTAATGCATATGACATATAGAACAGTCCTGTACCTTAGACTCAAAATATATTTGTTACATCTTATTGCTGTCATTTGGCACATAATATCAGACCTCTTAAACTGTAACTCAATAAAGTGATGCTAAGGTAAGAGTATCTCCTTCCTTTTCAGTCGTATTGTGAGGAGGGGGTGACCATGGAAGTTGCACTCTCCTACTTTATTACAACTGTGTATGAAGTAGTGAGGCTGGATAGTCTGAGGATAGGCATGTCCACCAATGACCCAGCTGGCATTCAGTCTTCTTCTTGATTATCCCATTGCCATGCTGCGTGATATTGTAGATACTGTTTCGTCCCTTTGATGTTGTATGTACCTATCTCAAATTTATTTGTTCTGTCCAGTCATATTGTAGCTTCAAAGGGACAGGGACTTTCCCCTGGGTTTCTGCAGTGGCAAGAGCTCTAGCTGAGACTTCTGGGATATGCTATTGTACAGATAAGAACAAGCAATGTTTAAAAGTATATATACAGGCTTTGATACTCTCTAATCCATACAAATCTTGTCAACTTCTATGCAGGATCTTTGCTCAGTTCTTCAAAAGTAAGAAAGTTATGAGAGTTTTTATTCTTTCTTTCTTTTATTTATTTATTTTTTGCCACAAAGCTGTCTGAACTTCCAAGACTCTGCTATCTTGATTTGAGCTGATTTTCATTTCAAAATGAGGCCTGATGATCTTTTCCTTTTTTTAGAAACCAAGTACATGTTCTAAGTATTTCAGTTTCCAGTCCCAAGTTTTAACACCTCCTAAAAAGCTGTATGCCGACCCCAGGTCTATAAAAAAATGTTTTATGTAGGCCATCATCTGAAGGATACATTGCTTTTTGTAAGAAAATAAACCAGCAAGCAGTAAGTTGCAAATCCCAAAGCAGCTAAGTGAGACTAGAAGAAAGCGTCTTGGCTTTGCAGAAACTGTAAATTGTGGTTTCGTGATCCTGCTGGAAGCTAGGGAAATGAAAAGGAAATTTGTCCTTAAAAATAATCAGAAAGAAAAAAAGCAGAAATAGTTGAGAGGGTTGGGTTAAGGGTGGCAAGGTGACAAGTAATTTCTGGAAAGCCTACATTCTGAAAATGTATGTCTATCAGCATAAGCATTCTCAGCATCTCTGCAAGACATCTCAGACCTTTCCTGGAAAAGGTCCTGACACGGTGGAAAAAACCCCTGGATGCGATGGCAAGAGAATGCAAAGCGTGAGCATGCCTCTCCTCCTGGGCACAGAACAAATGCAAACACAGGTCTGAGCACTTTACAAACTTACGAGCTTCTGCCCGCTCAGCAGGAGCAATGCGGAAGTGCAGCCAAGCCTATGAGTCAAGGTATTGTTTTGGCTTGGCAGGCTATGAGATCTAGAATTCCTGATGGATAGTATCATCCCTTACTATGCATAATCCCTATGGCTCCAGAGGAGGATCCAAGGTAAGGCAATTCCAGCACCATGCTAAGAAAGGCTGTGTGATATACAGCTTTCCAGAGCCCGATGCAGGATTTCAGCTCCAAATCGCTTTTCATTCTTGGCTTGCATTTCATGCCAGTTGTTGAGTCATGTATTTGTTCATGGCTTCTTGTGGTGTACTTGTGCCACAGAATCATAGAATCAACCAGGTTGGAAATGCTGCCTTTGATCGTGGTGTTTGTTTGCAGTAGCAGTTTTGGAATATTCCAAGTCTGTGTTTAATGATTTGGCTGAATTTTGCTCAGGAATATACTTACCCTAGTTCTTTTTTTCCTTCTTGCTTGGGAGATCTTGCCTAGAAATCATCTTTCCAGAACATCTGATCATCTAATGAACTTCAGAGTTGCAATTTGGGAGAAGAGGTGCCCTTTCAGAAGGAAGAAAAGAGACATTTATGCAGATATTCCTTCTAAAGATGAATTTGCTGCCTATTCATAAAAATGCGAGGAGACTTTATCTCTGTGGTTTCCTTGTAATTCATTTCACAAATGAACTGAAGACAGCTAGCAAACTGAGAAAAAATTAGCCTTGTTGAGATGTTTTTTCATTCAGTGTTAAATATTAATGTCTGATGTTGCATCGTTATGTAGCACTCTTCACAAAGATGATCTAAACCGTTTGTTAAAGAAAATATGAGGCTTCTGAAATGTCTGCTCATAAATGTTTACAAGAGAGATCATAGGTAGAATTATAGGGAAGGAAAATGAAGAATAGATGAGCCTAGGGAATACTGGGATAAGACATGGTTGGCAAGCATCCTAAGCTGGATTTTTAGATGATGACATTTTTCTTTCATGAAATCCTAATGTTTTTGCATTTCCAGGCTGCAGGATCCCATGATCAAAGCTCCTGTATCTTGATTCTGTGTATGGAGAGGATATGTATAGGGAAATACATAAAATCTATAATGAAAACAGATAGGATTTTTCAGTGCCTTTGCTGTGATTTGTAAGGATAGCAGATGTATGGAAAGTCCTAAAAGCCTAATCTCTTGCCATGTTTTAGCTAGTAGAGACACGACAGGCATGGTGCTAGAGCAGGGTGAGGATATGCTGAGAGTAAAGCTGAGAATGAGGAGGACAGGCTTAGGGTCCTATCCCACAGTGATGATTTTGGGCAGCAGTGTGCTACAAAGGGTTTTACAGAGAATCTTCACATAATATCTGACTTATTCAGAGTGTTCTTCAGCTCACAAAGCAGCTCAGGCTCACCCAGATAAATTCTGACTTAAAGTCTCCTTTCTACAAAGCTGCAGATCTCACTCTAAGCACAGATTGTGCTAGTCTAGCATGAAAAGTTAAGGGAAAGTAATTAAAAAACCTAGAAGAAAGGTAGCAAAATGAAATTTGTTGTGAAATTCACTGTGATAGAAACAAACCAGTGGATTTTCTTACAAGTTCTCTTTGGAGAGCTATAACATAACCCTTACATACCCATTTTTCGTCTTCCATTTGTTTGCACCCTGCTCCACTTAGTTCTCTCTGGTCCAGGCAAACAACCTCTTACTTTCATAGTTCAGTGTTACCATCTAAAGGTTCTATTGAGTTTCCTTAACTAGATTTGGGCTTTAGTATCCATTTGCCAAATGATAGGCAATATTAATGCTGCTGTTCTGTGACAACATACCAATGATACAAATGTATTTAATTTCATTATAGCAGTTGAATTAATTGTGTATAATATGATATTGAAGATTGCGCTTCGTAGGAAGAAAAGCAAATTAAGGTGGCAAGAAGCATAACTGAAATATTTTCCTTGGTTAACAACTTCCTTTTTTTCTCTTTTTTTAATTTTCTTTGTGATTTTTTCTTCATAGTTTTGGTTGTCCTATTGTTAATTTCAGCAAAAACAAGTCTTCCAGATTTGTAGCTGTTTTGACATGCCGCTGTTAGCTCACTGAAATGTGACAAGTACAGAAGAGAACTTCTGATTGGATTCTATTGCAGTATTATGCTGTGCCTACCAGTAAAAAATGCAGAGAAAATTGAATCCTGAAATTATCTGCCTCTCTTCCATTTACTCTCCAAGCCATTTCTTCTATTTTTCAATTATCATCTGGTAATAAATGTGTCATAGTGCAAGATGAGCCCTCAGTGGATTACAGTAACTCTGAAGATGGAATGGAAAATTCAAGAATATTCAAACCTGTTTGGATGCAAATTTGGTCATTATAGTGAACCAAAAGGTATGAGCTGCAGAGAGGGAAAGTAGTAAAGCTCTAGAAATTTCCTGTGCTAACAAAACAGTCCTCTGCCACATCTGCCACCAGGCACCAAGACATGCTTCTTTCCAAATTAATTTCCTGTTCTGAGACAGACTATGAAGTTTATGAAGCATTTAATTCACTTTGAGTGTTTATCTGGGAATTAGGTGGGGTACAGACATTGGATAAAAGCCATGTCCTTTGCAACTGATGATTACATTTCTATTTGGTCCTGTACACAGCCAGGACTTCTGTCCTTGTACTCATCCCCTAGATGTATGAATGCCACTCTCTGCTGTTAACTTGTGCTTACCTGTCTCTGAATTTGGCACCAGGAATGTCACTCAGAAGTGAGCTTCCCATCCATTCAAAGACATTTAAATTTCAGTGGAGGAATCTTGAGATAAGGAAACACTTTTCAGATTTTCAATTTATCTGTAGCCTGAAAGGAAAATTACTAGAAATTCTGGAGCTTCTGCAGCTAATTCTAGGGGGAACAGTTTGCAGCATTTCAATCACTAGGAACCAGCTTGTTGGGACTCTAGACATCATTTAACCTAACTGTGCAGAACTCTCAAAACTCTCAAGAGCACCCTAGTAAGTTTTCAATATGCTAGTCAAGGCTCAATGGCAGTTACCCATTCCAAATGTGTTTCTGCCTAAAAATACATCAATTTTCCTGAATAACAGTGTGTAACTGCTGGGCTGCTTGTCTGTAATCTCTCCAGTATGTTACTGCTGGAGCTGGGTAACTCTGCCTTATAGAAAGGATCGGTGAGTTACTCTATGTGGCATATGGCACATCTGCTCCTTCCCTGATCTCATTGTGCCTTTCCTCTTGTTCTTTGTCATCTAGTTAGTTGCTCAGCTCAGGGAAAGAGAGGCAGGCCTTAACTTGGAATGATGTGTCAATTTCTTGAATCTTTTGCTAAACCTAGTTAAAAACCAGATTTAATAACTGTTGAGCACATGATTTTTCTGATGAGCTTTGGGAGGTGAAAATGCTGAGGCAGTCCTGGCCCCTGCACTCCCCTGATGCTTAAGGACATTAGCTTATTTTATTTAAAGCAAAAGATGTTCTATAACATTCTCTCTAAGTTCATCATCTGACTGTGGGAAGGATGAGCAGCATAAAAAGAGCTGCCTAACTCCTAGATATTTTAGCATGTTGTACACTGGCCACGAATAAATCTGAGCTGGAGTTCAAAAGAAAGCTCCTGTTAGAAGAGGCAAGGTCAGAGGTAGTCTACAAGTGGAGATCTCCAAACTAATTTGAAGATGGTACTTGCCTGTGAGAGCAAAAAGCTGACATGCTAGGAAGTTCTTTCTGTGTCTGAGCTCTAAATGTGCTGTTTCTGTATGCACCAACAGTAACACTATGCACAGGTAAACATGAGGACTTCATCTGATATCATAGAATATCATAGAATCAACCAGGTTGGAAGAGACCTCCAAGATCAGCCAGTCTAACCTAGTACCCAGCCCTATCCAGTCAACTAGACCATGGCACCAAGTGCCTCATCCAGGCTTTTCTTGAACACCCACAGCGATGGTGACTCTCTCTGTGAAGAACTTCCTCCTAACAGCCAGCCTAGACTTCCCCCAGCACAACTTGAGGCTGTGTCCCCTTGTTCTATTGCTGATTGTCTGGGAGAAAAGACCAACCCCCACCTGGCTACAACCTCCCTTCAGGTAGTTGTAGACAGCAATGAGGTCACCCCTGAGCTTCCTCTTCTGCAGGCTAAACAACCTCAGCTCCCTCAGCCTCTCCTCACAGGTTTTGTGTTCCAGGCCCTTCACCAGCCTTGTTGCCCTTTTTTGGACCATACAAGGAGAAAGTTCTTCACTGAGAGGGTCATTGGACACTGGAATGGGCTGCCCGGGGAGGTGGTGGAGTCGCCGTCCCTGGGGCAGTTCAAGGCAAGGTTGGACGTGGCACTTGGTGCCATGGTCTAGCCTTGAGCTCTGTGGTAAAGGGTTGGACTTGATGATCTGTGAGGTCTCTTCCAACCCTGATGATACTATGGTACTACTAAGTGGTGATCGATAACTGTGCAGCTGAGTCAGTACAAAGGGCAAATGGTGATCACGTAGGACAGGATGACTTGGCCAATCCACTGGGCTATGGAAAGGCAAATTTCAAAGATAAAACCAGGCCCTAAGAATCTTTACATGCTGTTAGGTTCTGACCTGTGTATACCTGTCCTTCAGAAAACTGGCTAACGTTTGTTTGTGTGCGCGGCTGCATATGGCGAAAGCACAGCAAAGAGATAAAATCAATCTTTTGGGGTTTGCCTGTATTGCTAGTCTCCTGTTTCATACATTCTAGTCTCCTGCTTCATACATTCAAGAGAAATCAAATTAAGAGAGCAATGTGAAAATAGTACATGATTAGTTAGTAGTATACTGGCCCACTGATGTCAGCATAGGTATTTCTGACTCATGTCACTGAGAGGAGCATTTTCTGTTTTACAGAATACATGTGTAAGTTTTCAGAAGCTCTAGGGCAAACTGTTTCAAATCCACTATTTCCAAACGTGGAAGCTTAGTTTCTTTAATTCTTTCAGCACCAGAAAGCGTGAGAGTGAGATAGGGTGAGCCTCTAAAGGAATCCATCATTTCCTGTGAATTACAATCTTACTGATCTAAAAGAAAAACAACATTAATTTGAATAATATTTCTCACATCTCTTCCCAGAGGAGAGCTCTTGTTAGGTCTGACATTTCTAGAGATGTAAACACTACAACTGCATCTGATTAGTTTATTGTTTTCTTCCTTCAAAGAGTCTCAGACCTCTTGTTCACCACTTCATTACTGAACTTGAGAATCTTCAGCTAAGCCTTTGAGGAGAAGAAAAAAAAGAGAGGAGAATAAATAACTTACAAAGTCTCTCATGCTTCTTTTCCCTGCTAGCCATCTCAGTTATACAGGGGTGCAAGAAAGAGATGCATTCACATCAGCCAGAAGAGACCACATGGAGAGCTAAGAAAATAATTCAGGCTATATGTCACTATGACTGTTAGATCTGATTCTGTCTTGTAACCTCGATAAAGTTAGTTCTCCCTCAATCAGTCTATTTCTTCATTTAGCCTAGTAAGAGAGAAGTTAAAAGGAGGCAACCCAACAAAGTCCTTGTCCAATGCTATTATCTGCAAAGGCTCATTGTAAAGGCTGATTTTTATTTCATTTAAAGCTTCCAGCAGGAAAACTTCACAGAGTAAGGTTGGAAAGACAGCCCCCTCACTATTGTTCTCCACTTTTGATTTGCTGTGAAAGGATGCTCTATTTTAAGAATCATGATTGTCTTCTTTTAAGGGCAATTTTAGGACTGTTCTCTTCAAGCAGAAGTAGATGGAGGTGGAGATAATAAATCCTGCAAAGTACATTATAAAGGCCTAATAAATGCTAGGGCCGCAGTATGTACTTTAGCCTAAGGAGATCAAGACCATTCTCTCTGTGTCTCTCTTGACTCACACACACACATTTCCTGATCATAACAAGATGAGATACAGATTTTATTGTATTTACATGACAATTCTAGCCCAGACCAAAAGGAGGAAAATGGCACAAATTGACATCTAAATGAAAACAGGATTTTCAACTACTGTAGCAAACCCCATTTTAATCTGACATCTTTAAACCACTGCCTCAGCAGAATGGGTCTTGAGAAGATACTTTCTGAATTTGCTACCACCTACATCTACTATTTACCACAAACATCTAATATTATTTAAACTACATTTGATTAAATACTTCCAGGCTTAAAAATAACAAGATCTCTTGTAGAATTATTTGGAATGCAGTAAGCATGTTTGGGTTTGTATTACAAGGAGTGGACTTAATCCACCACATTTCTGGGAATTTCCTGTCAGCTCCAAATGGTTTCCCTGGGTTGGTCGATTTTAAAATCAGTATTTTACTAGAGAATTTAAAAGTTACATACCTGAAAAGGTCCTGTCATTGAAACTGTCATCAAAAAGCATCACTTACCACGCAGCTGCAAACAATGTCAGCCTGTATTTGGACTTGTAGAGAATGGAAAGTATCAGAATCTAGCAAAAAAACCAAACCAAAACAAAACCAAAACCCAAAACTGAAAAAGTGTTGGTTTTTTTTAATATATATTTCAGTTCACAGCAAAACAAAACTGTTGATTCTGAGATATTTATGCAAACTAAATACAGATGGCTATAAATGTTTGAAAATACATTGTGGTCAATTGCGTAGCTCAATATTGCTTAATGTGAGGCTTGAGTGGTACTTACTGTCAGGGCATAACCTCATGAAGTCTCTTAAGACTGAGCTTTGCCAAAATTCTCTTCCCCTCCCCTTCCATTTTATGATGTTTGTGACCAGTAACTCTTTTCCATGCCTTCAGGAAACTTCTGAGGAGCATAACACAGTAATAATATAAACATTTACATAGATAGCCTCATTAATTCATTAGTAGAGGAAAACACCTCTCTGGAGGTGTTCAAGGCTAGGTTGGATGAGGCCTTGAGCAACCTGGGCTAATGGGAGGTGTCCCTGTCTAGATGATCTTCAAGGTCCTTTCCAACCTAAACCATTCTCTGAATCTATGAATGACTGTTTCTTAAAGAAAAGTTTGATTACCACACAAAGCTTGATCTTACAAATAGTGATAACACCACCTCTTTTTCCTTCTAAAAGTCTAGTAAGTGGCTAGGGACCTACCATTAATCATTCATCAATATCAGGAAGCATATTCAGATAGAGATGTGCTCTGGGACACTTTAAGATTGCTAAATATGATGTGTTTCTGGTGACTTTAAGTAGTACACAAGAAGCACATTCAGCTTTAGGGAATGAAACTAGACATAATACAAACTGATATAAAGTGATTAAACTGGATGCTGTTTTTAAATACCCCTGAATTAATATTTCTGATGTATTGGAATGATGTCTGCAGATGTCACTAGCAGCAGCCTTTTTTTCCTTTTCCTTTGTGTACAAAAACTCAGGTGAACAGATTAAAACTCATGCAGGTGAATGCTACTCAGATATTACTACTTGTATCCATATGGTTGTTTAATTATAATTGTGATTCCAGTTGGATTGGATTTGACTTTGGAAAAGGGTTGAAGGCTTTTAATTTAAAGTATCCTTTTATTTCACATCACAGTTTACTCCTACATCTGGCAGATTCTTCTTTCTGGTCACCTCAGCTCCATGTTTTGATTGCTCAGGCTTATCAATCAGTCTCATGACTTCTGAGAGCTCATGCTACCCTCTTAGGCCAAGGAACAGAATATCTGTCAGAAGCTTGTATGGAATCATGTAATGGCTTTCTTTCATCCTTTTCTTTCCTTCTTGAAAGCAAGCCAATGGGATGGATATATATTGTCAAGGAGAGCTTTCATTTTGAAGAATGCAAGACTCTGCACACTGCCTCTACTAACAGTCATTCAGCCTGTCACATACTGGAACACTACTCTGTATTCGTGGAACAATATGGGCTGCATTTATCATAAAACTTGCCCCTGGGCCACTTTCTGAGCATACAGATAAAGGGAATTCATTTGTGGCCTGGTAATTATGACAATGTTCTTTAACAGGTGGAAAGACAGACTGGTACTGTCTTCTTAGTGATGGCCTGTTCAGTATTGATAGCAAAATGCTTGTGCTTAATGATGCCCATAAATGCCAGTGAAAGATAATTTGCCTTGTCTCTTGGAGTCTTTAGAAGTATAAATATTCTCTTAGTTTCTTTTGTTTTCAGAGACACAGATAATGTTTCTATTCTTGACAAGTACCCAACCCATGATTGAAAGTGAAGAGGGTGACAAGGTAGCAGTTGCTAGATGTAACAAATGATGGTATCAAAATATCACCTAATGGTTTTATAAATGCTTTACCTTTCTACAAGTACAGTTTCAATACTGCACTTGAAATTTGGGTCAAGCAGTCCCATAATTCTGGAAGCCCTTTTCTATCAGTCCTACTGTAATAAGTAGTTTTTCTGCTTAAACAATGAATCCATTTTTGTTGATGAAGAAAATATCAGTTTACTGTAATCTCTGTCTCCATCCTATGCCCTCCTGCTTCTCTTTCTTTCTGGCAGGATGACAATGTCAGAATTAAACTGTGTTTTTGGCCAGTGGCTTGCCTATCTGCAGCTCTGCATGATAGCCCAAACCCTTTTTCTTTTCTTTATTTTTCTATGTTCCATTTTCTTTCCAGTTTACATGAGTTTATTTTTGTAGATAACTAAAACCACGGAAAAATGCAAATTGATGAGTGGCATTCAGGTCTAGAGCATCATATAAAAGTTGAGTTTTGGTAAAACTAAGAATAACAGTGTATGACTGTATCCAGTATTATTTTCACCTTGGGTTGTTTTCCTTTCTTTTGTTTTGACAGATACTGGGTAGCATCAGGTCATAGCAGCATTAGGGATCAGCTGCTTTATTTAAATGGATCAGAGGGCTGGCCCTAGCAGGTTAACTCCCTTTTCTGACCTCTTGCTGTTTCTCACAAACAAAGCACTCTTGCAATGGTTGGAAACCCTGTCTCATGTCTTTTCACATCACTAATTCTGGCACAAGAAAACACAACCAAAGGGGAAGGCACAGTATTTTAAGAGGTTTTATTTTAGACCACATCCTGCTAATGACAGGTCAGTGCCCAGTCTTCTCTGCTCCTCAGAGCTGTATGCAACACGTGAAGGATAGGGTTGGACCAACTGCATCATTCATAAAAAGGTTAATCACTTCTAAATAGCTAAGAGTTCAATGTCTTACCTTGCAATGCAAAGGCCAGTGAGAATGGTCTCATTAAATAGCACCTCTCACTTTCCTCTCTGTGTCTTTGCTGAAATTCCTGCTGAGAGACTTGCATGGTTAGCATTTTTTTAAAGTCAGAACATCCTTCCTTGTATCTACTTGGTAGCTGAGTTTAGTTATTAACAAAAAGCTTGTTACATTTCCAGCAGAGCTTTAAAAATATTATTTACTCCAAATGCAGTAGTGAGGACTCCCCTTTGTCAGTGAAGTCAGGGATGCAACTGAAAGAAAATAGGCATAATAGTGACAAGTCCAAAAGAACAAGGCTGGGTTAGCAGGGATTTTCAAACATCCTCTGCGAGTCTCAGAACCACTGCCAAAGAGAAGAGAAAAGGAGAATTAAAATGCTAAACCAAACCAAAACCCAGCAACAAAACAAAACTAGATTTTAGGAGGTCTTGTGTTTACTATATGAAGATGTAAATTTCTGCCAGAGGGCTGCAGTTATAAAGGCTTCCTCAGAAACTAGTAGCTAACCATGGCTATGGTTTCTTCATCTTCTGTTCTATGCTGTAGTCTGAGAGCAACTCCCTGCCCTTTCTCAGAAAATGAATGTAAACAAAATGCAGACCTTAATATGTGAAAAGCAAGATGGATATCAATGGATGGAATCAGAGATGTGTGTGACTGCAATGGAACACAAACCCTATGAGGAGAGGCTGAGGGAGCTGGGGGTGTGCAGCCTGCAGAAGAGGAGGCTCAGGGGTGACCTCATTGCTGTCTGCAACTACCTGAAGAGAGGCTGTAGCCAGGTGGGGTTGGTCTCCTTGCCCAGGCAACCAGCAAAACAACAAGGGGACACAGTCTCAAGTTGTGCCAGGGGAAGTCTAGGCTGGCTGTTAGGAGGAAGTTCTTCACAGAGAGAGTGATTGGCATTGGAATGGGCTACCCAGGGAGGTGGTGGAATCACCATCCCTGGAGGTGTTGAAGAAACGCCTGGATGAGGCACTTAGTGCCATGGTCTAGTTGATTGGCTAGGGCTGGGTGCTAGGTTGGACTGGCTGATCTTGGAGGTCTGTTCCAACCCGGTTGATTCTATGATTCTATGACTTAATCAGAGGGAGAATTCATAATTATTTTATATTGCTTAAAAAAAAATCTGGTGTTGAAGGCTCTGCAGGGAATGAAAAGTCTCAAAACCAAACTGCTGGCAACATTTAATACATGCACCAGAAGAACAATTATCCCCTTAAGCTTCTGTACAAAAGTGAGGGAAGAGAAAACCAGGGAAATAATGCACTGTAGATCATAATATAGTTGTGTACTTAATTCTAATTATTAAAAAGGAATTTAAAATCATCTGCTGTTCCTTCCTGCAGTCTTATGTGCATTCCAAATACTTTTTAGCTGTGTTATCTTGTACATAAATGCCTAAAGACACATATCAGCCTTTACATGTGAATGAAAACAAGTGAAATAATAGCTCTTGTCTTAAGCTAAAGCTCTTATAGTGTCTAAATCTAAGCAGCTATTAAAACTCAAGGGGCAATATTCTCACCTGTTATGCCACTGCAAATTAAGAGTGATTCAAAGGAACTGAAAGTGGTGAATCCTAATTTCACAAAGTGTAACTCAGATTTTAATTTGGCCTTAGGTTCTACAAGTTACATCAGGAATGACTGCTGAAGTATTACGTGTTGAGGAAGAAAGTGTTGCCCCTGAGTGTCTGTGGCAGAGCTAGCCCCCAGGTATTTGGTTATGCAAATCTGCAGCATTAATCTGTCTTGTTTTCAAAGTTTCTTGTTTTGTGTCTGCCCGTGGATTAGGCAGCTGCTCCACTGACTTTATGGTAATCCTGGGGAAGAGTAGCTATATATTTGCTTGCTGCAAGTTAATTGTGAACTGGAAAAACCTATTCCCTATGCCCTTCCTCTTAAAAACAGGTACTGCAAATCTGTATTCACTCTGTTCCTACTCGAATTCTGCATAGGCGTTAGGAGCATTCCAAAGATATCCTTGGGGCTTTGCGTTCTTCCTAACATATGGCACATATGTGAGACTCTTCTGGAATTGATTGGAGTTTATGTGTGACTGGGAGCAGTTAGCTGGGTGAATTGCTGAATCATGGAACAATTATGGCAGGAATTCTCTGCTCTTGTGTTTTCCTACAAAAGCTGTTGTACTGTGTTGCATTCACTTCACTTCTTGGCAGGACTGAGGAGAAGTAAGTTACAGCTATTGCCATCCGGTAACTTCAGAGGCAATTTTCCTCACATGTTTCTGTTGCTTAATAATTCTTTGTTTACTTTATACAATCTTCAGTCTCAGAGAGAATATTGCCATCTTTTCCACTGCTTGTCGTTTTCTCCTGTCATTCTATTACGGGTTAGTTTCTTACAATGTATCCTAATCTGAGCTGGGGAAAAGGTGGAAGTGGCTCCCCCATGGATAAATACCCTTCTGTAGCTCTTCTCACATGCCAGAGAACTGTTAAAGCTGCAAGAACTCAAGCAGACTCTGTTCTAACCAAAGAGGTGTGGTTCAAGCTATGCTCTTGCTTTCTCCCTGCCTGGAGACTTAGTCACTTTAACTGGGTGGGAGATTGCAGTATTCAGAGGAGAGCTAATGCTCTGATTTTCATGAACATGGAATAAAAAATGATGCAGTGGAACCCTGTCTCAGGACACTTTAGAGCTGAAATAATTTGAGGCTGAAAACTATCTGGGGAAGTATTGCTATGTGCTCTGTGTCAGCTGCTTTTAGGGATGGGACAACGGGTTAGAAAGACCTTTGGTTTGCCCCAGTGTAGTTCCTATTATGTTCATACATTGCAAATCAACTTCTGAAATTGAGCTAGAAAAAAAGCAGAAGTTAAGAAAAGAGTCATTTGCCCATCTCTGTGTTTAAACAGGCAGGGTTAATTGACAATTGACTTGCATTTACAGTCCTTAAGCTGAGCAGGAACAATACTTGAAAATTACATTTCTATTCTACATCCTTTTAACCTTCTTTTTCTAACATCCCTCTAATGCCAAGACTTTGGTTTCTTTATGCAACTGGTAAAAGAAAGTTTCTACCACTCCTTTCGCCTTTAAGTCTGAATTTAACCTCAAAATTCCTTAAGCACCTGTCCAGCAATGTCTTCTTGAATAATGTGCCAGAAAAACATCTCACTGGTGCAGCTAACACAAAGCTGCAATCATGAAAAATAGGCAGCTATTTTGTGGAGCAGAAGACTGCAGTGCAACAGATGATCTTTCTCAGTGTGACAGTTTGCACAGCAACTGGAAATTCTGTCCTCCAGAATTCAGCTAAAGACACAGAAAAGCCTGCAGGGGAAAAAAAAATCCCCTCAATAAAGATTTGGCCTTTAATTTGCCTGTTAATTTGACTCATGTCCTGCAAGTTTTGTGTGCCGTGGGAATTTTAATAGCAATTAGTGAGCACTTTTGACATTAGTCTCTGACATTTTCTTTGCAAATCCACACTTAGCTAGCAAAATGGGAGCCAACAAATGGACAACACAGGAGCGAAAAAGGCACAGTGTAGGCTTCACCTGCATAAAAGACTCCAGGAAGGTGGTGGAGTTATCATCCTTGGAGGTACTCAAGAAACGGTGTAGTTGATTGGCTAGGGCTGGGTGCTAGGTTGGACTGGATGAGCTTGGAGGTCTCTTCCAACCTGGTTGGATTCTATGATTCTAAATGTGTGGATGTGGCACTTGTGGACCCCTCACTCTTATCCCAGATTCTGTCTTACATGTAAGGTGAACTGGAAGGATCAGCAAGGGGGGTTAGAAGCAGAGTGATTAGTTGGGTTACACAGATCCAGCTAGAAGCTGTTACTATGGCAGAAGCCAGGAAGAAACACAGACTGCCTTATCTATGTTTGTGTCCTTGGTTTTGCACATCTCAGCAAACCTATGAGTGCAGTAGACATCACCATTGTTTTCTTTTCACAGCCTATAATCTATTTTCTCTCATTAAAATATTCTAATTAGCTTCAAACTTGTACATATATATTAGCCAGGTCACCATCTAGTTCTTGAGACAGCTGAAAAGCCTCAAGAAAAAGTGCTACTAAGTCATAGTAGTGGAGTGTGAGTTAAAATGATGAAACTTAAAGGCACATTTTCCTAACAAATATTCCTAATGCATAATGCATTTACTAATAAACAAAAGGGCTGCCAAGGACATGACAGATTGGAGATAAAGCACTTGAGTTAGACAGGTCACAACTTTTCTTTATGTTAATAGCTTACCACCTGTCAGATAAATTGGGAGGTAGATGCCTCCGCAGCAGTGCCAGCAGGCACCTTTCAGAGCCATGAGACAGGACCAAAAGAACAGACATCCCAGCTAGCTCTCCTGCTGGCAGCTGAGAGATGTCTGTCCTCTTGTCTAGTTAGACCTGTGTGGTAATACTTGCTGATTAAGAAAGGATTGAACATGCTGTTGCTGATTTTGGGAGGTACATCCCCAAACAGCCCTTGCTTGCTTGTGGTAAACACAAAACTGAACTTCCTCTTGGCAGAGAGGTCATCACCTGCAGTGTCAAATACTGACATGAATAGTTCTAAAGCACAAACCAGAAACTTGTTGGTGTTTATTAAACGTTTGGCAGCCCAAGCATTGCCCTCAGAGATCATAGAATCATACAATCATAGAATCAACTGGGTTGGAATAGACCTCCAAGATCATCCAGTCCAACCTAGCACCCAGCCCTAGCCAGTCAACCAGACCATGGCACCAAGTGCCCCATCCAGGCTTTTCTTGAACACTTCTAGGGATGGTGACTCCACCACCTCCCTGGGCAGCCCATTCCAATGCCAATCACTCTCTCTGACAACTTCCTCCTAACATCCAGCCTGTACTTCCCTTGGCACAGCTTGAGACTGTGTCCCCTTGTTCTATTGCTGGTTGCCTGGGCAAAGAGACCAACCCCACCTGGCTACAGCCTCCGTTCAGGTAGTTGTAGACAGCAATGAGGTCACCCCTGAGCCTCCTCTTCTGCAGGCTGCACACCCCCAGCTCCCTCAGCCTCTCCTCATAGGGTTTGTGTTCCAGGCCCCTCACCAGCTTTGTTGCCTTTCTCTGGAAACCTTCCAGCACCTCAACATCTCTCTTGAATTGAGGGACCCAGAGCTGGACACAGTACTCAAGGTGTGGCCTGAGCAGTGCTAAGCACAGGGGCAGAAGAACCTCCCTTGTCCTACTGCCCACACTGCTCCTGATACAGGCCAGGATGCCATTGGCTCTCTTGGCCACTTGGGCACACTGCTGGCTCATCTTCAGGATATTCTCTACCAGTACCCCCAGGTCTCTTTCTCCCTGGCTGCTCTCCAGCCACTCTATTTTAGATTTACATTATTTGGAGGCTGACACTCATCTGGTACTTTTATTTTTTTTTTGCATTTGCAAACTTGTATGAATCTTAAAAGATATTACTAAACACAGTTTTCCATAGTTAAAAGGAAACCCAAAACCTATGTGGGGTTCACAAAGAAAAAATATCTCCCTGGCTTTGAAGTGATCCCATAGGTGTTTTTAGAAAGGGAAGTGCACATTACATACTCCTCCACTTAATATAACTGATTGGATAAATGATCCACTTCTAGAAGTTCTCATTTCCTTTTCCTCCTTTGCCTGACAACATTTGAACCTACCCTACCATCAAGGACTTACAGGATTGATTTTCCTCTTACTCTCCACTCTGCTGAAGCTATTGCACTTTACATGGAATAATTAAATACTTGGTAAGGCACAGAAAAAAGGAGTGAATATTACCCTGCAGCCCAGTGATTAGTGCATTCTGATATAAGCTGTCATCACAGCTACTTGTGCCTACTGTTCTGTTTAAGGAGGGGCTTTAACCCAGCATTTTCAACTCCAAGTGATGCTTTACACCCTAGATGAACGCAGTGCTACCTGTTATTATGTCACATCCTGGGATCTTTTGAGAAGAAGCTATTTCAAGAACAAAATTCTAGATTAATCCCAACCTTTCATAACTATCTCAGGTTTCCCAGGAAGGACAATAGCTTTCAGAAAGTCTTGTGTGCAAAAGAACAAGACAGACATTTCAAAGCATAATTAAGGTCTTAAGTACTTCCATTGCTTTCTGTATTCATGGACAACATGAGGTTTGGGTAACCACTGCACTTGGCAATTTATTTCAATGTGATAGGAATAGAGCTTTTATTCTTAAGTCCATTGGCACTGCACAAAATACATCTGTGTCCAGCATACTTGCTCGACCTGGGCAAGTTGCAAGGGAAATAAAATGTCTTCTTACTTGCAGTTTGATTTTGCATTCACAGTAAGCTTGGGACTTCATACACGGGTGATTCTCCTGTTCCACAGAAAAGATGCTCTGCACAGTGGCAATTAGTCCCTAGGCATAAATGTTTCAATATGTGCAAAGGACAACCTGCCCCACTGTGTTGTATGCCTGTTTTTCAGCTGGGATGCTGATATTTTATGGATGTTACAACTTAGCCAGATGATCAACATATTCCCAATGACACCATTTGCCTGTAGAATAACTACTGCTGCCTACAGAAGTGTTAAAACCCTCAGGCTGAAGCACTGTACATAAAATCTCAGCGTTTTTGTTTGCTGTTTCTGTGATTGATAGTAATAAACTTCACTTTGGTGAATGAGAGGCTTCTGTGTAAACACTTGCAGTGCATTATAAAAATGAACATGAAAATGTGCATTCTTCAGAGAGGCTTCTTCTGGGTTTTGATATGTGTCCTTATGCCAGCCTGTCTCTGGCATATTCAGAAATTCAGATACCATATGTCCTTATGATCATCTTCAAAACTTCCAAATCTAGGCTCTCTCTCTTCAACTAGCTTCTTTTATTGATAAGTGCTGCTGCTGTGGCTGCATCTGCTAAAAGCCACTGTGCACAGCTCCAGTGACTAATCTCATTTAGGTTAATGGGATCTGCAAGGTCACTTGGGGAGGATACGAAGACACTATTATCCACACGGATGCTGCTCCATAGGTAGAGATGAAGCAGGAACATGAACTGTTGGAGAGATACCTGTCACAATTCTCGCATATTTATAGATGAGTTTGATTGTTCTTTAGATCTGGAGGATATTTTCCTTAGAATTAAGGACTTGAAAACAAGCAACACATTTTTATGCAGTATGATGAATGCTAGAAATTCTAGAGGGTAGAGTGCTGGTTCTAAAAAATGTGTTTAGCTTGTGAGTGCATTTGTTTGAGCCAGAGAAAAAAGACATATTATACCTTCCTCCACACATCTCTGTCTTGTGTTTATGGGGAAGGGAGGATGAGATATTAAGTTTCTCTCTCTAGCTCTGTATCTCTCTTCCCACCCTCATGCCCACTCCCCCCACCCTTTTCTTTCTCTACCTTTCTCTGTCCCACAAAATAAGTGGTAGGCAGGCATTGGGTCCCATTCATACATCTAGCAGCATGAGAGAGGAAAACCTGAATCTGCTGACTGACTTGATCTAAAAGATTCTTCTTTTCTTCTACCCCACCTGGAATAACAGAAAATCCAAAGGGTATCATCTGAGTTCGTTTTGGAACTCCTTCTAGGGAAATAATACTTTGCTTGGGTCTGGGAGTGAATTCTCACAACCTCAATGATTTGTAATTATTTAGCAGACAGGATGTGGGAATTTGGACTATGATAACAAAGTGCTTTAAAAGAAATAGAACCTCTTCTATATTTTTACTGAACATTAATGTATTTCTGAGTGACTATCATTTGCTGTATATTGCAAAATACAGATGGAAACAGCACAATCTCCAGTGTTTTTAATAGCTGTTGTTAATGTTTTTTTGTTAGTACATGAATTTCAGTGTAAATAGCACTTTCTTTTGCTGTTATCTTCACAGAATATTTGCATACAGCCATAAATTTCTTACTCATAAAAAAACCCTAGTAAAAACAATGGAAGATAAGATGATGCTAATACATCAGAGGCTTTTGCCAACAGCACAAGACAGCACAAAGGAGAAGTGGCAACTGTCCCTCTGCTAGTCATTTCTCTTGCTATATACTCTCATTTTTACTTTAATTTTGTCTTAAATTTTTTTTTTGTTGTTTTTTGCCTCCTCTTCCTTTGGATGAAAGAACCTTTTCTACTGCATAACATTTTCAAACTACTTTCCTTATATCTTCTCTCCATCCCAAATGGGCACGTGCTTGCATAGAGTTAGGATGGCACCAAATCATGACAGATTGCAAATTCTTTTGTTTGGTCCTCTTTCTGATTTCTTGGTAACAATTCCTTAAGCGCAAATGATGCCATGTAGTAGAGTCAAATCACTGAGTCATTACTATAATTCAGGCTCAGGGGTGACCTCATTGTTGTCTACAGCTACCTGAAGGGAGGTTCTAGCCAGGTGGAGGTTGATCTCTTCTCCCAGACAACCAGCAACAGAACAAGGGGACACAGTCTCAAGTTGTGCTGGGGGAAGTATAGGCTGGATGTCAGGAGGAAGTTGTTGCCAGAGAGAGTGATTGGCATTGGAATGGGCTGCCCAGGAAGGTGGTGGAGTCACCGTCCCTGGAGGTGTTCAAGAAAAGCCTGGATGAGGCATTTGGTGCCATGGTCTAGTTGACTGGCTAGGGCTGGGTGCTAGGTTGGCCTGGCTGATCTTGGAGGTCTGTTCCAACCTGGTTAATTCTCTGATTCTAATGGGATGTCTGTTTAAGTGTTCTTCTCTGTTATGACTGACCTAGTCTCGGCTTTCTGAGTACTGCATAGGGACTGTTTGCTCTTGTAGATTGAAGGTCAAGGACCAGTATATTCTGTTGATGTAGAAACATCTTCAGCACAAAGTATGACTGCCTATTGTGTTACCTGTGAGTTTTATTGAAGCAGACTCCCCAGCTTGTGTCTGCACTGTGCTGTCTTTAATGTATATAGCATTTTATCCCATTCATATGTGAGGTATCTGAGCTCAGACAAGACAAAACTAGATAAAGTGATCCCTGAGTAGTTCAGAAAGTCACAATTCAGAGGTGAGCAGTCCTAGTGTTTCACATTTTTAAGCACACTGACTGTGAATGTTCAAATTTTGGGAAGCAGCAAGATGGATGAGGAGACATACTGTCAGACTAATATTTGAGAGATCAAACTGTAACTTACAAACATTGTACCTAAACACATTTCAACTATTTGGTTATACTTCCCTCTTGGTTCTCTTATTTCTGCTGGGAATGAGGAAAGCTGTGCTTCAGCCTGAAGCTGTTTGGCACAAATATGTTTATTCAGGGTTTTCCATCTCACTTTGGTGATTATTAGAACTGCTTATAGTCTCAGCATAGCATGCTTTGCCTGGGGTGCTTTGACTTACAAATTTCTATTTCTTTCAGAATATGAGGCCATTCAAAGTAAAGAAACCTTTGCCCTGAGTTGTTATAGCTCCTTCCTAGCCTGACAAAGCCCCAAATGACAGTTTCTATTCCCAACAAACTTTAAAACCAAACCTTGACTTCTGTGACAATACTTTTGTCAGAAAGGCAGAAGAAGGCAAAAAAACTCTCGTGACCAGAAAGGCCACTGTCAAAATGACAGACTTTATATTCTTAATCAAAAATAGAGGCCTGGAAAAT
This sequence comes from Pogoniulus pusillus, assembly GCF_015220805.1. Lineage (NCBI taxonomy): Eukaryota > Metazoa > Chordata > Aves > Piciformes > Lybiidae > Pogoniulus > Pogoniulus pusillus. Next base: position 3,901,587 of record NC_087283.1, on the reverse strand, counting down.
GAATAGATCTAAATGAAATGGTCTAAATGGTTGAACATGAACAGTGGTTCTCCAGCTAGAAGTACAGGCAGCTTTTATTAGCAAATATATTCCCTTCTTATAAATGTTTTCCCATATCAGGCAACTGAAGAATATGTTTTTAATAGACAGCTAAGCACACGTGAGTGGAGCTTTTGCACTGAGAAATGGGCAGCTTAGTATGCAAGCAACAATGCTGTCTCACATTCATTTGAATGCTTGCCATCTGGAACAGATGCATTAGTTGTGGCTTCAGTAATGACATGGTGGAGGAGAAGACCTTCCTCACCTCAAGACTTCAATATTACTTAATGGGGCTCCTCATGTGTGTAAAGCAATTGTATATCCAGCCCAGTGTTTTTCAGCTGTCACCTTTGCTTTCTCCTATAACTTAGCCTTCTTGCGCTGCAGCCTTGCTTGGATACCTGCAACACTGCAGTTGTATGAGAGATGCTGTTCCAAATAAAGTCATATTGCACACTTGACATTGTTCTGTATTGGTATTGAATGCATTTCTAGAATGGTAATCTCCTATGTACAATATGTGTCTGAGGAGATTATATCTTATTTTGCACACCAGGATATCTTTAGAATTGTTTATTATTCATGTTATATTTTAAAGTGATGCTGGTCTATGCAGATTTTAAATGTGTTTGTCATATGCCATTAGTCACTGTGTGAAATCTCTCAGTAATAGTTAGTTCTTGAATTTTCTGCAGCTAAGGAGAATTTAACACTGATTGATGGTAGATCACTTAGCTGGTTGGCAGACTTTCCAATTTACGGCAGGAAAATTGCTCTTTTCTTTATACCCGTTCCCTCTTCTGCAGGGGGACAGTAAGATATATGTGCCAGGGTGCACAGAACAGCAAGCATCTGATTGGCAATACTGCAGGTCTTTTTTACAATTATGATTTTATCATTTTCAAAAACTGTGCTGAATGTCAAGTATTTCAGATGCAGGTTTTAAAAACCTCTCTATTTATCAAATGGGGATGATATATCCCTATCGTATTTCACATGCAAGAAGTGGCCTAACATACTCCTGCACGAGGAAATGACTGAGCTGTCAGTGCTTCATCCTTATCTTCTAATAGTCCCAAATTCTCTGCTTCTCTAAAGGCTTATTATCTGTAGAGTGAAGATTAGCAGGAGAAACAAAGATATTGATTTGCTGTGTGCCGTCTGCAAATATTTCTCATTAACCACTGATTCAATAAAAGAAAAAAAAATAGTTATTCTCCAGTGAAAGAAAGATAGGGGATAAATCCCTTCCCTCTAACACCCAGCAGTGAGATTTTCAAAGACTGCATTTTAAGACTGCACACAGAATGCACAGAAACTATGGCAATAAGTAATTTTTAGTAGTCCCTTTCTTTAAGGGGGAAAACAAGAGAAACGTTGTCATGTTTAAAACCATAGAATCCTACTGAAATACCAACCATAAATTCCAGTAAATTTAGCAACAGATTTTGTGTACAAAAAGACTTCTGTGTGAAAAGGAGTGCTCCTTGTTTTCATGGAATCACAGAATGTTAGGGGTTGGAAGGGACCTCAAATGATCATTCAGTCCAATCCCCCTGCCAGAGCAGGATCACCTTGGGCAGGTCACACAGGAACATATCCAGGTGGGTTTTGAACATCTCCAGAGGAGGAGACTCCACAGTTTCTGTGGGCAGCCTGCTCCAGGGCTCTGTCACCATCATAATGAAAAACCTTTTCCTTATATTCATGTGGAACCTCCTCTGCTCCGGCTTGCACCCATTGTCCCTTGTCCTATCTCTGGACATCTCTGGGCAGAGCCTGGCTCCATCCCCCTGACACTCACCCTTCATATTTTTATAAACCTGAATGAGGTCAACCCTCTGTCTTATCTTCAAGCTAAGGAGCCCCAGCTCCCTCAACTTTTCCTCATAAGTGACATGTTCCATTCCCTTCATCATCTTTGTGGCTCTGTGCTGGACTGTTTCATGCAGTTTCCTGAGGTCCTTCTTGAACTGAAGGGCCCAGGACTGGACACAAAAATCCAGATGTGGCCTCACCAGGGCAGAGTAAAGGGGAAGGAGAACCTCTCTCAGCCTACTAAATGCAGCCCTTCTCATACACCTCAGGAAGCTGTTGGCCTTTTTGGCTACAAGGGCACATTGCTGACTCATGGTCATCCTGTTGTCCGCCAGAGCTCTCGGGTCCTTTTCCTCAGAGCTGCTTTCCAACAGATCAGCTCCCTACCTATACTGGTACATGAGGTTGTTCTTTCCCAGAAGCAAGACTCTACACCTGTCCTTGTATTTTGTTAAACTTCATCTAGCTTCAAGGAAGAGTCTAGTATTGCCCACTTGATAAGGTTTGCAAGTAAGAGAGGTTCAGAAAGCCGTAGGAAAGTGCTGACATTGCATACTGCTCTGGAACATGCAGAGGTACTTTCCTAAAACATGCATAAAAGGGGAAATATAATTGCTAAATTATTGTTTCAAAAAGAAATATAACTCATTGCTGTTGCACTGTGGTTTCAGAGCCACAGAGCGTAGCGTAACTGACACCTCCAAAACCCAGTCAGTAAACATGGTAATGAAAACAAATATGCTCAAGTGTGCACTAGGGCCCAATTATGCACTTGCTCAAGGACTTTTGTGGGAGTTCTGCATGTAGCACGGCTGTAGAATGGTTCCCTCAAGGAATGTGGCAACTAAGAAAGCTGTTACAGCTCCTGTCCCAACAAACCTATTGTTTGGGGAGTTCATTTTCAGCAGCTCCTCCCACGTCCCGCACTAATGGCAGACCACTGCTGTTACAGCTTGAAATTTATGCAAGATCAACTCTGTAATGAAAATTATACCAGCTCATAATTATTATCTTTCATTACTAGTGATGCTGCGTGGAGTTCATAGAATTGCAAATCTAACGGGAGAAATACTTGCTATCCACTTTGGAAAATAAAAATGCAGTCTATTTGTAAGGCTGAAATGTAGAAAGGGGGAACCAGGACAATGGAGACCAGCAATAAAGAACTAGAAAGGTGGTATCTTGATAGAATTCTTCTGTCCTGCCTCAGCTGGTGTTTTCCTGTTTCTTTCATCTGTGTGTGCCCTCCTGCTATCTTTTCTGTAGCTGCTCTTTGAAAATATCCATTAGACAAATGCCTATTGCATCAAAGACACATTCTCACTATTGAGTTCCTAAGTTTAGTTCTAAAGTACTGTTATGGCACTGCATCTTTTAACATATGATTATCTTGATCTCTAAAGCATGTGAGATCTCCCACACTTTCTACCAAGACTTAAGAATCATCAGCCCGCAATGGATCGGGTTACTAGTAAGAATCGATCTTTGGTCACACCAGGCACACTGAATCGAATCACACTGATGACAGACAGTGCTTAAAACTCACTCGTAGCTTCTCAGATCTCTGAAACTGAGTCTGTGATGGTAAAGGCAAAAATCAATCCTGACAAAACCAAGTCAATCTTTCAAAGAGAACCTTACTGACCCCTGGAAAGGTAGGGATCTAAGTATGCTTTTTCAAGAAGAAACAAAGCCCTTAAATCCTCATCTGAAGCAAACAGGCTGAAATGTAGCTAGCCAGTCATATAAAAACGAGTCCTGTATATGTTTAGGTGGTCAACAAATGGCAGCAGCTGATCTGCTCTTCAAACCAGACATTTCTTCATCCAGGACCATATGATTTGCCACATGCCAACTGGCAGAATCTATACTGTCGTCAGGAAAAAAAAGGAAGTTCAGACAATTAAAAGAGGTCAGACAACTATAAAGCAGCACCCTTCCCAAAATGCTCACTACCCTCCAAAACCACAATGACAAAAACATCTTGTCTAGTATCATTAGAAATGCTGCTTTTCTTTATGAGGTGATAGAAGGAAATGATGTGACTGATTCAAACAGATGTGACAACTCAACATTTGTCATGACATGTTTAGAAATGTTAAACTAGGAAACAAAAAGCACAATGGTGTCTTTAAAACATATATTAAGTGTGGACCCCAAACATATTATTAGGTGTGGACCCCAAACAAAAGACATTTCAGAAGAAACAAATATATATTAGGTGTGGACCCCAAACATAGATTAAGTGTGGACCCCAAACAAATGAAACTTCAGAAGAAGGAAACAAACCCCAGCAAATCTGAAATACCCCTAGTACTGCTTTACATTTTTCAGTGACATGATTTTGAAAAGGCTTGTTTTATTCCTTGAAATAAATGAATTAGATAATGCAAGGAAATAAGATGGGGGCAGCAAAGAATTATTCCATGCTTCAAAATTAATTTCATATTTAAAAAACTAACTAAATAGCAACATGCAAGGAAAATAAGATAAGGGTAACAAAAGAATGATTTTGTGATTAAAATATGTTGCATTTAAAATAAAACCCCAACAATTCAGTACTGCTAAGATTCTACTTCAGTCAAAACCCCTGGTTTTCTGAATTGGAAAACAGTAAATATAGCAAAAAATGTTGACCCAGCCACTATCTTCCTCTGTTGCCAGGGAGAATAACTATTTTTCTTAATTAGCAGTTTAATTAAGCACTTTTAAATGCAATATACTATTTATATGAATAGACCTGCAGGCAGAACAACTCTCCTATGAGGAGAGACTGAGGGAGTTGGGGCTGTTCAGTTTGGAGAGGAGGAGGCTCCAAGGTGACCTTATTGTGACCTTTCAGTATCTTAAGGGTTCCTACAAGAAAGCTGGAGAGGGACTTTTTTAGGATGTCAGGTAGTGATAGGACTAGGGGGAATGGAAAAAAGCAAGAAATGGATATATTCAGACTGGATGTTAGGAAGAGGTTCTTCACCATAAGGGTGGTGAGACTCTGGAATGAGTTGTCCAGGGAGGCGGTGGAAGCCTCATCCCTGGAGATGTTTAAGGCCAGGCTGGATGCGGCTCTAGACAGCCTGATCTAGTGTGAGGTGTTCTTGCCCATGGCAGGGGGGCTGGAACTAGATGATCCTTGTGGTCCCTTCCAACCCTGACTGATTCTATGATTCTATGACACTGTTATGAAAAGGGCCAGCTGTGTCACACTGATATTCTCTCAGAATCTCTTAGAGATTGGATGTAAGTTTCCAGTTCGTTGTGTGTAGAACCCCAAGATAGATAGATAGATGATTGACAGATAGTGAATTAGTTGGGGCAATTAACAAGGCAGGAATTATAAAATATGTAATTCTTTTATTTCTGAAAAGCCCCAACCATAAACTATACACAAACTAGTTAAACTTGGGCTCTAATTCCTTTGGGAAAATCTTCACAAGGATGCTCTTGGGCAATTCATTAATTTAGAAGAATCAGAACGTTGGAAAAGTTGTCACAAAATGACTCTGCTCCACTTACAAAAAAAAAGGCAGCCTAGACTAAACCTGAAAGCTAGCTGCGAAGAAAGAGATATCTGCTTTGAGAAATACTTGTTTAACTCTACAAATAAGTTAAGAAAGTCTGTAATGAAAACTGTGAGTCAGAGACGAAGCTCTCTTAAATGAGTAGCAGCACATTCTGGAAGGAGCTGTCAGAAAAAAATGTAGTCTGTTGCAGTGATTCGAGACCCTACTACAAATAATTTATGCATCCCTTCACAGAAGAAATCTAGCATCATCACACAGATAAGGGAAACCAAACAAAACATAAGGAGGTTTTATTAATAGCACTTTAAGATAGAATTCTAGATGAGTTTTTCTTTGGCAGCAATGTGATATATTGATTTAACACTCAGACAGCTAAAGTAGCAAAATCCAGGTACTTATCCAAACAATCATCTAAACCCTTTGGTGCTAGTGCTACTTTTATATTTGAGAGCCTCAAAATCAAAATATCCAGGTTGTTTCCCCCACAAATGCACATCAGAAAAATGACTTCCTAATTTCTCTCCTTTTTTTCCCTATAAAATTCTGGAAAACATTTTGTTTTTAATGGCTTCCCTGTCAAAGTCTATCAGCCAGAATGAATGCCTCTGTTTTTTTTGCATCTGCAAACATGAAACTTCAATACTTGTTGAGCTTCTGATGGGTCTCTAAAGCAAAAACAGCACTCCATGGAGGAATTACTCTATATTAGAATAAACATAATGAAATCATTCTTCAAAAGTGTATTAAGTTGCACAAGGCTGACTTTGCAATACCCCAAAATGAGAAGAAAGATCTATTCAAATATGAATAAATGAAAGATTATTTGCAAGAGAGGGAGAAGTTTAGCTACAAGCACAGGTGCTTTAAAAGCACAAATCCCCACCATTAAGCTCTGGCACAGCTGAGTCATAATAAATAAAAAAGAGAAACAAGAGAAACACCCACTAAAGTCTCATATCATGCAACCCATCAAGAGAAGAAAAGTCTTTTGTTTGTAAACTACCATCACATTAACAATGGAGGCCAAATGAGAAAACCTCCAGATCTGACAGGATGATTTTAAACTGAGAGTGCAGAATTGTTTATTAGGATTTTGAGTGACAGTCTAATATATTAAATCAGTTCAGAAGATTGTAAAATGCATTAGCATTAGCAATTTAATACCTCCAACAAATTTAACTGTCACTCATGAGCATATCTGTCCTTGTTAAAGGGAAAAAAACCTGAAGCGCCATCTTTGTCTTGATGGACAATAAAGTTAGGAGAGGCAAAAAGCTTTTCTCTGTACACTGGTGATGAGAGAACTGTGTTACATTTATCATAATTAACTTTCACAGTTGGCAGCATTTTTTGGCAAATGTGTTATTTGCTCAAGCTTGTGAAAGAAGTTTTAAGAACTAATCATTGGAGCCAAGCCTTCGCTAGCAATCGTTTCAGGGCTGGATTTTAATCAATTTAGAGACGTAATTACATGCCAAATGTGTACACAGTTACTTTGATTACACACAGAAATTGGGCAGTTTCATAGTCAACTAACTGACTGTAGGCAGTTGGATGCAAAATACCTCCTCTGAATAAGCAGTTGTTCCTAACCTTGTGTTACAGCCACGGGTGGAACAGCGTAGCAAAGTTCTCTAAAAATGAGGAAACAGTTCCAATTTTCAGGTTTTGGCCTATTTATTTTTTAATCATACTTGTTATTTTATCCATTCATTTGGTTTTAATTGCTTTTAATATTGCCTTCATCACTACTGCTAGAGAAAAGAATTAAAAGCTAAGATGAAGAAATTGAAAAGGAAGCAACTCAGATATACTGTGTGATTGCCTTGCAGTGCAAGAATGAACAGAATCCTAAATGTGATGTCCATCAGACTATAGTAGGAGAGTTTCAATTAAAAAAGCACCAACAGAGTAGAGATGTTTAGATTTTTGAAGACACAGAATTAACAAAGTGTCAGATGACAGACTGGAGTCATTGAGTGAATCAAATGCAGTGTTTAGCCTACTGTAATTACCATGCCTTTGTGACTCAGGAGTGCTTAGATTACTCCTTCATGTTTATCAAAATGTCCCTGAATCCTAATATGTTTGTGGGATGTCCAGTAGAGTTCATTTGACAATTTGCATCCAGTTTTTGATGGTCTTACATTTGAGAACTTCCAGGTCTCCACTCAGAAAGCAGCAGTGGTAGCCCAGTTCCTTGTGGTCAGTGATTGAGTACACGGGCAGCAATCAAAAGATGTAAAGAGTGGTTTGCTTAGTAGCAATCAGGACCGACAGGCTAACAGTGAAGTCACTACCTGGAAAGAAATGACATTTGTGACTGTAATTTGGACCAAATATTTTAATTGCCTCTTAGAGAAAATGGTAACAACAGTGAAAGTAAACAGCTGGAAGAAACATGTCAAGTATGAAACAGGTTACTCGAGATTGCAGATACAGTGTTTTTTCCTACCACTGTATTCAACCTACACCTGCTCACAGAAAAAATGTGTCTGGGGGCATTTTGTAGGTAAAACACAGACAAATAGGTGACAATCTGAGTGGTGAGAGCAGATACACAGGCTAACAAGCAGTTCTTATTCTTCCTTTCTAGCAAGAAATAATAGGAGTGCTTCCCTGTTCCTGCTTGGTGTGCTCTCCATTACACATTCTGTAGGTATAGAATGAGCCCACTGGTCTCTGTTTGATCACAGGGTCATAGAATGGCTTTGGTTGGAAGGGACTGCAGATATCATCTACTCCAATCTCCCTACCGTGCACAGGGATGCCTCTCAATCAGACTTGTGTGGTCAAAGCCTCATCTGACCTGGCCTTGAACACTCTCAGGGAGCAGGCATCCACAACCTCCCTGGGCAGCCTATTGCAGAGTCTCACCTACCTTATACTGAGGAACAGGGTTAGATCCAGTCTAACCCTGCTCTCCCTCAGCTTCAAACCATTCCCCCTTGTCCTAGTGCTAGACACCCTTATGAAAAGTCCTTCTTGAGCTTTCCTGTAGGGTCCCTTCAGGTATTGGAAGGCAGATGTAAGATTCCCACAGTAAAATTGTGAGCTGACAGGTTTTGGTGCTCAGTTGTCACTGAAAGATACTTGCAAGTAGCTGTTTAGAATGACTCCTGAAACCACCAGCCCCTGATTCCTGGGGACTGAGCCACTCATTGGAAGCGTTCAGCACAAGAAAGGCTGCAGCGTACAATTAGATGTGACACAAGCCTTGAGCCTGGACAGGCTGACACGGTCAAAGCTTGTCCCTCCTTATGCTACAGCTGCTCTGAGGGCCCTCTCCAAGCAAATCCAGCCACCCATTTCGTTGTCTTTTCTCCCTTTGCTAACTAAACCCCCCCTTTTTTTTGAGTACACACAAGGAGTTTGAGGGCAAGTAATAAAGTGAAATGAGGGATAGTAATAATAAAAAATATTATTGCTGTTATTGACCTTGTCACCTCCCTCATCCAATTGTCCATTTAGCCTGCAAAGAGTTGTCCTAGCTCAGCTGAGGGCACAACATGGGACCAGGAATCAATGGGTAGGAGCAGAGGGGAGGCCGGGGACAACCAAAGTCAGCGCTTCCCCTGACAGAAACGCTCATCAGCCTTCAGCTGAAAAGGGCAATACAGCAACTATGGTTAATATTGAAGAGTTTAAATCTAAAGCTTCTCCAGCTGATGTGTTACTCAACTTGTCTGTCATTTTACACCTAGATTATTGGTTCACTCCTGATATTTATATGGCAGAAAGTGGCTTACTCTGATGAAAAAAGAAATCCCATCTCCTTTGCTCATTCTAGTGCCTTTTGGAAGAGCTGCTGCATCCAAACATTCAATCTCTGATACTACAATCAATTCTCCATACTTTCTTCCCTTTTCATCTAGCACGAAGAAAAGGAAAACTATAAACAATGGTATATTTGGAAAACAAATTTACTGGAAATGAAACTTTTAATCAGTTCTCTCCTCTGCTATGCTCTTTTTTTCTGCCCTAGAATACTGCATTTTGTCAAGTTTACCAAGGTCTACATGAAAGATCTGATTTATTTTTTCCTAAAGAACATAAGTTTTACCACTTCTTGTAAAACCTTGTATTTAAAAAGATGGATACTTTCTCTATCAAAACCGTACCATTAAGAGGCACTTTAGAGAAGTGATGACTTGATCTAAAAGCTGAGCAAAATCTTCTGCAAAATGTAGATTTACAAACCTGAATAATTCATTTAATCTGTGAAACATGATTGAAACCATGTTTAGAAAGAGCTGCCTTGGGCCTCCAAGGCCAAAGGGAAAGTATTACATTTGAATCAGTTTGATTTTGTACTTCCTTGAAACATAAAGTGTCAGTGTGAGTGCAGAGATAATGGCAAACCCTCACAGGGTTTTGTCAGGATAAAGCCAGTAAGATGGTGAGGTGCTTTGATAGTACAGTAATAAGGGTCAAATAAGTGCCTAAGGTAAGTAGGTTCATCTAGAGCAGAATACTCTTTTAATGTGTTTTCTTTTTTTAACTAGGTAGCATTTATGGACAGGTGGTGAAATTTCAGGTGGTTGCTTGAGCAGTTGTATTCCAGTCACATAAGCTGGAATTCCATCTGGATGCCAGTGTCATGCTGTTCACTCAGAGGTGTCAGGACCCCCACGCATGATGGCCCTAGAAACATTCTGCAGCTTTGCTATCAGCAATGAATTAAAAAAATGGAACTCAATAATCTTGTTCCTCCAAAATCCAACCAAAACTTAGTGTTTCCAAGGGGAAAAAAAAACCAAACAATGATGAGCTATGCTCGTTCCCTGTAGCTCCTTTTCTTGATGCTGCAGTTTTAATTCCAGGCTGGGTCATACACAAGTAGCTGAGTTTTCCTATGCTGCTCCAGTCCATAAGGTTCAGTCATTCTCTAATTAACAAGTTGGTGGTTGGTTACAGAGAGATATTGAAGTTTATAGAAATGCTGAACCTATTCCTCTTAGAACACATCACAACCTATTTGCTATTCTGGAAGGTAGAAGAAATTGAATGTGCAATGCAATTTGGTCAAGCTTTTGGAAGGGAATACTCAACTGCCTTTTTTTTTTTCAAGACAACTTTAAATTCCACTGCAACTCAAAATAGCAGCACAAGAGTACATTCATTGTGTTCAGAAAGCAAGTCTTAGCAAAACAATAAAAAGAAGGGGGGAAAGGTACTTACTAGTAAAATGTGAAGGTGAATTATGTTTCCCTGACTTGCTTATCAGACTAGGGAGCCAGGCTCTTCTAAGTGATGTCCAGAAACAGGACAAGGGACAATGGGTGCAGACCATAGGTTCTACATAATAAGAAGGAAAAACAGTGAGGGTGACAGCCCTGGAACAGGCTGCACAGAGAGGTTGTGGAATCTCTTTCTCTGGAGACATTCAAAACCTGTCTGCATACATTTTTGTGTGACTTGCCCCAGGTGATGCTACTCTGGCAGTAGGATTGGCCTGGATGATCTTTGAGGTCCCTTCCAACCTCTGTGATTCTATAAAAACTTGTGTGCCACGAAATGCTTCCTTGATGAGAGAGGGTGATTTTTTATTTCTTTTTTTACTAAAGAAGACAACCAGAGCAAATGAGGCTCCAAATGACCTCTTCTTGAATGAGTTTGTTTCTTGTTTAGTAGATTTGTTCTCCCTATATGTATCAGGTGCCTTAATGAAGAGGTAGTGGTATTTGAATAATACCTAAATTCCTCATTACCCATAGAGTGAATTACATCATGTTAAAGGAGTGCTGAATGGTTTTGCATCCTGAACATTCATGAACAGTCAGTTTGGTCTAGGAGACACTCGAGAATGAGTAAAAGAAAGCTTCAGGTTATCAGTAGTGCAGGAAGTATAGAGGCACTGAAAAATAGTTTTATGGCTATCCCATCAGTTTATGTAACCTTCAGAAAGAAGATAAATTTGGCTATTTTAAACAAAAGCAGTACTTGTGGCTATCAAATATCAGCTCACTAGAAAGCTACCCAATGCAGCTGAAATATGAAGTCTGGGTTCACGCCATGGAATTCAACAATTCACAGTGTTTGTTATTTTTCTCCACTAGACTCAGCACTATATTCTCAGGAGGAGAGGAAATTAACATTGTTCAGTGATACTCTAAAAACTGGAGCCACAGCAATTTATTTTGTATTGCTGTGTGTTTTCACTTTAAGCAGTGGCAAAGGCACCCAGAGCAGAGGATGTGCTCCTAGGGAATATTTTAACAATCTGAATAAATGATACAAAATAAATACTGTCATTGCTTCTCCACCTGTGAGGCAGCGTGCCAGTGTCTGACTCAACAGTGAACATTTTCCATCAGTTTGACAGAGAGTCCAATCTCTTTGCTAGTCAAATGTTTCTGCAGATGTTTTTGTTTAGATGAAAAGAGATTTTGGTGTTGAAATAATTGCAAGGAAAAAAAAATGCAGCTCAGGAAGCCAGTCCACTCTAATGCACACTGAGCAGTCCTGCACAGTCCCTTCATGTTAACAAAGAGTGCTCACAAATTCAGCTGGGTTCTTTAGCAGCTCTGACCAACACCTCCATTTTGACCTGCAACATCTGCATTGACAAAATCTGAGGGGTGGGTGTTAAGTGGATGGGGCCAATCTCTTTTTGGTGGTCCATGGTAGTAAGAAATTGGAACATAGAAGGTTTCATCTCAACATGAGGAGAAACTTCATTACAGTGAAGGTGACAGAGCACTAGAACAGGCTGCCCAGGGAGGTTGTAGGGTTTCCTTCTCTGGAGACTTTCAAAACCTCCTGTGCCAAGTACCCTAGGGGATCCTGCCTTGACAGAGGGGTTGGACTTGATGATCTCTGGAGGTCCCTTCCAATCTCTAATATTCTGTGATTCTGTGGTCTGCTGAAGTAACATGAGAATTTTTCTGAGGCTGCTTATTCATCCCTGTGTGCAAAGTCCATAGTGTAACTGCTTTGCCATTGGAATGGGCTGCCCAGGGAGGTGGTGGAGTCACCATCCCTGGAGGTGCTCAAGAAAAGACTGGATGAGGCACTCAGTGCCATGGTCTACCTGACTGGATAGGGCTGGGTGCTAGGTTGGACTAGCTGATCTTGGAGGTCTCTTCCAACCTGCTTGATTCTAAGATTCTATGATTCTATGATCAACAGGATTTTTAACCAATATTATTGTTCTAGAAGTATAAGTGTTCTTCTGATGTGTGTGGCTGCACAGAATGGATCTAATTAGATTCTGGTGGCAGTAAAGAGCTCTCTTTTAGTCATACTGACATACAAAGATATACATATATAGAAATTTATCTCTCTATACAGATATATATGTTGTTGTTTCCTAAAAAATGACTTCCAGGCAACCACAAACATTAAAACACAGCAACACAAACAGATATTATGGATTTAATTCAGTGGTTTGAAATGTATCAGCCAACATTAATTCCCACATCCCTTTCCAGTCCATTAAATACTCTATTTTTTAATTGAAGTTATAATATTTATTTGCTCATTCTCACCTGTTTTGGTATGCTACATTTCTTCAGTAATTTCTCTAGTGATTTGTGCTTGGATTAGTTTATTCCTTCCATTATCTCTGATTTAATTGTCCCCTATCATATAGAAAAGGCTGTGTGCCAATTTCAAGTTGATGTAACATAATTTAGATTCAACTTTGTTCTCAAAGTTTCAGAAGCAATGAGATTCTGATTGGTTTACAGAAAATGATGATAACCACACTATTTTAGCAAAGAGGCTGTCAGCCCTAAGCACAAGACCACAATATTCAAGGTTCTAACTTTCATTTCAGCTGCTTAGAATTTACTTCTGTCCAAAAGGAATTTATTCTTCTTCAGTGAAATATATATTGCCAGCATATTAGAGCCATCTTTCAATGCATTGTAAAATACATAATTTAGTGGATGAAATATTTGTTAGCTGAAAGTGCATCCAACCTTAACGTGATTGGGCTTTGGTTGTAAATCTCTGCATAATAACAGCACTGAAGGGAGGAGATCTGGGTTTATATATTTTCATTTCACTGATTCTAATTCTTTCATGAGTCAAGTGAGATGACTTAAGCTCATAAGCTTTAACTTGATGCTTTAAATTCATTGTTTGTGGCAGCAGTAACTCCACGAGGCAGGACATCTGTGTACTGATCAAAAGTTCAGGAAGTGCTACAGATTGTCAGGTTTTTATTAAGCCTGTGATGCACAGAAGTCACCTTATGCTCCACCATTAAAAAGCAGTGTGTGAATCACCCAGGACAAGCCTCACCTCTTGCAACAAACAGAAAGAGTTAAGGCTGTTGTGTTGTCTCCAGCCAGCCATGTAAGGAATGTCAATGAGACAGGAATGAATCTGCAATCTAACCACACCTGGCTGCAGTTTTAGCCCCTTGGTCCTGCTAGCAACTTGAAAACGCTGGAGAGCACTCTCAGCATTTTCTGTACCAGCCATACAACCATGTAGCCATTTCCTAACCAGAGCAGGGTGGAGTGAGCACTTCTGTATGAACACAGATGTTAAGGTTTTATGGAAAACAGTGCTCCCAAAAAGGTCATCCTTTATGGCAGTCCTAAAAGTCAACCCCAAACTCTCTTTCTGTCATAAAGTAAGGCTAAACTATTTCCAGTGCTTGGGAAAAAAATAAAGCAGGAATATCCTCTCTCCCTCAATGCAGTTAGTAAGTTTCTAATAAAATGGCCCATGGGCTGACTGGATCAAATACAGCTGCACTTTGCCATCTCAGTAATTCAGGAGAATTTGAAATGCCAATTTTGTCATTTGAAATTTATTGCAGAATTTAAATCTGCTCTATGTCATTCAAATCAAGGACATTTCTGTAGGTTTCAGTAAAGCCTGGGATGACACACTAATATTCACATTTGGAGATGTTACAGCAAGTAGGCATACATAGAGAAGGTGATTCATCTAAAAAGCAACCATAGAAAGACAAATCATATGTGTGTGTATCATATATATGTGTATCTATGTATGTGTATGTATAGATACAGATGTGTATATATATGTATATATTCTGTATATCTGTATATATTCTGCCCTTGTACTCTGCACTGGTTAGACTACACCTTGAGTACTGTGTCCAGTTCTGGTCCCCTCAATTTATGAGGGACATTGAGATGCTTGAGCATGTCCAGAGAAGGGCGACGAGGCTGGGGAGAGGCCTTGAGCACAGCCCTACGAGGAGAGGCTGAGGGAGCTGGGATTGGTTAGCCTGGAGAAGAGGAGGCTCAGGGGTGAGCTTATTGCTGTCTACAACTACCTGAGGGGTGGTTGTGGTCAGGAGGAGGTTGCTCTCTTCTCTCAGGTGGCCAGCACCAGAATGAGAGGACACAGCCTCAAACTATGCCGGGGGAAATTTAGGCTGGAGGTGAGGAGAAAGTTCTTCACTGAGAGAGTCATTGGACACTGGAATGGGCTGCCCGGGGAGGTGGTGGAGTAGCCGTCCCTGGGGCTGTTCAAGGCAGGATTGGACGTGGCACTTGGTGCCATGGTCTGGCCTTGAGCTCTGTGGTAAAGGGTTGGACTTGATGATCTGTGAGGTGTCTTCCAACCTTGGTGATACTGTGATACTGTGATATAAAGATAGATATGTGTGCATATATATATATATGTGTGTGTGTGTAGATGTGTGTATGTATATACACACATCTACAACTGAAGGTTATCTTCCTGTGTTTTGACACCCCTTTCTAACACAACACTGAATAAATCCTCATACTTCAATGATGTGCACATCCAGTATCATTGTAATTCCAAGCTGACAGTTCAATAGGAGGCTAAAATAAAATAATAATACTTTTAAAAGGGAGACATTGTGAAATTGCATCAAATCCAGATTATAGGTGAGGTTAAGTTAAAGTCTCTGGGCTGGATTCATAAAAGAGAGAGCTAGCAGAGTTTCTAGCAGTTTTGCATTTCAATGAAAGATCAACAACCTTATTTGTCATGTGGAGAGGTGGATAAATGCTGAATATTTCCAGAAATAATTAACATCGGGAAGATAACCTCATTAAAAGCATAAGGAGCTTGGAGGAGTAAACCTCAATGAGCATCCATTTATAGACTCCCATTAGAAGTCAAGATTGGACCTTTGCGCACCAGCATGAGATGAAAACATCCTGCAGATGATCTCTTTCTTTCAGTTGCTGTTCTTGCCCAAACAGACTCCCACTCATTCAGTCCAGATTACTCCAGTGTGCCTCGTCTTGACTACAGGCAATTGCCAAGGTGAAAAGGCAGCACAGGCTAGAGTCACAAATCCTATTTTCAAAGATTTCCATCCATGTCATGAGCTCCAAAACGCATAATTTTCCTGATGCAATGCTACTTATGGAACAAACATCCTCAGAAAGGTATCCTGGTAATGAATGAAGATAAACATCAGGGTTTTTCTAGACAGGTAATTCCCAAAGTTTTCTCATAGAGAGAATGACCTGCCCAGCTGCCATTTTATAATGCAAAAGCAGGATTTCAGCTCAGGCATTTTAGTGTAATTACTGTGGCTGTAGAGCAACCAGAAGGACCTAGCCCTGATGGGGCAGGTCCAGAGGTGGCCACGAAAATGGTCAGAGGTTGGAGCAGCTCTGCTGCGAGGACAGACTGAGGGAGCTGGGGTGGTTCCACCTGGAAAGAGAAGGCCCCAAGGAGACCTAATAGCAGCCTGCCAGTACAAGAAGGCTGCAGAAGGACTGTTTCCAAAGGCTTGCAGTGACAGGATGAGGGGCAATGGTTTGAAACTAGAGAAGAGGAGACTTAGGTTAGAAGGAAGTTCTTTACCATGAGGGTAGTAGAACAATGGAATAGGCTTCCCAGGGAGGTGTCTGGGGCCCCATCCCTGGAGACACTCAAAGTGAGGCTCAACAGAGCCCTGGGCACCCTGATCCAATGGAGGTTGTTCCTGCTGACTGCAGGGAGTTTGGACTAGATGACCTTTGGAGGTCCCTTCCAACCCAACTAATTCTATGATTCTATATGAAAGCAAAATCTCAGGCAAAGTAAAAAATAATAATAATAAAAATCACTGAGGGCCTTAAAGATCAAATTCCAACCCATTCAAATTCTGCTTTTGAATCTTCCAATGACCAGGATTCCTCAATGTTTTATAGCAAATAGGTATTTATTTAGTGCTTAAAATTTTATGTCAGAGCAATCAAGCCAAGAAAACAAATTTAAACCCAGCCAGGCTTTGCATAACTATGTATTCAGAAATCTATATAGACACATGGTGTGTTCTCCTTCACTAAGCCTTAAGGTACACATTGGATGATTCTGAAAACCTCTTTTTTTTAGTTCATCATGGAGTGCTGAGGCAGAAGGTCAGACTGATCTGGTTTTATTAGTCTTAAAAAGTATGCATCTGAAAAAAATATTTGTAGGGTTGGTAGAAAACATGATTGTCCTTTGGTAACACAGGCAACCCCTTTGAAGTGATATAAGTGTGTGTGTAATGGCCGAGGTGGAAAGCAGGGGAGGATTGGTTCTGATAGATTAGAGAGACCACAGGAGAAGGCAGGAGTGTGAAATTAACATTGAATGAATATGTCAGTGGAGGTTATGGACCAGAAGTTCAAGAAAGACCAGAATCTAGCTGCTTAGCCTGCTATCACAATATTCCCCAAAGCACTTAGTATTTGAGACCACAATGCTGCTGCTTATTACTGAGTAGCTTAACATGGACAGGAAGACCATTGAAAAAGAGAGAAGAACAGATTTTTGCAGGGTCTTGCAGTGTATAATTTTGTTTTAGCTTGAAATTTAACTTACCTGCATCCATGTGTGCAGCTCTGTAAAAAGACAACAATATTTGGTGAACACAATACTTTGTTTTCTCAGCATGAAGGCACAATCGGAGGTTTACTCTTGTTCTGCAAGCCTGTGCTTTCGTGAGATAGATTTTGTCTGGCATTGCAGAGTGATTTATGTGTGTAAGCAAAGTCAGGAGAAAGTCACAGATTTTAGTATTCTCTAGTACTTTCTTTGACTTGAGTGGTACTTTGTGTCCTGGGTTTGTTGGTTTTTTTTTTGATGTACTGGATGCTCAATATTGCCAGCAATATAAATCCTTGCTTCAATCTTATTTACATAGACAGAAGTTATGTAGTGACAAGGTCCCTTCAAGGCTTGAATGGTTTGTTAATAACATGTACTAAATAGCATCTGGTATCAATCTTGTCCTACAGACATGCCTGTAGTGATTTAAAGCTTTCATTCTTTGAATTAAAAATCTAATTTTTAATGCACTTTCTGTCAGCTGTCTTCACAGCTTTTAAATGAGATTCTGTCATCTTGACATATTCACAGATACACTGAAATCTAACTAGAAAAAATGAAAGAAAAACTTCTCATGTCTAAATAAAATGCCTCTTCATGCCCATGTATATATTTGATTGTTATTAGCTTTCAGTTACTTACTAATACAGAAATCAATAACATTTTGTTTATTGAATGGTAAAACAGAAAGTAACTGCTTGTGCCACTTGGACATGACTGCTGAATTGTTTTGCAAGATGTCATTATTAGTTAAACAATGAAACAATCATGGAAATATCTGTAAAACCCTCAGTTAAGAATCTGGCCTGCAAAGCCACCCAAACCCTGCTCCCTGAATACCTTTCTCCTCACTGACACTTCTCTCTGAGCAGCCATTTAAAAACCTTTGATGTTCAAGGAAGGCCACAAGCTGACATCACTCTGGAAAAATCTTGAGATGGAGCATATAGATATTAAGAATTTGCACCTGTGCAACACAAATGGCTATTGAAAAGAATGCTCTTAGTTATAAGCAAACCACTGTGAAGACATCTTTGGTATTGGTAGCAATGAATATGTATAGTGTTTTCATCACTAAGCCATGCGCATATCTCATGGATTAAAATGCAGTTTGGACTACACTTAAGGCCAGTTCCATGTAAAACCAAACATATTTACATAGGAACCAGCCCATAGGGAAGGGAAGGAATAAAGAATTCCTTGATAAACTCAATTAAATAGGAGTCATGCAGCCTAGTGTACAAGTGGAAGGAAAGACATGGCTGCTTTCTTCACCTCAAGGTACAACCTAACAGGATATAAATTGGGAGGAGAGCCAAGGAAGTGATTCTTTTTCTCTTTAGTTGCCTTCTGTGTCTCTTGTCCAGCAAAAAAATTGGATAGCTCCATAAATGACAAAATTTGACAGCTGGGCTCTCTGTGATGCAATGGGAGAAAGTCTGAGAGGTTCACAGTGGTACTTCATTTAGTAGCGTGAGCAGGGTTGGCCACAGGAGTCACAACCTTGCCAGTCCAGCTGTCACAAGTGATGAAGGGACTCTGTTAAATGTCTTCGACAGAGTGGCAGAGGTAGTGCCAAGTACACTTCTCCTTGGAGTTAACAATGAAGTGGACACATTAAAATCCCATTGCTGAATATGACTGGTGCGAATAGAGAGATGCCTTGAGTCTTGCAAGCGGTGATGATATTCAACAGTCATTCATCACCTTAATGTGGCATCCTTCATCCAAGGGTATCAAAATGCTAGACATACTTTTATTAAGCCTCGAGATATGCTAAGGAACATTATTCTCCTATTTCACAGGTGGCTATAAGTAGCTGCTCCACAGTCACAAGTGGATCAGTAACAGATTCAGACACTGAATGCATTAAGTACCTCATCTCTGTCTCTGATTACTGAAACACACATTTCCACAACATTACAAAAATGACGGAATAGGATTTTTGTCCTTCAAGTCAGCGTTGGTATAACTTTACCTCACTTCACATTACTTACTGTATCTGTTTGCTTGTTTTGTAGAGCAGTAAAAGCTAAGGGGAAAAAAGGAAGAAAAAAGAAAGAGCAAGCAAACCGGTTGGATGCAAGGGGTGAACTGCTAAATGCATGTAATCAAAACTGCCAGGGAATTTCAGATAGAAATAAGGCCATTCAGAAATGCAAATCAAGAACTATGTCTTTATTTTTAAATGAATTGTTACAGGGAAAAACAAAGGGGCCACAAACATAATTGCAATTGATAGGAGGGATAGCATTGTCAAAATATGCTGCTTTCCCAAGATTACCTCCTGCATGCCCTTAGTCATCCAGACTGGCTGCTCTTTTAACTCTGTATGTAATCTTTTGGGGGTGTTACACCTAAGACATTACTTACTCTTTTTTTCTGAGAGGACATGTATTCCTGCTGGGGTAAATTAAATTACCACTTAGGTTCTGCCTTCTTCATCTCCACCTCTCTCTCCCATTCAGTTTCTCTCGGCACTTTGCATATTGCTCTGAAGCTAGTGCCATTTAAATTAGCATCTTTAAATATTTAATGCTATAGTTCTGTGTCGTGTTCCCTTCTGGTGCTTGTGATGCATGCAGAAAGTACTGGGAACAATTGCTCAGCATTCGTATGGAATGCCCTCATGCCCAAATCTGCTCTCTGAAGCTAAAAACTCTACCTGAAGACATTAAAGAGATTCTGGTAGCTCTGAAGACCCCATCTTTAACCCAAAAAAGCATGCAAACATATGCCTGAGCCTGACAGAATTCCTCATTACTAAATTAATTCCCTGGAGTTATCAGTTTTTATTTTTGAATACTTTTCCTAACTCAGTAATTTTTTTTTCTCCAAGCATAATTATTCCATCTCAGCTAGACTTCCTATAAAGTCTCCTTTAGAAACAATCTCATAATATCACTCTGAACTGTTCTCTGTGTTTATGACAGACAAATACAAATCTGCTGGTATAAATTTCAGTACAGAGTAAGTCTTTAGTTAGGTTTATGTTAAGTATGGCTAAGCACTGGAATTGGCTGAGGTGGTAAAACCTGCATTACTGCAGACTTTTAAAATAAGTTAGGCTACTTAGGCATGGGCTTCAGTCTAGCTTTACCCTGGTAGGGGTCTAAGAAATCCCCTCTTATGTTCTCTTACTCTATAAAGGAATATGACAATTTTTTCTTCAGTTATTGAAGTCTCATGCAGATTTCTTTGTAGAATCCCATTGTACAGATCTTCTAAGTATCTTTACCCCAATATCATTCCACATCTCTGTCTCTCTATAAATACAGCTGCACAAGGTTTTTCTCTCCTACACTGTCCTGTCATCTTTCTTTCATCTGACAATACAGCTTCTACCAGAATAATGTCTTTTATTCTGCTGTAAATGTAAATGATTTCTCTTCTGGCTTTGATTTCACACACAAACGCCACCTTCTTTTAACCACAACTGGTCCATGAAGGCAGGTATGGAGTCTATGTCTCCTCATTAAAACATTGAGGTGTAAGTAGAGAACGAGCTTTGTTTTTGAGAATGCCATCAGAAAGTTTTAATTTAGAGATTAGCTGCTCAGTGAGGAAGGAGATGTTGAATATTTCTCATCTCTCATCAACTCAATATCAATTGTTATATCTTCAATATCAATTGTTATCTCTTTTCCTGTACTTTCCATTTTATGTGTAATTATTATTCATCATAGTTATGAAGTGTGAATTATGAATTATTCATGAATTAATGAATAGCTTCAAATTTGAAATTTAACATCCAGAATGCATTCCCTGTTTCTCATTTGCAACCAGTCTTCCTGATTCTGTACTGTTGTTACTCTCCTGATTCTCATACTAATGTCTTACTGGTTTGGGCTTTGTCATTTGTGTGCTTCAAAACAAATAGTCCCAAGGAAGAATTCTGAAGGCTTATTCAGGAATGCTGCATGGTTTAGTTGAAGAAGCTCAGATTTGTTCTGGGTACACTTCTAAAATAAATTATGAGAAAGAGTTTGTGAACCTTGACTCAACCAAAATTCAGAGTCATTTGCCACTTGATATTGTTCACCCTTATTTCAACTCAGGATATTCTCATGGCAGACAACAACAATCTGTACTGAATTTTACCTGTTGAGAAATACATGGCAGATTCAGATTTGATGGAATATTCAGAGTATATTTAAGCATAGGGGAAATATTCAAGTCTTGCAGTCTATATTTAGGATTCCCTAACTGTGCATATTGGAGTAATTTTCTTGGTTTATTTTGCTTGCACGGAATTTAGCGATGAAGATTAATTTATCCAAGTACTTAAATGTGTTTCAGGTAATGCTCACGACAAGCCAAGCATCATTAAGATCTCCAGAGTCTTATCATTAACTACTCTTCTCATGGTGCTGACTTTACCATTATGAACTGGCAAAATTCAGTTAGGCTTAATAAAAGAAATACATTTGTCCAATTTGGGATCAATAGCTCTTGTTTTGTTCGATGGGCATTAATACTTAATCTTCTTTAGTCAGGAAATGGTACTATAAGTCTCATTTGTCGTTAAGCAAAAGAACATTCATTATTGGGTGTAAAGTCTGTTAGGTTTTCCTTCAGCAGTGTATTCCTAGGGGAAGGCACGTAGCAAGAAACATTATTTCAGCAGTTTTACCATCGTGCATCCTTATTTTTAATTGCCACAACACACTATTTACAGAACTTAAATTTATCATGCTTACAGCTGAGGAACTGTGTTTCTAACTTCTAGACATCTTCCATTTATAAGCTTCATTTTCTGACTGTCTCTTGTGCAGTAAGTAAATTTATTATCTTTGGTACATTTGCACTTACTTTTCTGGGAGACAGCACAAAGTTTTTACAGAGAATTTTAGTGGTGTCAATTATCACCCACTTTTGATTACTGTGAACTCATATTAGCCTTTTTTTTTTCACTATAAAAATGAAATGAAAACCCTGAGGGATGCATATCTAATATTCAAGATCTTATCCCTTTAAAGACTTGCTGCAAATTGTGTAAAAGGAAACTCTGCACCTTCTCAAGGCACAGAGGTTTAATCATTTTTGTATTTCTTTTATGAAGAGATTTTCTTTGAATCTAAGATAACCTAAAAGTGTCTCCAGGATCAAAATGACTTACTTTTTGCTTCCCTTTCATACCTATTTTTAATATTGTCTCTTTTTTTTTGTTTTAATACTGTATTAACTGCAATTTTACAGGAACCAAGACTATGAAGCTCCTTAAGCAGTACTGTATTTGGCACAGGTACCTAGGCAAACACCTTGTTTTGCCTCCCATTTTAAAGTGTGTGAACGGGGGATTGTTTCAACAGAGGTGCCACTAAAGCCAGTTCTTTTCTCTAGGAAAGAAGGCCCACAGCATACTGCCTGCCAATGCTTTGTGGCTTTTATCTGTTAGGAAATTTGCCAAAAGCAGGGAGGAATTGAAGCTGCATCGTCATTACTCCTGATCAAGCCACTCAGCTTGTAGATTTTTTGATACCTGGCCCTTTCTTCAGCTTTGAATGTTTAAAACTTCTTTATTGGGTTTGCATATTATTAGAACCTACCAAGAAAGCTGCTGGAGTTATAACACAGGTCAGCTCACTGGCATATTGTGCAACACATTTTATTGTTACTCACACACAGTATTTGTTTTGAGGAAAAAAAAAATCTCTGTATTAGTGTATTGCAAGAATTAATTCTAAGTATAAATGGCCTTTTAAAAGATGTAGCATCATCTTCCTTTCACTGCCTGTCATGCTAATAGGAGAACAGCAGATGCTCAGGCAAGATTCAATTCACCTTAATTCGTTCAAGCTTAATTAGCAGCTGGGATGCATCTGGCAAATAACATGAAAATAGTGACAGCCTGAGTTAAAGGGAAGAAGTAAAAGGCTTTTGTTCATTAACCACATGTTCTTGGTTGTGAGTATTATGTGCTGAAGGCAAAACAGTTTTTAGACATTTTGTTTGATGGTGGTGTTTTTTTCTTTTGAAGGATAGAAACTCCCATACCTGTACCTTCATTCCTGCACTCTGGTGCAGGTAAGTCATGTGAAAATGAGAGCAGTCCCAATATGAGATCGTCTTGCACAGGCAAACTTTTGTACCATCGCAGCTTAAATATATGGCCCAAACTTGTATAAACAGAAGAGAGTAGTTTCTCCAAGAATTAGGTAGGCAAAATGGACCCCTTGAGATGTAATTAGGAATTATTTACAGCTCTGAATAATGATCATGCAGTATTTTGCACAAAGCAAAATAAGCAAAGCCAATTCTGAAGAGATCCCTGCTGCCATTAAATCTGTGGCTAACTAGCAAAGCGAGGGGCATAACTATAAGAAATGTGCAATGCCTTTGCAGTAGTTTTAGTTCCAATGCTCTTGCCTATATAAATTCCACAGTTGTGTATTAACTGTTGCTGAGTAAGTGATGAAAGTAGCTGGGTTTTTTGAAAGTGGAAACATTTAAAACACAGGAAATATGTTCACTGTGAAAAGAAGATTTTTGGACAGTAATTAACAGTGGAAAAGTGGCAGGATGATGCAGTGATCAAAGTAAATGTGAATCAAAGGTAAGTATTAGGTCCTAATGTAGCCCAGAATGTGGCTTTGGCAGGTGAGAAAGAGAAGTGAATGCTAGCTGGGGCTTTAATTTCCCAAACCTTTCTGTATTCTCTAGGGAGTTAAAGAAAGGAATCTTTGTTTCTTCTTCTTTTGTTTGGTGTTTTTATTTGTGTAAAACCAGCCACAGCATCCTCAGTCTATCAAAAATCTACAATCCAAAACAAGTCCATGGGGCCTGACAAGATCCACCCATGAGTCCTGAGGGAACTGGTGGATGAAGTTGCTAAACCACTGTCCATCATATTTGAAAGGTGATGGCAGACTGGTGAAGTTCCTGCTGACTGGAAAAGGGCAAACATAACCTCCATCTTCAAGAAGGGAAAAAAGGATGACCCCAGGAACTACAGACCAGTCAGTCTCCCCCCTGTGTCTGGCAAGATCATAGAGCAGATCATCCTAAAGCCTCTGCTAAGGCAAATGGAGAACAAAGCAGAGGTGACTGGTGGTAACCATCAATGGCTTCACCAAGGGCAAATCATGACTGACAAATTTAGTGGCTTTTTAAGATGAAGTCACAGCAGGAGTGGACAAGGAAAGGGCAACTGACATCATCTACCTGGACCTGAGTAGGGCATTTTGTCTCTGTGCCACAGGACATCCTGGTCACCAAACTGGAAAAACACAAATTTGATGAGTGGAGCACTGCTGGATAAGGAGTTGGCTGGATGGTCACAGGCAGAGAGTGGTGATTAAGGGCACAATGTCCACCTGGAGACTAGTGCCAAGTGGTGTCCCTCAAGGGCCAGTGCTGAGACCAGTGCTGTTTAACATCTTTGTCAGTGATATGGACAGAGGAATCAGTACACTCTCAGCAAGTGTGCAGATGACACCAAGCTGAGTGGCACAGTCGACTTGCTAGAGGGCAGGGATCCATCCAGAGGGACCTGGACAGGCTGGAAAGACGGACCCAGGCCAACCTCATGAAATTCAACAAGGCCAAGTGTAAGGTCCTGCACCTGGGTTGGTGCAATTCCAAGCACAGTTACAGGCTGGGTGGTGAATGGCTGAGAGCGTCCCTGAGGAAAACAACCTGAGGGTCTGGGGTGATGAAAAGCTCAACAGGAGCCTGCAGTGCAAGTGCAGCCCAGACACAACCCTGGGGATTCTTCCCCTTGGCTCTGCTCTCAGACCCCACCTGCAGTCCTGGGGGCAGTTCTGGAGCCCCCAACACAAGAAGGACATGGAACTGTTAGAGCAAGCCCAGAGGAGGGTCACAAAGATGTTCAGAGGGCTGCAGCAGCTCTGTTATGAGGACAGGCTACAAGAGTTGGAGCTCTTCAGCCTGGAGAAGAGGCTTCAAAGAGACCTTATAGTGGCCTTCCAGTATCTGAAGGGGACCTAGAAGAAGGCTGGGGAAGAACTATTTACAAGGTCTTGTAATGACAGGATGAGAAGTAATGGATTTAAACTGGCAGAAGGAAGATTCAGACTAGATCTTAGGAAAGGGCTCTTTGCAGTGAGGGTGGTGAGACACTGGCACAGGTTGCCCAGGGAGGTTGTGGCTGCTCCCTCCCTGAAGGTGTTCAAGGCCAGGTTGGATGAGGCCTTGAACGACCTGTTCTGGGGGGAGGTGTCCCTGCCTATGGCAGGGGGTTGAAACTGGATCATCCTTGAGGTCCCTTCCAACCTAAACCATTCTATGATTCTATGATTTTAAAATGTTAGACTGCTACTCCAGAATGAAGTGAGATATGGTGTTTTATGACACAGCATATCTAGTAGGCAGATGAATGCAAAGAGCTAGTATTTTCTTGAAAGGAAACAACAAGAATTTTGCAAAAACTAATTATAAAGTCTGAATAAGACTGGATATGGGTTGAAAGACCCTTGAAAGGTGACAGCATCTGTTAAGAAAACTAGATAATTGTGGGTAAAATGACAATAAATTAGCTGCTGGCTGCTCTCATTTTTTTCAGGTCTTGTTATCTTCTTCATAGAACTCTTTCAAGATTGATTTAGTCACAGAAGTTTAATACGAGGGAGCTCACCACAGAGCCAAGAGCTGAGGGCCCTGAGCCATCTCTGGTATGTGCCACCATATACAAACACCTACAGCAGTTCTGAAGATAAACTAAAGTAAACATGGCTTTCTTCCATCCTTTACATGTCCATGGTACCTGGCCTTTCTAAAAGCACTGCTGTTTTCTAGTGTATTAACTAATCAAATGCATTCAGATTTTCCACTAGATTTTCATTTTCATTTTTTTTTATGACAGACTGTAATAACCATCTGTGTTTTGGAGGATGTTTAACTTCACTTGGAGTGTAAAGACAGAATCTCTAAGTGAATGTTTGATACTGAAAACGCACTAAAAGCAGAACTGAAAGTGGTAGGATTTAGCACAGGCCATTTTATTAAGAGTTTATTAGTTCATGGTAATTTGATACTTGTGGTTTGGTAAATGCAGCTGAATCCCATCAATAATAGATAAATCAGGGCAAAGCATATGTCTGATTAATGTTAGCCTTGGGCATGATGGCCCTCAACAAGGAATTGAGTGTATGGATACCATGCCTGCCAAGCGCAGGGCCAGCAGTACCACGATTAACAGTGTATTGCCTTCTGGATGGCAGAGATGGGGGAGGAGGGTTTGAGCTTGTATTCTGAACTCTGGTACTGAGATTAACCCGAAGTACTCTTCGACCCATTTTCCTGGTCTTTGTATTCATACTTCTGCAAGTAGAATACAGAGCTTAAAATTCACTTTTTAAACTAAAGATTTTTTATTTAGGCACCAGCCAGGAAAGTGATCCCATTGGTTTGGATCAGACTACTAATGTGCAACTGTCAATGCAGACTCAAATGCTGTGATGGGGATTGATGCACTCTGCTTTATCCTCTTCTGAAAGAATCTAGAAGCAAAGTTCTCAGCTACTTCTGAGATGCAGAATCAGGCAAACAGTCAGTTTTGAGATATAACTGTTTTGTGAGCATAGCAGGTGCTGATTGATTAATTATTTATAATGGCACATTCTAGACTATGAATAAAGCTGAAGAAAACTCAGCAAAAGCTATTGAAAATAGAATCTAACTTTTTCATAGAGTACCTGGGGTTACTGCATTTCAAAAGTATTCTAGAAGTAAATCTCAGTATTAAAGCCATTTCCATAAGTTTTTAATGTTAAGCCTCTTTAGCTCAACAATGAAAACACTCAACTTCACAGTTTGACAGAGAAGTGTATTAGGAAATGTCATAGAAGGACTATGTCATGCCAGGAATTCATTCTCCTTAGAAAAATTATCCAGCAAAGTCCTTATGATTTATGAGAGGAATTAGCTATCAAGGAAGTCATTGGGCATAATCACATTTACCCCTAGCTTGTTTGAAATGTCTGTGAGCACCTCATAGACATGTCAGTGTATTTTTCATCTTATTTTGTGCTTTGCTATCTATAAATAGCTTGTTGTGAGGGTCTGAAACAGGATCTATAAAGGGGTGATTAATTGTATCCTTCTAACCTGATCATAGTCTCAAGGATCTGTATTGGAGGTTACTTACATAAAGTCTTTGAATTTGTAACAGTGAACAAATACATTGCTGGATTTCAATGGCAAGCAAGCTCTTATGGGGCTTTGGATGGCTCATGGGATTCACTAGATCCTTGTAGATACTAGAAAGAGGAGAAACATAATGGAGAGCAGAGCTAAAGCAACTTGATCAAAGTCATTTACAGATGGAAGAGTTGGGGGAAAACCCCTCCAACCTTCCTAGATTGCAGAACTTTTAAGAAATGTTGTTACTAATTATGCAAAATTAATAGTTGATATTAATTTTGATATCCAAACAAAGGTAGTTAATAACTATGAAAACTGTTTATTACCATTGAATCTCACCAGAAACTTGTTTACAAGGTTCAAAATAAACAGGTTGGATACTTACACATACAGGGAACAGGCAAAATTGTAACACTTTAAGAAATAACTAACAAATGCGAACATTGTACTGGAAGAGAAGGTTCTTGTGGTCAGTACACCACTTGTGGTTAATTATACTGCTTATCCACTAGATGGATGTAGGAAGCTTTTTTCTGCTTATGTCAGAAGGCAATTAATGAATTACAAGAGGCTTTAAGTATTTACTCACAAAATATTAGTCTCCTGGCTCACGGGGCTGGCTACAGCTTCAGATGGTA
Source organism: Pogoniulus pusillus (assembly GCF_015220805.1). Taxonomy (NCBI): domain Eukaryota; kingdom Metazoa; phylum Chordata; class Aves; order Piciformes; family Lybiidae; genus Pogoniulus; species Pogoniulus pusillus. The sequence continues at coordinate 3,873,695 of NC_087283.1, read as the reverse complement.
TCCAAATGCTTTCAGGGAATTCTCTTTCTGTCTTGTTAGCTGCTGAGGCTTATCATTCTTCCCAGGCTTCACAGGCTCCTGGGGAAAGCAGGCAGACAATCTCTGATCTTATCTTGGCTCCTCTGGATGATCCAGGCGAAAAGCCTGGAACACAAACCCTACAAGGAGAGGCTGAGGGAGCTGGGGTTGTTTAGCCTGGAGAAGAGGAGGCTCAGGACTGACCTCATTGCTGTCTACAACTACCTGAAGGGAGACTGTAGCCAGGTGGGGTTGGTCTCTTTGCCCAGGCAACCAGCAATAGAACAAGGGGACAGAGTCTCAAGTTGTGCCAGGGGAAGTACAGGCTGGATGTTAGGAGGAAGTTCTTCATGGGGAGAGTGATTTGGCATTGGAATGGGCTACGCAGGGAGGTGGTGGAGTCACCATCCCTGGAGATGTTCAAGAAAAGCCTGGATGAGGCATTTAGTGCCATGGTCTAGTTGACTGGACAGGGTTGGGTGCTAGGTTGGACTGGCTGATCTTGGAGGTATCTTCCAACCTGGTTGATTCTATGATTCTATGACTACAGTAAACACAGGTTTCAAGTTCTGCTTCTAGACCAGTGATTTAACAACTCATTTACTACTGCATATACTGTGATCAGATATGCAGCCTAGGGTTCTGGTTGGGCAAATGTGACTATTGTAACTAATATCACATTTTGTTGGTACCAATATTAAGTAATGCCCAGGGTTCCTATTAAAAGCGAGACAAGGAAAACTCAATATATTTGGAACAAAAATGGCCTCTGAAAGTCAGTCTCAGTGTATCTTTTTAAAAGTCTTTTCTCACTTTCTGTCACAAGCAATTCAGCAACTAAATTATTTGCCCAATTATTCAAATAGCTAAAAGATGAGCCTGTATACTGTTTTTTTTTTCCTACTAGCCCTGTCCACCCAAACTCCTCTTGACAATAAAGAGACAGACAACAGTGCACAAACTCAGCTTCGATGGAACTATGTGGGTTTGCACTGGCTAAAATTCTAAGTCTGGGCTATACAGAAAGAGAAGGATTAGACTTCACCTGTGTGACAGGACTATGCAAGCTCCTGGTATAGTGAGGAGGGCTGACTTTGTCAGAAAAAATCAATGCTCAAGAGAAGTAAAAATAGAATAGGTCACCTCCATCAATTTCTGGTCTGAGAAAAGCATGAGGCTAAAAAAGCAAAGTGGTGAATGTCTTTAACAGCTATAGATTAAAGAGTGGAAGTGGATCTAAAAATCTTACTTTTTCAAAGAGATGTTCAATGCCTACCCAGTTAAGAGATTGTAGACTCTTAGAGAGGTTAAACCCAATGATTACACTAAAGTGGCATTCACATAGAAACAGACTTCTAAACCATGGAGGTTGAAGGAAGGGCAATGAGGAGCAAGCATGGAGAATCTGGGGCTAAAAGACAGCAATGACATTAGGCAAGGATGAGAGGAGGCTTGGGTTTTTCACACCAGCCATAAAGACTGCTGCACACAAAAAGTTTGGAATGAGGTTGACAGCTGGTGAGAGAAGTACTGTTAGGAAGAGGAGGGGAAGACATGGGAAAGGTCTTTGTTCTTTGGTCATAGAGATGAATTGAAAGTATCTTGAGTCTCTCTGAAAGTGTTTACTGGTAAATGTAAGTCCTTGTTTCCTCAGCTTAGTCATCAGAGAGTACAATGTGATGTACAGGCAGTGTCTGTAGCAAACAGAATAATCAGAATAATGTACAGCCCATGGTATATGTAAGTATGGGCATGAGAAACAAGACACCACTAATTTCTAAGCACATCATTAGAAGTATATTGACTTCTTCACAAATTCCTTTCTCGAGGTGTTTTATTTAGTTTCTGCAAAATGAAATGTTACCTTTTGGAAAAACATGTATGCATCGTGCCATTAGTTACTGACTGGCAAAGAAGAAGGAACTCTGCTCCTACAGAGTTTTGTTTTAGTTTTTTCTCATACCTAGAGATTTTTAAATGCCAGAGCAGAGATGGCCTGTAAATCTAATTGCCAAAGCCACTTTTAATGTAAGAAAGGAATTTAGATGGGATTTGTTCAAATGCCATGTACAGTACAAGCCAAATAGACTCTAATCTGTTGTGGCAATTCTGGTAGGATATAAAAACACATAGGTCCATAGGATTACTCTGTTTTAAGAGGGGATAGAAAAAAGGGTAATTACATCTAAACTCATTCATTTTGAAAATTAATTGCTTTGAAATGGCATCCTCCTCAAAAAGGAATGACACAGAGTGTGATCCAGGTCCCAGCAATGTCAGTGGGAAGCTCTTCAGTGACTTCGCAGACTTTGTGGGAAGGAAGCTTGGAAATGGCTTTAAAAGACACTTTTTATTTTTAAATCTGTCTCAGTTCTAATTTATGTTCCCAGAGACTCAAATACAGTTGATAGAACCAATAACAATTTATTTCCCTCTTCCCCCTTCTTTCCCAAATGAAAAGGAATTAGATGGAGAGAGAGGAAAGCTATGCAGACCCAAATAAATAATCTCACTGCAATTTGGAAGTTAAAAGAAGAAAAGTTTAACAATAATTAAAAGGTAAATGGGGTAGGGAATTTACAAAGGTGTAGGGAAGGGAAAACAAGGTACAAAACATGTAAATATACAACCAGGTTTGGCAGCAATGGGTTTTGTCTGCCTCGTGGTGGTGATGGCGACGTGGTAACACAAAAGAGCAGCAGGATACAGGAATGGTGATGCTAGCAGGCAGGGAGGGCAGAGAGAGAGAGAGCAAGAAATGCCCACTGCTTTTATGGATTTTTAGACAGGAAGGGGGAGTGGGCTAAACCATCACCTGTTAGTGTTCAGACCCACCCCTGGGAAGGGCTCAAGACCACCTGGAGTCATGTTCAAGACCACTCCTCCCTGGAGGGTTAACCCTGTACAAAAATTTAGAGTCAGTGAAGTTGCTCTGTGCCCTGCTACACTGTATGGTTTTCCAACATATGGGCACGCAGCCTGGACCTACTGTCCTACACTTGAATTCAAGTCTTTTCTGGAGCTAGAGCACCTCCTATGAATTGTACTTTTCATCTGCCTTAAATGTGCAAAAGGCCCAATGTTGGTAAGCCTAAACTCAGCTCAGGCTTATTCCTAGGCTATCATGACCTTTTTTGGCTGCTTCTGACAGATCACCAGAAGAACTAGTTCCTTTTCTCCTCCTTAATGTGGTAATTCTTTGAGCACTGTGCACACTGAATCCACACATCCTTAAGTGTTGGAAGTCATCTGTGCTTAAGCACACAGCTTTATCACCAACATAACAGAAAATTGAATACCCTATGGTTAGAAAACTAAGCTCCCTGTACTGTTAGTCATGAAATTGCCCTGTATCTCATATGAAAGATACTGGGGCAGCATTTGTTATGTTATAGTTGTCGAAGATTTTTCATGTGGAAAGCTTTCCAATTGAAAGATACAATGCTGCCAAAAAGCATTTTTAATGAAAAATGCCAGTTCCAATAGAAAAAAAATCAATCATTTAAAAACATTGGAAGGTTGTTTTTTTTTTCTTTTTGGTTCAGGTTTTAAGAGAATTGAAAGTGAAAAATTAAAAGGAAGTGTTGCACAGTTATCCATATCCTTGGAATCGTGGAGAAGACACTGCCTTCTGGGTAGACTTGCCCTTTTCCTGTGAAAAGAAAGACATTTTCTTTCTCAGGGATACCACTGACTCTGATGTTTCCCCCCCAGATAGTATCAGGACTGGGACATATCCATTTGGGGCATAAGCAGAAATATGTGTTTGCCAAAAATAAACAAATAAATAGCATTTGAATAGGAAATGTGCCCACTCAGGTCCTCTGTAAATGTGTTCAGAGGCAGAGTGTTGCTTAAGGAGCTTTCACAGATGTGTTGCCCAGGGAATTAATATTCATGAATGATTACACTTGGCATTTGGAAAATATTTTTGCTTTTGAAGCCCCCTACCAAACACCATCTGGTTTATACACAGCTCCATTACATGAATGGGGAAACTGAGGAGCAGAAGGCCCTTCATGGCTTTTTCAAGTCCTCACTCTGAACATCTATGTGCATCTGTAAGATTTTTTTCACTCCCTATTCCAAACTAAAATTGGGAAACAATGCTGCTTCTTTATGCCCCAAGTGCTCAATAAGCAGCAATGAATTGGGAATGCAGAGACTTGCATTATAAAGCTACTAGCTTAAATGGAGAAGCTTAAAAAGCAATTCTGAACTTAACAGAGGGTAATAACTAATATAAGGATCTGATAGCACAGAAATTATCTCTGTTATCAGGTCTCTAAGTTAAGCACTTCTGTATTAGTTATCCCAACATTTGGTTCAAAGGAATTACAAAGAGTAAATTGTGTTTCACAGCTTCAGCCTCCTAGCATGCACAGGAAGGTTTGACACTGAGATCTTTAGACATCCTCTGTTTTTTCTACCAATGTAAGAGAGCAGAAACTGCCCAAATAGCTTTTTAAACTGGCTGCAGACTGCTTCAGACTAAATGCTTGGCTTAATCTGTATGCCAGTATCCTAGCAGGAAAGGATCTGGGGGTACTTGTTGATAGCCTGGCAAAGATAGGCCATCAGTGTAGCCAGGTGGCCAAGAAGGCCAAGCACATCCTGGCTTGTGTCAGAAGTAGCGTGGGCACACCTCAAATACTTGGTTCAGTTTTGGGCCCCTCACTCCAGGAAGGACACTGAGGTTGCTGTAGCATGTCCAGAGAAGGGCAACAAAACTGGTGAAATGTCTATAGAACAATTCTGATGAGGAGCAGCTGAGGGAAATGGGGTTCTTCAGTCTGGAGAACAGGAGGCTGAGGAGAGACCTTATCACTCCCTACAACTACTTAAAAGGTTGTAAAGCATTGGAAAAGGCTGCCCAGGGAAGTGGTGGAGTCAGCATCCCCGGAGGTATTTAAAAGCTGTGTAGATGTGGTACTAACATGCCTGGTTTAGTGATGACCTGGCTGTGCTGGGTTAATTGTTGGACCTGAGGATTTTAAAGGTCTTTTCCAAAGGAAGCAGTTCTATGATCTGCTAAGTGTCCCAACTTCAAGTGATATGAAAGAAAACTGTGCAGGTGCCAAGAGAGGTGACTAATTAAAGAGTAGGAAAGAGAGATGAAAATCCTGTGGGCCTTTCTAAAGGGTTAAGTGGTCAAATGACAGAGCCTCTCCTGTGAGAGGGTATGCAGCTGAGATACACATCCTGCAGCTTTTGCCCTAAGCCTAAAGGGAGGCAGGCTTAAGGTGTTCCTAGTTACTTGTCAATGGGGAATCTATATATCCTTTAATTAGTACCACCACTTAAAAGGCATTTGCCCTCTTCCCCTGGCCTTTGTGCCCCAACACAGACTGCCCTTGAGGCTATGGTAGCAATTCACCCCATGCCACCTTCTTTTTTCCCCTTTTCTTTGCAATTCTGATGCCAAGTGCATTATCTTAAACGCTTTCAATTTTAGCTAATGAAAAGACAAGAAACAGCAACTCTGTGGGAATATTTCAAGGGGATTCTCATCCAATATAAAGACAATAGCAGAAAACGCTGATGTATAAACTGTGCCAAGAGGTAAAAGAGAGAGGAAGAAAAGAGAGATAGATGGCAAAAAAAGGTTTTCATGTAGCAGAAGACAAAGAACCTCTTGCTAATCTCACTCTACTTTCACTCTGGTGTAATGAAACGAGGGCTCACGTGCAAAAGCTAAACAACAGAGGAATAGTGTTTGCTGCTATGCAAAACAAACACTGGTCTTCTGAGAAGAAAGAGCAAAACTAAAAGAGGGCAAAGTAATAGCATTTCATGTTTCCAGGCTGTCAAGAGTTGTCCTTTGATCAGTTTTATCAAAAGCTGCACTGATTGTCTTCAGCTGGGGCTGGTTCAGGAAATGTTAACCCTTCAGGATTCTGGTTTGTTTCATAATAAATCTAAAAGCAGTGTAATAAGGGAGTCATTGGGGCTGGCTGTCGATAAGGTTTTCAGCCTGATGCTGGTACGTGCTGGATTTTCTCAAGGTAACGCAGTTCAAGGGCTCTCAGCAGCTGTCTCAGAGCTTAGGAAAGACACTGTCACGATGTTGATCAAATCCATCCCCTTCAAGATGTTTAAAAGAAGTGGCTAGCTTGGCTTGCAGTCTACCTTTTACGAGTTTTCAGTTAGGGAAAATGAAATAACACCTTCCACTTGATTAAGAAGAGAGGTAGGCTTTCACCTTCAACGCACTGTGCGCCCAGCTCAGAGAGGCTCAAGCAGGGCCAGAGGTACGGGGTGGGAGACAAAGCACAGAACGCAGACGGATGAAGGCAGCTAATACTTTCAGCACGGGAAACATGCATCGACACAGGACTCTGCTGAAATGGTGGAGGAGCAGGCAAGTGCTGTTGGCTTTCTCACATGCCTCGCTTTGGGGCCACCAGCCTACCCGGGGCTGCAGGGCAGGAACGACTCTTCCTCCTCTCCAGGAGCGAGAACGAGGATCCTGCACACTGGTGGGGAGTCTGAAGAGACATTCTATTTACAAGAGCATACATACAAAAACCAATCGGGTAGTGTAAGTGCAAAGCACACTGGGCCCAAACCGGCTGCCCAGAATCCTCCACCCCTCCACCCTCAGCCAGCCTGAGGGCAGGCCGGAACTGCCCTCCCCAGCTGGGGCCTGCAAGGCTTCAGCAGGCCGCATGACGCAGCTCAATTCCCTGCCCGCCAGGAGCCATCTCCCCTGCCAACCAACCGTGAGGTAAGGAGAGGAGCGAAGGGAAGAAAGGCAGGAATGAGGAGGGGCAGAGATCAGTCAGGCATTATCTGTTAAGTTGTGACAGCAGAAGATGGAATAGAATGACAGAATTGCAGTATGCTGGGATGAGCAGGTCCATCCCCCGGGGTGGGCCTCAGCCCCCACGGCCTCGCTAAGGGAGACCTGGGGTCCCCCAAACTAGCACACCGTGGTGAAGGGACGAGGCAGTATCGACTGGAATGATACGGTGACAGGAGTTGGGAAAAATAAAAAGCAGTTAAAAAGAAGGCATTTGGTCACAAAGGCAGCTTAGCTGAACTCTGGAACTCATTGCTGCAAGACAGGCAGAGACCAGAATCGTGAATGGGTTAAAAGTGTATCTAGACAAACTCCCTGATGAAAGATCTGGTAAGACTGTTAATGCAAGTTAACATTTCCTGCTAGCTGATGAAGTATAGTGGAGGAATATCACTTTATGCTTTTCTTACATCCACCCAAGCTGGAATCTTGAGTTAAATGTGACTGTGATGCAGTATGGATGCTGGTATGTTCCTAGGAAGCAAATGAGCACAGAACCCTGCTTGCAAGCTCTCTGGAACACCTCTGCTAAAAGGAGCAGATCAGAATGCTGTTAAAACTGGTCCCAGACACTAAAAGGTGGGACTAGTAGCATACCTGCCTGCATATAAAAAACCACAGAATCATAGAATCAATCAGGTTGGAAGAGACCTCCAAGATCAGCCAGTCCAACCTAGCACCCAGCCCTAGCCAGTCAACTAGACCATGGCACTAAGTGCCTCAGCCAGGCTTTTCTTGAACACCTCCAGGGACTCCACCACCTCCCTGGGCATCCCATTCCAATGCCAAATCACTCTCCCTGTGAAGAACTTCCTCCTAACATCCAGCCTAGACCTCTCCCAGCACAACTTAAGACTATGTCTCCTTGTTCTATTGGTGGTTGCTTGGGAGAAGAGACCAACCCCCACCTGGCTACAACCTCCCTTCAGGTAGTTGTAGACAGCAATGAGGTCACCCCTGAGCCTCCTCTTCTGCAGGCTGCACACCCCCAGCTCCCTCAGCCTCTCCTCATAGGGTTTGTGTTCCAGGCCCCTCACCAGCTTTATTGCCCTTCTCTGGATACGTGCCAGCCCCTCAACATCTCCCTTGAATTGAGGAGCCCAGAACTGGACACAGTACTCAAGGTGCCATCGTGTTCTGTCTTTTCACTCCTCCTATTGTAATGTTTACAGTAGCAATTTGAGTCAGAAAAGTCTTGAGTATTTGCTCTGAACACTACCAATATTCTTGTACTGGTTTTCCTGAATGTCATATTCTGGGAAGGAAAAAAAATCAGTGAAGAAGTAGGAGACAATATCTTTAAAGACTAATGAGTGATTCATATATTTTTTTGGATTTTAATTATAATGGGCTCCCTGTATGTCTCCTGTGGGCATATCAGTTAGAATGTGGAGGAGGATGGGCTGGTTCTTTAGTTTCAGGACAGTTAGGCAATCATTACAATTTGAGCAGAGGATAAAGACTAGCTTCTCTATTGGATTAGTGAGTTCTGCAGCAGAATCGTTGTATGATCTTTGGCAAGTCCTTTCATGAGTGAGCTGAAAGTTTTCTTCCTGAGTGAGAAAGGAATTTAAGCTCCTATTTGTAGTTACATCTCATTTCAAACACTTCTTACACTTTATTGTGTGCACAGAAAAGTCTAAAGCATTAGATAAAGTGCTGTCAGGTGCAGACTTGCTAAGGATTTTGTGCACCAACCCTTCCCTGCATTCTTGGCACAGGATAAGTACCAAATCACTCAAGTTAACCACAGGGGTGCTGTGTCTGCTCCTTTTGCAGCAAGGGTCTGAGAAATCCATCTCCTCTGGTAGCAGGACTTGTCAAAACCATGGCAGAACAAGATCTTCCTGAAGCAAGAAGATTATGCTATAAATTCAAGCCTCCTATCCATAAAGTGGAAATGCTCAGATATGCTGTGAAATCAAAGGGGTCTCTGGCTTGTGTTTCATAGCTGAAGTAGTTGATTGAAGGTTATTCATCCTATGTGGAGATTGAACAAGAACAGCGTCAAAGCAAATGTACTTGAATTTGGCCACCTTTGTCTGGACTTGAAAATAAACATTCAGCAGGGTGTCAGGAGAGAAAAGATCTCTGATTTCATAGTTAGGAGATGTTTCAAATAAGTTCATTTTGGAGACCATGCCAGCCTGTAGTCAGAAAGCTCACATCCTCATTTCTATGTTTTACACAACTTAGGCTCAAATTAAGTATTTGAATCGCAATGGGAAAAGGCTGTCTTATGATCAGAGATCCAGCACCCTGCAAGAGTGAAAAATCAGTCACTACACATTGAGATGTTCTTTAGAGGCATCTGGGACTCTTGCTGAAGCTGATCAGTGATTTTTTGTTAACTTGATATTGTGCTTCATGTGCAAAGTGACATGATCACTGCTTGCATTGGGAAAACACTGCCGTGTACAGACTGGATTGGAAGCATGCTTGAATGTGTGCCTGAGAGCCCACCCTGTTAGTTTTAGTTGACTTAAGTTATACTGAACTCATTCCAAGATAATTTTCAATCAAGCTAGATAGCACAGTGTGGTACAGTGTACAAGAATGCTTTTCACATTAGTCCGTCCTTGAATAAAACCTGTGCATGATTAGGAACAGGTTTTTTACTGTGAAAGCTCACTTTTCCCCTACTCCTTTGTTAACAGGGAGCACCTGGCTAATGCTTTTCAACAGAAGACTCCAGTTCTGTATGAAGCCCTGTGCTGTCAGCTTCTCACCAGCCTGCAATGCTCAATGAGGGCACATCTGGTGTGACTGATGGAAACAATGCACGCAGGAGGTTTGCGTTAGGGAGCTCATTTTGGTGTTGCATGACACCTGTTCTGAGGATTGCTCTGGCATTATATGTGAGACACCTCAGTTTTGTCAGTGATCTTGAAGCTGCTCTCAGCACAAGGTAAGTAAGATAGATATGTGTGAAGTGTGTATGTGCAAAATGTGAAAAGAGTATCTAGTCTACTGTGTTTTCTCTGCCTGACATTAGTCTTTCTGAAGGAACCCTTGCCAAGTTTGCTCTCAGATCTAAATCTGCCTTGGAGTTCTGAGATTCCCTTCAGGTTCTAATCTAACTCATTCTGCTTCTAAAGCCTCCCTATTCCTTTCTTTTCTGTGAGATTGTGCCACATTTCTGAATACTAATGTCTACTCTTTGTGGCCTGCTAGGAATCCTTACTACCCAAGTGGTATCAAAAGCTGAATGGCAGCAACCCCAGTGCTTTCACACACTTGCCATCTGGCCAAAACACATTTTTCTGCCAATCTGTGTATTGCTTGCATTGCTAAGTGATGATTTTTAATGTTCAATTGATACATGCGAACTACTGATTATATTGGAGATGAAAAACAATGATTAACAAATATTTTTGAGCATATAACAGGTTTGGTGGTAAATGCCCCTAGCTTTCTCTTTGAAGGACAGCATAGAAAATAGCTGTTTGCTTTAATAATTGGAATTGTGCCTCTAATAAGCATCTTCTTTAGTAATTTATAGAGCACTCTGCTAGATTGTGGACATGCATGTCTATAAACAGGGATATTTGTTCAAGTTAAGCCTAATTAAGAAAGAAATGATGCAAGAGTTATTTGGAGGGCTGTAGAGTAACAGTCTATCCTGTTTCATTTGAAAGTATTTCCACTCGGTGGAATGAATCTCACAATTACTCCAGAGGAAAAAAATGCTTAGAGAATTAGATGAGAATGCTTAGGATGATGCTAATGACTTATTACCAATAGAAAATGGCTCATTAAAGTCTCATATGGAAATGGACCAAATGGACAGAACTAGAATTTTTTTTAAAGCACAATCATTGACAAAAATATTAATATTTAGCATCTCCATAGCTATGTCATTTACTGTTATTTTACTTTTTTTTTTTTTTAAGTTTAAGCCTTTTTCTCCATCTGAGATGTAAAAGGCATTAGGAAATGGAGTCCTCATCTGAGCACTGGGCAATTACTATGAGTCACAGGGTTTAATATACAGTATTATAAGGAGCAGAAATATTTTATTATTTTTTATCAGTTTTTTAGGTATCTTAGCTCATTGTTGTTGTGTGTTTTTCAGCTGTACCTCTCTATTTTTGTCAGGCCAGGGTTCATGCTTTACTTTGTGTCTAATTTCTTGTCTTCTCTTGTTGAGCCTCCCTAGATGAGCTTAGATGAGTCAGACTCCTGCAGAGACCAAAGGTACTTCTCTACCTTTTGTTGCACATCAGGAGGCAGAAAGAGTTGGGGAAAATCACTCAAAAGGCCCGAGACTATTTTGTAATTTTTCTGTTTGCATGGTTTCATCTGGTGATATTATTTCCATCTATCTCACTGTATCAAGACTCCTGATAAAAGTGTGACTCTTGAGGTTGTCATCCTTATCCATCAGTTGGAATGGCACAGCTATGAGAAGCGCCACAACACAGGTATAGCTGTGGTACCTGTAATGCTGCTGAAAGATTTATGCCACTTAACTATTTGTCTTCTTGCTTTCCACACATAAAACATTATGGCTTTGAGAACAGCCTTGAAGAAACTCTTGCCTATTCTTGTTTTATCCCAAAACCTGGTATCATCATTTGGTGACTAATATTTTTAGCTTCCAATCTTTTTAGCAGTCTGTAGCTGAATTGTTAATTTCTAATGGGATTTCAGGGATAAATATTTCTACACTCATTATTAGTAACTTTGTAACAAACTTTACAAGAATCTTCAGTTTTCCTTTTCAGCTGATATCCCAGTTGTGATTTTTTGATTACCCATCCCCAGTGCACTGTACTTAGCAGTTTTCTGGGTTGAGCTGACACAGAGTGATTCTACAACTTGCTGACAGTTTCTCCCAAGCATGATGACTGTCACCACTTTTATTAGGATTTGATGTTATTCAATGTTTTCCAGAGACTCTCAAGAGTCATCCTTTATTTGTGTTGATACCCTATTAAAATAAGTATTGTAATTCAAACTCTTGGATAAATATCTTAGGCATAGTAATAAATAGTCCCCATTAGTAGATAGAAATAAAGTACTTTAGATTAAAGTACATGAGCACAAGAAACAGATGGGCATAAGTGCAAATAATTGTAATTTTTTATAAGAAGCTCTTCCTTCACTTTTGGATATCCATCACTGCAATTCAACTTTTTATTTGCCAAACATTTTCATTGATTTGCAAGCTGTTTGAAGATCTGCTCAAATTCTTGTAAGAAAGATGTGTCTTCTGTTAATTAATCCATTTTAGGTAATTTCTCTACTCCAGGAAGTGGAAAAAAAACTCTGCTTCCTTTTTTTTAATTCCTTTGAGGAATGTAAATTCTATATATAGAGAGAGAATTTATCCCTTTTGAACCAATCAACTCTGTCCTAAACAGATCTACTTGTAACACCATATTCATAAGAGGCATTTGGTAGAGCATTTCCACAACTGGTTCATAAATCAAATGTATGGTTTGATTTACTTAGTCCAAGGTGTGCTGAACTACCATGCATTTGCTACCTAGTGCTATGCACTTGTGAAGTGGGTCAAGAGCATCAGACTGATTTAGTGCATAATTGAAATATACAGGATGGATGCAGAAATGGATTTTTATCTAGAAACTGTGCAGTTGTGCACCCAGGCTGTAACAGTCTTTTCATGTGCAGGCACTAAGTCTGATGCAGCTCAGAAATTGCACTTGAACACAATCTGCCTGTGCTATGCAAAGGTAAGGAAGTGTTGCTTGGGCAGTGAGCTGTTTCTGGGAAGCTTCAGTGTGACCACGCATATCTTGACTTACTCTGCATATCTTAACTAACAGTGAGTCTGCCTAGGTACCCCTAGAAACCTATAGATCAGGCCTTTATAGTTATTCTTCTACATTTTGTTCAGGGGTGCACTATTACCCAACGATTAGGTTAAAAAACCCCAAAAAGGTAATTCTGCATCAGTTTCTGATCCCTCAAGGCAGTGAGTTTTGCCCCTCTCACTCCAGCCATGAGAGCTGACTAGCATGGGGCTCTTTAGCTTCTGAACTGTCACAAACAGCACTTTGTATTCACTAAAAAGCTATTGATCTCTCTCCCTCAAGTCCGAAGCCTCCTTGTAAATCAGTACAACTCATTGAATGAAGCATTGGAAAATAATAAGAAAGCCTGGATCTAATAGTGTCTCTGAAAAGATACTGGAGCCCTTACCAGAGAGCAGTGCTGTTGACCTCATGTTCCATCGGTGCTACAGTCCACAGAAAAAGTTTTTGGTTTGATTAGAAGTGTTACCACGTGAAAGATTCAATTGCACCTCATCCTTACATCCAAAATGAGGTGATATCAGTCAGTGCTTGACTCTAAACTCCCAGCTGGCTGCTGAACTTCAAAGAACACTGACAACTTTCAGGGACTTGATCCAAACATGGGTGTCTCGGTGTGCTGCTGTGTAGGCACACTGGAGGAGAGACGTGTGTTTATGCAGTTCAGTTTTGGCTTGCAGGCACCTAGGTTAGTGTCTGAGACTGCTTGATGGATGTGGCTGTAATTCCAGGACAGCTTTTTCTGGCGTTTCTGTTGACTTCAAAGGAGACTTGAGGTTCCACCTTTGTAACTACGTGAGATGCATGAATTTAGATGGTGTGAAACCTCCTTTTTCTCATCTCATTTCCACAGAATCCTAGAATGGTCTGAGTTGGAAGTGACCTCTGAAGGTTGTTCAGTCCCTTTGCAGTAAGCAGAGGCATCCTCAACTACATCAGGTTGCCCAGGAAGATTTTTACTTCCAGATAAGCTTTGAGAAGCTCAGAGAGGCTGATTCTTCCGGTTTCGGATACCTCAGCTAGCTAACCAAACAGTCCTATTTTCAAACTATATCTTATTGACAGCATCTTAGGACTCTTTCAGTCTGCTTTGCCCTGGGAAGCTGATCTAAACACTGCTTAGCTGAACTGAAAGTCCATGTCCTAGCTCTTACTGCTTACCCTACCTCTATCTATCTGATTGCTGTAATCCCACCCCAGGTTAGCACACTGGCAAAGGTGTTGTTTGATTAAATGCCCCAAATCTGACAGTGTTATACAGGAAGAAAGCCTGAAGTCACCAGCCATGCCTTCAGAGACTTCCCATAAGGAAAAAAAATAAATCACATCTAAGTCGATCTGACCCTCTCTCTCGCCTGTCTTCATGGCATTCAGATCTCAACCTGTTTCAGCTGGGTGGTTTATAGTAATACATCACTTACTGATCACCTGGCAGGAAGAAATCAGAAAGAATGTCAGAAGACAGTAGCATAGTTCTGCTCCCTGCTGGAGAACTCTTCTCCTATCTTGTCAACATTACAGAGGCACGATATGGGTCACAGGTACCTCGTTCTCCTGACAGTTGTTACTTTGGGGATTAGATTGATAATTGTCTGCATCTGGGGATTAGCAGAACAACTGCCTGAAGGAAGATATTTTAGAGGTGCTTTCCTATCAGTGAAGGATGCTTATGAATTTAATTCTTCTATTCAAGACAGCATTTATTTTTCTAATGCTTAAAGCCATATGTACTGCTCACAAGAAATCCTACAGGTAAAGAGAAAATAGAAGAATATGTGTTAGAGGATTAGGCATAATATAGATTTTTCTCTTTTGCATAAGACTTCACAATCATATTTTTCTGAGATGTTTTGCAAAGAAATTTTGCACTTGGCAGGGTATTTAAGTTACCTGTCATTTACACCTTGAAGATCAGCAGAGAAAACCTCATAGCGCTTACACTCTTAGGAGTGATTTCTTTATAAAGTAGCTATCTTTGGAGCACTATCCAAAGCAGAAAAAATGTCAAGTTTGTCATCTCCAATAGCTTGTGGTTTAATTTCAAAGGACTCCACACATTTTTTTTCTTTCTATTTCTACCTCCTTTTCTGCTATACTCTTAAAAAATGGAATACAATGGCCATATATTTTGTGCTGTTCCATGGTGAATGTTGGCTTGAAAAAGCACCCCAAAACTGTAAGGAAAAAAAAGAGCAGAATAAAGGAGCATCACCAGCATGTCTGCTAGTACAGACAGACTTCCAGTGGGACCCACTGTGCACAGGATGTAGATCTGGAAGTAAAGACAGACTCTTTGTTTTCCCTCGATCAGTTTCTTCTAGCCTCTAGTATGACCCTCCTATTTCTAAGAATGTTTTGTGGCCTGCCCTTGAAAATTGTTATTAATGGCCAAGTTAAGCAGGGAGAGGATTACTACTTATCTATGTTATATTTATTCCAATTTCTGCTTTAAACATTGTTTTATGTAAATTTACCATGGCATTTAATTCCCTGCATTTATCCACTTATTACATTTTTACAAATACTTATTACAGTGATTTTGAACATCAGTCTTTCATGTTCCCTAGCCACACAGTATTATTTATTATTTCTTTGCCACTCTCATTCATTATAAAACCTAAAGCAAACCTGTGGAGGCAAGGCAGTGGAATGGAGCAAAGTGCTACCGTAGAGCAGAGCCTGGATATGTCGGAGGAAAAATCACTCGGGGAAGGAAACCATGCTGAAATTTTGCTTTTCTCTGTGACTGTGTGTGTTAGCCTTGAAGCAAGCTGCTGTGCTTGTCAGAAAGACTAGGTAGAGTAGCATGTTGTGGGCTAGCTTAGCTTGCTGCTGAGCACTGCTGCCCAGCAGAGCTGAATAGGTGTGCCTTCTGTCAGTTTGCTACTCTGAAAGCAACTTTGTCAAGTCACTCCCACAGCAAGTGGTTATTTTCCCTGCACAGTTAATGCAGATGTTTAGAACAACTAGGAGTCCATGAACAAAGAGATAGCAAAGCTAAAATCTTTCCAAATATTTGGGCAACTAAATCCCTTAGATGGTGGATTCCCTAATCTTGGCTGTGTTATATTCCTATGTGTTGTAATACAAGAATACTGTTTCTCACCTGCCTGGCAGAGGTCATAGCACAGTATGGGCAGATCTCTGTAGTAAAGAAATAGCTGCAGATTCTTAACAGAATCCTCCTAGCAAAAAAATGGATCTGATCACTACATCCAAGAGACTGAGGCTTGCCTCACAGAGGGATGGTAATCCCAAACCAGTGAAGCTAAGTGGAAAGATGTATAGTATTATTTGAGCACTGAAAAGATGCTGAGAAACCCATGACAATAAGTAGTCTGTTCCACTTCAGCAATGGAACCTGATTTCAGATATATCCGGAGAGATAGATGTGATTAACAGAATTTCAGTTTCATGTCTATTAGGAATCAAACTGACAGCCACTGTTTGATTGTTTTCAGCTGTTTTTTGACATCTCACTAATGTAACTTTTTAAAAGCAATTTTTATTATTTATTTTTTTTACTGAGTGGGAACTTAGAAATTCTCTATCATGGAAGCAAATACCTTGGCTGAAGATAAGATGATCTATTAGAGAAGAGCCATATCCAAAGGTAGCAGAACAGCTGCACTGGGCTTTTTCTAGCCTAATAGGGAATTGAATCTATTTCAGCCCAGGGACAAAATACTGCATCACTTGTGTTTGAAGAAATGACTGCAGAACATTTGCTACAATTGATCATTTACTGCTCCCTTTTATGGCTTTAACACTCTAAAATCCTACTTCTTGAACACTGGGTTGTGTGAACAAAATGCACCCAAGTGAACGGTTGTCTCCAGCACTAGGTTTTGTCAGTACCTTTATCACAGTGCCTCTTCAGATTGCACTTAGCATTATGAACATAGAGAGCAGAGAACTAAAAAACCCCCACCCTGCTCCTTGCTACTAGCTCTACAGCATAATCAGAGTTGAAATGTAAAATATATTTTCCAGAAGAAAACAAATGCCAATTTCTAGTGGCCAGAAATTCAAGCACTGTAGGTAGAAATTATAATGTCTCTCTCTAATGCTCCACTTAAAGACTGTGGAAAAAGAATAGTACATTTTTCTGCCACTCCTCAGCCACTTTATCTTTGAATAGAAGGATGATTTTTTTTTTCTCTTACAAGTGACCAAGTATTTAGATTTACTTGTGTATGTTTCCCCTGTTGATAGCAGATGATCACAGAGAGCAAAGGTGAGCAAATGGATTTAAAACAATGCTGCACAAGTAATGTTGCATGCACTAATATCACATGCTTCATTGCATCTTTGATTATTCATTCTTTACACTTGTCCTCTGGGACAGAATCAATGAGACATTTTATGTTATGCTTCAAAGTCATCATAATTGTTTGTTTTGAAGCAACACTTTTTTTCCCCCCCCTTTTGTCAACCAGGCAATTTGCTGAAGTACCCAATTTTGCAACAACAGTCAGGAATAGAGCCAGAAGCTTTTAAAAAATAATTTGAGGAGGGGAAAACCCAACAGCCACAAAACCCTGTGCTGAAGTGCTCTGTTGTTTATAACATGGAATTCTCCCCAAAGGGGAATCGTAATGCAAGGAAACCAACCAACCAAGAAAAAAACCTCTCCAGAACACTTACTTCAAACAAACCCGAGTGCTAAACATTATTTATATCTGTATGACAACAAAATGGCTTTGCATAATTAAAGCACCTCAGAAGATGTGTACAGCAAGACATCCTACTGTCAATTAGCTGCTTGAGTGGTCAGCTCTCCATGTAACAAATTCTGCATATTACTCCTTCAGAGAGGAGCAGCACTGTACTTGACCTTTTCTGCTTCCCCAAGGGATGTTGCTGTATTATTTTTTGCTCTGTATTACCTATAGCTGAACTTGTGCTTTTTGTAAGTGCCTGAGTCACAAGTTAAAACATGCCTAATTAACATGATGTTTGCATCTGTATTAACATCCAAAAAGCCCTGACAGAGACTGCAAAGGCAGCGGTCCCAGACATTGTACAAACACTTGGTAATGAGCTCCTCTAGTGGTTTTCATCAAATGTCAAAATGCTTTATTGTCAGTCCTGGTCCGTCTTGTACATGTGGGAACTGAGAAATGCAGCAGTGGTGAGATTCCCTGATGCCAGACAGGATGCTGGTATCAGCCAGGGAAGAAATGAGGCCTGAAAATCGGGCGAGGCTTTGTCTGTGTTGGTCCCCAAATCCTGCAGCTTGGAAAAGGTATCTTGTATCACCAACTCTGCAGTCCATGGATCTAAAATCAAGGCTTCCTCACTAATGAGGAGTTTAATCTCAGGGTAGTAAAGCATTGGGACATGCTGCCCAGATTGGTGGTGGAGTCTCCATTTCTGGAGTCACTCGACACCAATCTGAGCACCATCTTGTATAACATGCTATAAGTGAACATGCTCTGGCAGGGACTAGATGATCTCCAGAGGTCCCTTTCAACCTCAATCATTATCTGATTGGCTATACACGAAGCATATGTGGGAGGGAGGGTTGGGGGTGGAAGAGGATTAAAAACAAGGCAGAAGTATATTATTACATTGTTAACATCCCTCTGTTGTATGTAGTAAGACCCTCTAGGGATGCTACTTGGCTGCTTCTAAGTGTATTTAACATAAAGCAGAGATGATTGAAAAATGTAGCTTGTAGCTCCCTGGAGCAGTCTGCCATTCACACGATACAGGACAGTGAGCAGTACTGGAAGGAGATGTTGCAGGCAGCCCCTATCTTTGATGGCCCTGCAGGCAAGAAAAGACTTGTGTGCACTGAGAATATGATTTGATGATTAGATCCTTTAGCACTTGTGAAAGCCACTTGTTTACAAATTATTTTGTGTGCTCTGCTATAAAACCCTTGCTTCTTAAGATTTGATAAGGTGCATAAACCTGCAGTGCATTTTAAGCACTACATAAATGCAGAGAGAGTGGAGCTCTAAGGCCAAATTCATTAGTGGCATTGCGCTGAGTTCAGTAGGCTTATCCCATGGATGAATTTTGCATGTATTCTGCAAAATGGGTAAGTATTTGACTAAAATTAGCCAAATCCTCCAGAGCCTAATGGAGCACTTCTGGGCTCTGCCAACCTAACCCAATGTTTAATTTGTACTAATCTAGCCAAGCCTGCAGAGGCATGAAATATACTCTATAGGGAGTGTTGCTCTTTGAAGTTGGTGGTTAATTCCCACTGTCTCTGATGGGAGCAGGACTGGGTTTTATGTGGCATTTATTCCTGTTATTATAGACAGAAATTTTTTTAGATGTGAATTAATTTGACCTGAATTGGTGGAAATTGCAATCTTTTGAATTCATTAGAATCTCCTGAACTTTTAGGTGAGCCTGCAAAGTTGTGCTTGTGAGTTTTGTGTATCACGGACTGTGAGAACATCCAATTGTTGTTTCTCAATGTGTGTGCAGATCTCTAGCTAGCTGATGGCACTGAAAAGAGAAAGGAAGAGAAAACATCTCTTGTACAGCAGCATGAAATCAACTAGCACATAGTGCAATCTTTTCCTTTTCAGTAGGATTCTGTAAGTACCAACGATTCAAATAGGTTAGGTGACTCTGTGCCCACCTGCTTCTTTTGGATTCTCACATCTTTGAGGTCAGCTCACCCTCTGAATGGTGGTGGTCTCGTGTGAGTATGCAGCATGCCACTGTTGGCTGTGGTTGTCCCAGCTGGGCGAGGGGCTGCAGCCTGCAGCTGGGAAGTGGTACTGGAGCACTCTGGTGTGCAATTCCTCAGCCAGATAAGTGACTGTTTCGGTTTATCCTTTTGACAAGAGCAGAGGTTTTCTATTTTAGACAGTCACAAAAGGTGAGCACTTAGTGTTTAGGGGGAAGGCAGCTCAAGTAGTGATCTGGGCACAGAGGAATAGGGAAAGGGAAGAAAAAGTGCCTTTGAAATGATCCCACTTAACCGTCAAGTAACTATTACCATGGCACAAGCCCAAATTGATATGCTGCCTCCACAACACTTTGATTCACTCCTGCAGCCAGGTGCTGAGAGTGACTGTAATAATACAGGGTGTTTCAACAGTGAAGCTCATAGGGGAGCAGACAGGCAAGACAGTAGTCAGAAAGCAAGCTGTCTACTGTACAGGAAAGGCAGACACTTCAAAGAGTGAGGAAATCTTTTTCAAAGAAGTTATTGTCAGAAGCTACACAAGAGTTCCCAGTGATTTTAAAGCCTACTGTAACTAGTCTATCCCACCGAAAAGAGGTTTTGTCCTGGTGAGATGACTTTCCTCATGATGGAGTGACAAGTAATCCCTAATCCTTTTGTTTTACTCCATTTTCCTGCAGATTCCCTGCTTTTCAAGCCCATGGTCACTGCTTTTTTTCAGCCACTAGCCTCATTTTGCAAGTGCAGAGACATGTGAAGAGTTTATTTTAGTCCTAGGAAGCACCACAAATTCCTACAATGTTATTCTTCCTCTTGATCTATTGAAAACCTCAAACATCCAGCAGGTCTGTATAAAAAGAAGAGGGACTGCTGTTCCTGTTTTGCATCTGAGTTCTGACACTTTGTGCCAGTGGATGCTGACAGCATCTTATTACTGAAGGAATCACTGCTGGCTTTAGATGCAATTTCCAAAGCCTGTTAGCTCTGGGCTACATTGCCACACACCAGCAGAGTCTGTTCCTCCAGCACTTTCCGGTACTTGCCATAGCTCCTCGCATGCCACTTCTGCTTTTCAGGTGCAGCTTGAAGCAGGTGGAGAGAAATCAACAGGGAAATGCTGAAGCTCCTCTGTTCTTTTCTCACTGTCATTGCTGACACGGTATGAGAAGGGCTGCTGTGGAAATGGAGGAGGCAAAATCTTAGTCAAGAAAACACTCGAGCCAGGTGGTAGTGGAGAATGCTAATATATCAGACTCACTCTGAGTGGTACAACCCCCCTTGCACCGAGAAAATTGGTTTGTATTTGATTTTGCTGATGTAGCAAACCAAAACAGCAAGTCAATTTGTGATAGGAGATGGGAAAAGAGAAGTGACCTGGTTTATTAATCCCAGTAGAGACAGGACTACATTAACCAAACTTGTAATTTTCAGGAATGAATCAATTTACTTCTTACACCCTTATCTTGGGATTTTGTTGTTGTCGTTGTTGGGGTTTTTTGGCACTCTCAGTCTGGATTTGCACATACTGTAAACTTACACAGTATTTAGATTCCCTTATAGGATTTCCACATGGACAGAATTCCAGCCTGTCCCATTAAATCTTCCCAGATGTTCCTTGTTTGAGACAAAATTAATGTCATATAGTCAGTCTAGCTGGCTGATTGTTTTGTTATGCTTGCCTATTTCGAGGCAGTTATTATCTCTAAAAGCATTCTAAGAGATCAAGTTATTTATGAGAACACTTTTGAGAGGATTATAAATACAGGAGAAGGCCTTTATTTGTGGAAGATTGCAAGAGATTGCAAAAGACGATATTGTCTACTAAATGCAAAGGAAGGAAAAGAATAGAAATTAAGGGAATAATTTGTAAAATGAAAATTAATTGAGGGGAAAAAATCATCACTAGATTGTAATTGTATTTAATCTTAACCTTACCAATATTTCATCTTTGTATCTCATTTTTTACACTAAAGTACTAAGGCTTGGGATTTCTTTGACACCTCCTCATGTGCATTTTAATTAGATCTATGTAGAATTCTCTACAAAGTCAGGTCATCTTGGGGTTTCCAGTTTCAGCCTCAAAAGACTGGAATTAACCACATGGAAGATGTGAGGGTTCACCAGTTTTACTGTTTTCTCTTATCCAAGCAAGTTACTTTTGGAAATTTGGAATAAACTTCAGGGGAAGAAAGCACAGCTTGAGCCATCTTGAGTCTGATCTTACTTCAATGGAAGTGTCATGCTTCCATGTGCTGCTAAATCTGGCAGCGAATGTCTCCCGGCTGAGGCCTGGCTCTGCACACATGTGGCCTCCAATGCAAAACGCCCTCCCCAAATAGCTTCCAAGGAATGTGTTTTAAAAATGTCCATCTTAATTCTACTTGTAAAGGATAATCTAAGACCTAGCAAAACCAGCACCTACTGACTCAAGAAAACACCTTGTCACTTTCTGCATCCTAATTAATGCCTATGCAGACCCAGAAAATCTCACTTTTATCAGCACTGAGATTCCTGCTGTGTGACTGATGCTCACCTGTACAATTATTCTACTCTAAATGACCAGTGCTGCTGGGAAGTAGGACTAGTATTGTTTTGATATAAAATAACCCTCCTTATTCCTTCCTTCTGTAAAGCAGTAAGTCCTGGAGAGGCTGGCTGTGTTTAGATGACTTTGAACATCAGAGTTGAAAGGCTGAAGACCTCATAGTAAATACAAATGACAGTCTCTGATTTTTGCAGTGCCATGCAGATTATTTCTAGGGACTTGCAGACTTTCCTCAGTTAAAATCATTAAGTGCCTGCAGATGAAATTGACAGTTCTGTAGATGTTGTATTGGGTTAAAAATGTAACGCTAAGGAGGTTTCATTTTTGGTTTCCTGGAGAAAGGAGCTATTATGTCTTATTCTGAGTAGGCAAGAACATCCACCTGAGCAAAGATGAAGTGTAGGGCCTGACAGCAGCAGGGACCACTCTGACACTATGAAGAGTAAAAGATGTGGTAATGCTGCAGCTGAGATGCATTTGCCTTGAAGCCACCTTACCTGCCAGGTGTACTGATTAGGTGGTTAGGGCATGCATTAACAGGGAAAATAATTTCAAATGTGTTTAAGTCCTTAAACACACTTAAAAATAATGAGACCTACCCTTCCTATATTCTGTATTATCCCTAAATACAATACAATGGTTCAGCCATAGTGACACTGACTTCCTGGTCACTTTAGAGAGCTGGTTTCTAGTACCATAATGTTGGAGTGGGAGACCAGAACTTGTTGGCAATTATTTTTAATATTTATATTGCACTCAAGTACAAATTCAGTAATTATATACAATTATTGCACTGACTGTACCAAATAGTCTCACTGCTTTGTTTTAATTTTCTTGTACAAAAAGCAGATCATACAATCAACCAGGTTGGAAGAGACCTCCAAGGTCAGCAAGCCCAACCTATCACCCAGCCCTAGCCAGTCAACTAGACCATGGCACTAAGTGCCTCATCCAGTCTTTTCTTGAACACTTCCAAGGACGGTGACTCCACCACCTCCCTGGGCAGCCCATTCCAATGGCAAATCACTCTCTCTGTGAGGAACTTCCTCCTTACATCCACCCTATACTACTCTTATCTTGCCCAATTTATGCCCATTTGAGTGGTAAATATCTGACAAAATCTTGTGGCATGTGGGATTAGACAGAGCCACAGATCTTTGCTGTTAAGTCTGCACTGGTAGCACAGACCTAAGACTTTTCAGAAGTTTTCCTAGAGGTCCATTATTTGCAGCTAATAGAAGTCTGAGAAATGCCTTTTAGCTCTAATTCACTTTTATTATCATTGTCACTCTTGACAGGCACAGCCAAGGGAATGGATTTTCAAATCCTTAGGTTGTGTCATCTCTAGGTTTCAGTCATACAAGTGCCCCTGAAGAGCAAATTTTAAGCCAGTACATGAAAGGTTTTGCTGATTTTACACTAAATCAAAGCTTCAGAAATCCTACCATTTGGCTTGCGTTATCAGTCCCACCTCAAACACTGTATCAAATAGTCACAGTTAATTGTTCATAACCAATCAAGGAAATTCTATACCAAACTCTTTCAGTTTGTTGCTTAAATGGGTAAGAGAATTCAAAGATACATCCTGAAGAGTCTAAGTTGTGTTGCTTAGGAGCATGTTGGAGGGCTTGAATTCAAATACAGCTTTTGTAAAGTCTGTATTGCACAGAAATTCTCAGTAGGCAGCCATTGGAGATGGAGCAAAAGATAAATTCAATGCTCTTGAAACCAAAGAAATCAGGATACTGCACTGGTCCATGTGCAGAGCTAAAAGGCTTAAAAGCTGGAGGGGCAAGTGACATTTCTTAAATCATTGTATCCAATCTGTGTTCTGGAAAAGGAAATGCTTTGTGAGAATACTTAAGTGGTGTATTCAGCCCTTTGACTACCACCTTGTTCTTTAGCTCTCTTTTAAACAAACAAATCCTTAATAAAGGTTATTAATTGTAGTCATGACTCTGCAAACCAAAATGTTCAGATTAATGAACTTTTTCACAAAACTGTTGGGAAATCTTGATATCCTCCATCAGATATAATTCCTAATGCCCAGTGCTTTGCAGATGTAGTATTCAGTGATCACTTGCAGCCCAGAGCCATTCAAGGTAATTGAATCCCATGATTTGGGACCAGGTGTACAAAGATGTTCAAACTAATTATTTAATAATTGAAAACAATAACCAGTGTAGTTAAATCTCTTGCTGATTTTCTAATGTTTATTAATTTAGGCACCTGTCTTCTGTACTACTTTCTTTCAAAATGCATATAAGGATATGCATAGCATATCAATTTTAAATGGATGTGATTACCTCCATGCACATTCTAGGCACTTAAGTGATTAGAAGAGCATTATTATTTTAATTGTTATAAAGATTTCATTCTTATGAGTCTGCTTATTAAATAGTTGTTTCAACTCTTAGCTAGACATCAAGGTGCAGAACTGCCATTCAACACTGATTCTGTGCTTTTCCACTAGCTCTTTAAATGGCCTGGTTTAGGAAGCATCACAGAGAATGTTTCCTTAAGCAGTAGGCAAACACAACATTCATAAATAGTTAAATAAAAGAAAACTAACATTGACACCAGCACCCTTATCAGCAGAAAAATCATTTGAGTGGAATTTTACTTCATTCTTTCGTTTATGCAAATTGCACTGAAGAACTGTCTGAAAGAAAGGAGGTTTATAATTGTTATGAAAATTCAGCAACATAATCCCTTCTAAATCAGTTTGTGTCTTCTTTCCAAAGGTTGTATATGGTAGGGAAGATGTTAAACCTTGCACACTGCTTTCATCTACCCTTGCTTTACTTAGCTATGTATATTATTTTAATTGCCTTCTGTACCTTCAAGGCAATTTCCATTATACTGTTGTATTTTGCTAATTTACCTGCTTAAAGAAAGCAAACTCGAAGTGGGGCACTGAGGGAAGGGTAAAATGGCAGTGAAGTTAGACTTCTTGGTGTCTTTTCTATTTTCTTTCTCCACTCCCTTCACTGTGACTGAATAATAACTACTGAAAGGAGTCATTTTACAAGAGGGACTTATCTATTATTTTTATTTGGTCCCAATACTGCTAATTAACAGCAGGTCTGAAAGGTCCTGTAAAGGTTTTTAAAACCTAACAAAATCTGGTTTTCACATTCTATTCTTATTCTGCAAACAGAATTCTTATGCTACCATGAAATGAGCCTCTTTAGTCTTAAAGTCATAGGAAAGAAGTATGAATAGAGCAGAACAACAACACAATTTATCAGCATGAGCAAAACAAATGGACAGTATTAACTGTATCATTCCAGCAGTCTACACAGCAGTCCTAATGCCTTAACCGACCGCGTGAACGTAAATGAAATGGCAGCATGATTGCCCTGATTACAGTGGTTGCAAATATGTTAGACTGCATTCATGCTTCAGTGGGGCTGTAATTATACTTCAAAGAAATGCTATGCACAGGCTGCTCCATTCTTATGGCATCCCTGCTGTTTGTTTCCTCTTATTTTGTTCTTAGCATCATAGGTCCCAATCCTGCAGACACTTAGTCATAGGTATAACTCCTTGTTTCAGCACTGAGGGGGGAAAAAAAAAAATCACCTTTTTGTACTTATCAGTAATATTGGTTGTAAATTCTTCCAACTCTGGTACAGAAGGGCCATCAAATAATAGGGTTTGGTATGGTTTAATACTGCTTCTAAATTCGTATAGAATAAACCTTCGGAGCTTTCATTAAACTGGTGGTTAAAGAGTGTAGGGACTAAGGCTGCTCAATATCAAACAGTTCTCTTCTCTACCTTGCCCCCAGGTATTAGTACTGAACAGAAGAAATCCAAACCTTTGTGATTTGTCTTTGATTAGTGCTGCCTCATGCTGCAAGCAGTACTTCAGGAAGAAAGATGAATTTGTTGCTGTTGTTTCGTGCTTCTCAATGGCAATGCACGGCAGCACGTAGCCTAAAGCTGACTATTATATTTCATTTAAGAAAAGGAAAATACATTTTGATGTGTCTGCATTTTGTCTATACTTCAAAGGCACTGACATTTTACAGCAGTTTCAATTTTTTTCCTCCTCAGATAACAGCATGACACCATGAAGGAAGAATACAGAAGCAGAATGTGGTAGTGTCTTGGGGTGACTGTCAAGTCCTCTAATTGCTCCTCAGTGCCCCTTGCTCTCCTTCAGGTGCCTGCTGGCAATGGTAAGTTAGTGTTCCTCTCACTGTCTAGACTTTTTTGTGTGGCTTCTTACTGTGTCAAATTGTGATTTGCAGAACTTTCTCTAGATTCCACAGTGGAGCACAGGCCTGAATGCTCCAGGTGTGGACTTCAAGAAAATCTAGTTCAGCCATCATCTCAAAATGTACTGTAGATTTAAAAAACAACACCCCAAAGTCCCAATCAAAACCAAAGGATCTGCTCATGAAATAAATAAATATTTGTTTCTTACTAAGCAAAACCAAATCTTAAGCTCTGCTCTCCTTGAGGCTGAAGCAGTGCTGGCAAAAAGCTTAAGCACTATTGCTGCCCTAGAGAAAAGGAGATTGGGAACACTGGAATTACAACAGGGTTACAGAATCAGATGGAGCCTGACACAATATTTCTGTGACTTTGTATCTTTGCAGAGACTCAAGAACCAGAAACAGCAGTTAAGAAACAAGGGCAAGATGAGGCAGCCATTGCTCTGGAGACTCTTTGGCTGCTATGAGCCATATCAGTTGCATTAACTTCACTGAGGCTTCACCAGCTACTCTTAGAGACTTTGGCCCATATGTGCACGTAGATGAGTGTTGACACTTTTCACAGAACTGCAGCTCGGACAACAATAAGGATTTTCAAGCAGTGGAGTCAAACCAGGTGAGCTAAACCCAGATCTCCACCTTCCTGAGTGTGGAGCTAGATGTGTCAGAACTGAAAGTTGCTCTCTGCCTGTCAGGCACTCTGATATATGAAGGTAATTGCTTCTGTGTGCGTTTAATTACAGTATTGTAATTAGCAGGTTGCAGGAGCAGATGCAGAGGATGTTTTCATAGAGCAGACTCTGATAGGCCATGAAAATATCTCAAAAGGAAAAGGGCAAAGCAATGTCACATTGTAATGCAGCAATTTGTGCCTGGAAAAGAGGGTTAATTAGCTGATTGCTCCACTTTTCATCTTCATTCCTTAAGGTGGAGGGAACATGGTAAGAAGGAGACTAATTTATCTTCATGAATTTTTAGATTTAGTAAATAGCACCAAATCTTTGTTCAACCCAGCACTGCAGCTTGGGCTTGATGCTGGGGCAAGGACCAGTGAAAAAGTGAACAGAAACTCCACAAAAATCTTCATCATCTCTGGGGAAAAGGGGAGCAAGAGATACAGTCTTTGAGTAGAGTTCACCATGGCAACTAAAGCAGTCCCTATCATTTCTCGTCACGAGAGAGCAGTGATGATTCTGGGTTAATGCTGCATGTGGGGACTTATAACTCACCTGTAGTTCCTCAGCACCTATTAACCAAGTTCATTTTTCAAAGTATCCCTTAGAACCTTGTGGTGGCAAATGGCAGCAAGGTTATCCTGAGCAGCTTGGTTTCAGCTATGGGGAACTCTTTGAAAGGTCAGTCAAGTTCAGAGCTGTTTGACAGGGAAATTGTGCCACTGCCTAATGACAGGCAAGGGGAGAATTTTACACTATATGAGATGTGGTGTTAAGTCCTTTAAGAAAGCTGTGGTCTTGGTAGCTATGGAAAAGAGAGTACAGTGTTCATGTATTGCAAGCACATCCACCAACAGCAGTTCCAGAATTCTTTCTTTTGCTTTAAATTAATACAGGTCTAAACTAATCTTTTTTTTCCTGTTAGGAGACTTCCCCCCTTCTTGTGTTCTCTAACTTTTATTATTATCCAACTTAAGTATTAGGTTCTGGTATTCACATTTATTGAATTTATCTAGTAAGGGCATTAAAGAACATAACTGTTGTGTGGACATCAATCCAGGACAGCACTGCCTCAGCTCAGACTTTGCACAGTGCAGTCTTGGCTGTGTGAAAGCATTTCTTGTAAAGCAAATTCATTGCACTGGAAAGGCAGCCTTAGGATGATTAAATTCTTTTAAGGTAAGTGTTCCTACACTTCAATCTGCAAGCACAGCTTCCAACTGCATTTCTGCTGTCCACTGCTGATACATGTAAGGAGAGTGAGAAGTATTCCATCTACAGGGAACTTCAACTTAAACCTTTAGTTTCCAAATTTTATTGTGAAAGTGCTGTGCTACAATAAGGCTCCTTGAAGCTTTAGAGGACATTAAAGTTTTGGCACTGAATCCAGTTTGGCCAGTTACAGCACAATGAGCTGCTCAATACAATTCCTAACTCTCAACAGTATCACTTCCTTTAAATTACATTTTAATTGTTTTACTTCAAGGTTTTTCTTCTGTCTTAATAATAAAGTGTAATATTTTTGAATGAAAGGAGAAAATAGAGCCAAGTAGCTGTCTGGGTTAACATCACCTTGAGTGTCTATAATTATCTGTATTATTCCAATGAGAAAATTAGAGAGAAAAGAAAATTATTTGGGGGTTAGGTTGGTTTTTTTTTTTACTGGGTTTTTGTTTGGTTTGGTTGGGTGGGTGTTTTAAAAAATCAGGAATGAAAATGAGTGAATTATCACTATAAGGCATCAGCTGCTAGTGAACTGAAGACTACATTTTAAGAAGGGCAGTGGCAGGCAAAGGTCCCAAGCCTCAGCTAAAAGATGACTCTCAAGAGCAGCTGAGAGGGAAAAGCCAAGTCACAACATAATGATGCATATGAGGGCATTTTAGGTAGAATTGATAGCAGTTATTAAAAAAAGTAGATGGCTCAGCCCAAGGCTAAATTGAACATGTTAGCTGTGAATGAAGCTTGGGCTCAGGAGACAAATTAAGGTATGATGAAAATGT
The DNA here is from genome assembly GCF_015220805.1 of Pogoniulus pusillus. NCBI lineage: Eukaryota > Metazoa > Chordata > Aves > Piciformes > Lybiidae > Pogoniulus > Pogoniulus pusillus. The sequence goes on along the minus strand of NC_087283.1, from coordinate 3,844,993 downwards.
CTGTGCCATTAGATAAGAAAACACTTTTATTTTCACTTCTAGTCATAAGAGTGAAGAGCCACCACAAGTCTAAACAGAAGAAAACACTCTCCTCCAAACATACTCAAACACTGCAGTCACACAGCTTCGCTTTCGTTTTGTATACCGACAAATAAACTTAGCTGACCATAAAGCTTCCATCAAACAAAAAGACCCAAGTGACCTGCCAGAGTTTCTCTACTAAACTGTCACCATACTCAGCTTCAAAAGTGGAGTAGCTAGGAAGGTTTCTAAGGTTTTAGGGCTGGGGGAGTTGGGTTGCTTTTTGGGTTTGTTTTTTCACTTTTCACTTAGTCGCATCTTATTAGACTGCTTAGTTGTCAGTGTAATGTTGCTGTAAGACCTATTATTGAAATTGTACCAAAAGAACAGAATAGTTTATTGCAGATTTCACTTTGGAAGGTCTCAATTGTGATATTGGAGCAGAAACAGAATGTCACGTGGCATGACTAACAGCACGTACACAGTGTCACAAACAGCAGAGAATGTTTTCGCTATGCAGCTACACTTACAGGCTCTCTAGGAAAGACAATTACTCAGATTACAAAGTCAAACCAGGAATCCTCAAGTAGAACAGTCAAAAATAGCCAATATAGATTTCCTATGAACCTGCAATTCCACAGCAGTTAAAGCTGATACAGCTAATCCAGGTCCACACACAAAATAGCAGAGACAGACACTTCCCTGGACAGGAGCGAAATGCATGTACTGCTTAAAACTGCTTCAGCCCTCAGCCAGTGTCTCCTAAGTAAACTATGCAGAGTTCCTCTTGATTCATGGAGCCCTGCTTGTGACTCCCTTCTGACTCTAAGCTCAGACACATCAATGATGTGACTCTACCTGGCCATAAGATTAGGAAACATGTCTCTCTTTGAGTCACACTGTTTACACTGAATCCTCTCCAACATGAGAGGCTTTTAGCATTACTGCTTTTTTTTTTTTTTTAAGCTTGTGAGGTACTGTGTGCTTTAACAGGAACTTGAGAAAGGAGAGACTGCAGTAAGAAAAAGATTTCAGCTAATTTTTTTTCAAGTGAAGATCAGTTAAAAACCTCAATGAATAATTTATTTAGAAAACAAAACCAATGACAGACAATATAAAGAAAAATCCTTCTGCAATGAACAGCCAGAACATGTAGATGGATTTGTGAAGCCTGTGAGCTTCCCCTGATGCTGAGGACAATTATAATCCATTTCAATTAATAGCATTTAAAGATTCAGTTCAGTTGATTTCAGGAGAATGGGCCCACTTTCCATAAGCAACTAAATGAGCTGACATTTGTAAACCATTATGGACCCCAAGTTCTAATCACCGTTTCTTCCACACAAAGATTTTTCATTCAGCTAAACTAGGCTGACTCCAAAAGTACACTTTAGAATGATAATTAATTCAATGCCAAATGTGCCTGCAGTAAAAATACCTTCAGGGAATGAACACATAGTAGTGTATGTAGCTTTTAAATAAGCTGTCCACAGGGCTATGCCAATTTAGACAAATTAAAATAATTGTCAGTATGCTAGGTATGGAAATACCCTTTTTGTACCGCAGCTGTGAAATGCCCTGGAGGCTTGGGTGGCATAGCAAGGCTGCCCGACAGATCCAGCTCGCTAGAAGTGTCCTCAGGTGCTGTGGTGCATTCACTAATGTTGATAAAATAGCATCATCTATTTTTTTTTAAGGCAGGTGCATGTTGGTTCAAGCAAAGCCCTTGAAAAGGATGGAGTCCACACTACAATAATCATATACAGAAGATGCCTTCCATTGCTCTGTTTGGTTTACTGAATTATATGTTCATGGTTGTTTCCATCTCCCTCCCCACCCCCTTGAAAAGCAGAATCAAAAAGGAAGAGGTCAAAAATGACCTTTCAGATGTTTACAAGTGACAAGAGATACAGAACCTCTACTGCAGATGCAGGCCACTTTTGTGTAATTCATAGAATCAACCAGGTTGGAAGAGACCTCCAAGATCATCCAGTCCAACCTAGCAACCAGCCCTGTCCAGTCAACTAGACCATGGGACCAAGTGCCTCATCCAGGCTTTGCTTGAATACCTCCAGGGACAGTGACTCCACCACCTCCCTGGGCAGCCCATTGCCAAATTGGATCAATGTGTCTGAGGTAGCATTGACATACTCCATTTACCTGCCGTTGCTGTCAGGGCCATCTGGGACAGTATCAATTTTAGCAGTCTCCCAGAACCTTGGTGCTCTTGGATCCTCTGAGCTCATCTAATCAGCAGAATTTTTAGGCCCCTGAAACACGATGATCTTATGCTGATGTCTGAACACTAGCATTTGGACTTCACTAACTTAGATTAAGAGCACCCACATGTCGTTGTGAGGGGGCAAAGTGATTTCCTTGCAGCCTTTTGTGTAGCAGACAGGCAATCAAGATCTGGCCATTGTGTGCTGGATCAGCTTTTCAAATTCTGTAACAGCACATGGAAGAAGACTGCCCTCCCACACTGTGAGTTTGATTCCTAAGCATACCTAAGCTAATAGTGTGATTTTTGTGCAGACCTTACACAGATTCATGTAAAGCAGACACCTGTAGGTTTTCAACAACACCACAGCATGAAAAGAGAGGGAGTTTATTCTTTTGTACTTTAAGACTGAATATCTAATAGCTTGTACAAAAAAGAGAAGCTAACAAATAATGACAAAACTATCAATCAAGGGCTCCAAATTGATTTCCAGAGCTAACAAAAACAAAGAAAGGAAAAAGGAAGGAAAAAGCCTTTTAATCAAATCTTGTTGAGATGGGTATCTACAAAGTTAGTATTTCTTTCTTACCATCCAGCACAGACATACTGAAAGAGTGACTATATTTGGCAGTTCAAGGTGTCTGGAAGGGAATAAAGAAATAAACTAAAATGTAGGATAAAATCTGGCCATCAGCTCCCAAGCTTTCTAACATTTGTGTTTAATCATTTACCCTGACTCCTATCTCCAGATACAAGCCCAGCTGTCACTGTGCTCTAAACTTTAATTCTTCAGAATGTTTCTAGTCACATATTCCAGTTCAGGTTCATTTCTATTTATATTAGAGTACCTCTAGACACTACTTTTGACTGAGTGCTGCTCTAATATTAAGTATTACATAAAGGGTAGTGTTCACAATGCATTACACATCCACGTTTCTTTCCTTTCTGCTCATGCTGCCTGCTTCTGGAAAGGTATTTTCATGCCATGTCAGACACATTTCTTTGTGCCCCATTGTTTTAAACTCAGAAAAAGTCTACAGAAAACCATGACAAGCACATTTGTTTACTGAAAAAATCAAGTGAAATATATATGTATTTATATATGCTAGGCTCAGAACATGAAAAACACCTTGATCTGGATACACAAAACCCTGTGGACAGGTTTTTGAAGAGCTCCTGACAAAAATCTGTTGGAGAATTGTTGTTTGAGGGTTTTTTATCTGGCCTAAAGATACTGAAATTTAGTTATAAGAATCTCTCCTTACAGAAAGGTGGAGTGAAACATTCCATAAAACTCTGTAATTCTTCCTCTTCCCTCCCACAAAAGACTTTCCTCCATCCTCTCATGACAGATTTCCCACCATGAGACCATCTTCACCATATGTTACAATGAGTTGAGAAAGAGCCTGAACACACCATTTCAGCAGCCTCTGCATTTATCTAACCTAAACCAGAGGCTGCAACCATCTTGACCTAAAGAAGCAGAGCTGAAGAAGGAGCATTTTTTCCTGTGGTTATTCCTTGTACTCTTGTGCAGGGGTGTGTGGCATCTGGGGTTATTTTTATTATTCCCACCAATATTACTTTTATCCTGGAAGCTCAGACAGCAGTGTGCATTTACAAAACTTGACCCAGAGAAGGAATTTTCTGTTGTTATTTTCCCTAATACTAGAACCACTACTTCTGAAGGACATGAGCAATTAGGCATCATTTCCTCTGTGTAAAACCTTTGAAAAAGTACTACATGTGAGTTTTGACAAAAGGATGAAACAGCAAATAATGCAAAAGGGAATTCTTTCCTAAGAGAACATGAACATTTGCTATATAGTATCTCTTTTGTTTTTCCAAGCACCTGCTAAAATGCAGAAGTGGAAAGATCAGAACAGATAAATCCAACGGCTTTAATTCAAAATACTTTTCTTTGAAAACAGATCAACTTCTGTGACAAAGCACTCTGCAGGTGTTTTGCATCAGGCTTCCCAGAGCAAGGCCCTGTCTTTCCCACTTACAATCAAACTGGACTGACAGAATGTCCTTCATAAGATATCTCTCTCTTCCTCCCCTCCCACCAACCCCCAGGCAAGTGCATCATCCATGCATCTACCATCTTAGCATCCTGTCAGCCAGTGCATGAATTTCACTAGCCAAGAACCCAGTCCTTCAGCAGCTGATAAAGAATTCCTAATCAAGAAAGAGAGAGTCATTTCTTCTCTTCCATCACACCAAACATTTAGTGAGAAAGCCCCCTTGAAGAAGATGCTGAAATCCCTGATTTGAAGGGCACAAAATCGTCAATGGGAATTTTGTCTTTTCACTTCAGTAGCTTGAGAATTCCACAGAACTCATTTCCTTAGAATCTGTTCTAACACTTCCATGGGAAAAAAAATCATACTGTGTTCATTTTATTGCAGTAAATTTTGTGATCTCAGAATTTACAGAGCTATATCCAAATGGAATGGCTTAGTTTACAGCGAGTAAGCCTATGAATTTTACAGACACAATTAATGGCTGCCATTTCCAAAATTGTTAGTAAATCCAACTAAAAAACAAAACAAAAAAAAAAACCAAACAAAAAACCCCAAACCCAACCCCTCACTTAAGAATAAAGTTTACTGTCATTACACATTCTTTCAATTCCAGGAAGGTGAGTGAGTTTCCAAGGAAGAGAACCTATTTTCTGCAATATTTTCTTCATCAATAGTATGTTTTTTACAAATGCAAATGTTCAGACTGTTTAGTAGTGTGGAAATCTCCTTTCTAGTGTTCTGCAAGCACTACCCTTCATGCTGAAAAAGGTCAAAGCTAATCCTCTCCCATGGATTGTTCTCTTTACTATGGAGGTGGCCATCTGTGCAAAAAGCTCTAACTTCTCCTCTAGGTTTGCTTTTTCCTAGAGTTCTTCCTCAAGAACTATTCTGCCTAGCCCACTGTGAATGAAACCACAGTGCCTGCAGGTTCAAAGGAGACTTCTGCAAGGCTTTTACCTTAAAGTTGTCATGAAGGGGTAGTGTTTCTTGGTCCTAGAACTGTGCCACATTAGAATAGTTTAAGCACCTTTGCCCTCTAACCAACCTCCAGATTCAGGCAAGCTGATCTGCCTAATAGAGTTTAGCGCACTGATAACCTGACACTTTCACCCATGTGCTGTCCACTTGGTTTTGTGATTACTGTGGAAAGATAGTAGGATCTCTCTTTATCAACTATGGTAAACAAAAGTGATTTTCTCTGCCTGATTGCCAGGATACAATTTCTTTATTCTCAATATCATGCAGTTTTACTGATGTACTAAAAAAACCCATTTTTCTTCATACAGATATGCTTCTATGTTTGTCACCTCTGGTGATCCTCAAAATGCATTAAAAATGGCTTAGAAAAATGATTTATTCTAGAGAATACACAAGTCTGAGTAAATGTCTATGTATACAAAGTATTTCTGGAAATGAAAGTGGATGAATAAAATACACTCTAAAGAAAGAGAAATAGAAAGAGGATTAGCAGCAACCTTTTAGCTGTGAAGCTTTGGGATGCGGTAAAAATTAAGGTTAGAGCAAAAATCCTGCTGAGTTAATATGTATGGAAAGATGAAAGAGAGAGGAGAAAGGGACTGTGGCAAATGGGAGGGGGGAGAAAAGCTGCAAAAGGTCAAGTTGCATGGAGAAGAGGTGAGCACAGAATCAAAGGGTAGGAACCATATGAGCTGAATCAAAGCAGAAAGGAACCAAGGCTTGAAATAAGAACACTGATCATTTTGGAGATAGGTTATTGGATTAAACTGGAACACTGTTATCACCTTGTCCAAGGAACAAGAAGTGAATTTAAAACATCTCATACAGGAGTCTGTTGAGCTGTGTGTTTCTTTTTTACACTTTTTCATTAGTGAGGTGCCTGCTTCTTTTGACTCTAATTTCTTTAGCTTTATTTGACAGAACAATAGAGCTTTTCTTTTCCATTTACGTTGATTTCCAGAACTCTTCAATTTATTCAGTGAATCATCATCTCTGTTATTCATCAGAAAAGAAAGTCCTATAACTTTGACTATCTAAATCCCACTAATATTGTTGCTAAATTTTTTGGAGAGGCATATGTGCTGAAGGAAGAAATTGATTAGTGCATGAACTAGTTCTCCAATGGGAGTTTGTGGCAGATGTCCTATTATATGTCTCCTCAGCATAGAGGGAGCAATGCTAAATTGACATGGGAATGATTAAAGATTAACCAATCTCAGCTTTTTTGCAGTGCAGCCACACTTGAGAATTAAGTTGCTTATTCCTTAGAATACTTTGAATGCCACACAAACTATTCCCATTTGCTTTCTTTTAAAACCTGCTTCCTCATTCCCATTTTCATTCAATATTCACCTTGGTGAGGCAGGAGAAGTAGTTAAGAGTCCTCAGGTACTTTAAAAAAAAATAAATTGATCTTTGGGAAATAAATGCTCCAAAGAGGACTTATCTAGGTGGTAAGCAATTCTGAAGTCTTACCACCATTTAAGCTCAGCTTGCAAGCAAAGAACTTCAAAGGGAATTGGATCAGGCTCTAGACACCCCATCACCATTTTGTGCAGGATATAACAGCTGTATTTGTAAGGAGAGCAAAAAAATAAGACAGGTCTGTAATGTGTAGACTTTATTGTCTGAAAAACACTAACCATTGACACTTTTCATCTCTGGCAGATTTACATTCAGCAATACCTTTAAGTTATGCAGAAAAGCAAATGCATTATTAAATATTCCATTCTGACATTAGCTTCGCTGAAAGGGCCTAATATTTTATGTACTGTAACAGTTACAACTGCTCATTAAGGCTTCAGAAACTGAGAGCAGATCTGCTCTTGACTATACTTTTAAAATTTTGATCAGACAGTGTCTGTCCTGTTTTGCAATTATGGATGTTGGCTATGAATATGCTCCTCTGGTCACAGTTCAAGCATGCTGGCCTGCCTGAAGAAACTATGGTGACAGAACTCTTAGAAACACTGAGCTTTAATCACCACTTGCTGTCTCACTGATTAGAACAATATATATGGAGTTTGTTAGTCAGCAGTCCTTCAAGTAATTGCTTTTGATTATGGACTTATAAAACTGTGGAAAATGTCCTTTTAAAAGCAGGGCTATCTGAATCAGAAGACTCTCCTCACAATTCCACTAGCTGGTTGCTTCTACATGACTCTTGAGGGGAAAAGTTTAAAAATGAGTAGAAAGAAAGGTGTGCAATCCGTGTTTTTAGTGCTTGCCAACAATGCATACTAAATCAGATTTTTATCCTTCTTCCACATAAATATGTAGTAATTGGACCAAAATAAGGGTAAAAAGTCTTTAATAGGTTGTCACATTAATGGGATTTATAGAGCAGACATAAGCCTCCAGTAATTGTGGCTGTCAAGAAGGCCAGAAATACTTGCATCTTGTAACTGTTTAACTCTCCTCCTTTACTGTCAGTTTACACCTTGGAATGGCTTTGATGCTGACACGACATATCACAGTGATCATCCGGTCCAACCATTCTGACAGAGCAAGATCATGTAGAGTAGGTCACACAGGGTCACATCTAGGCAGGTTTTGAAAGCCTCCAGAGGAGTAGACTCCAAAACTTCTCTGGGCAGCCTGTTCCAGTGTTCTGTCACCCTCACACTGAGTTTATGTTTTATTGCTTGTTTTGTTTTGTTTTGTTTTGTTTTTCCTAGTGGTCACCTTGAGCTTTTTTTTTCTGACTAGTAAGAAACTTCAGAACTACAAAGCCTATCAAAACTTGGCATGGTTTTGACCTCGTGTGACAAAAGCTTGCAAATTGGAGTTGCATTTTGCATGGTTTTATGCCTTGCATTGCAAAAGAAAATTATAACCTTCAGTACGAAGGTTGTTCTTGTTGTTGAAGACTTGCATAGTCAAATTCTCTGAGCTCAGCTATGTGGCATCATGCTTTGTACTCCATAGAGACAAATGGAAGGCAAATGCATTCTTAAATTCTTTAGTGCTTTGTGATGCAAGGTAACATTTTTCCTCCTATAGTCACACACTGGCATCAATAGAATGTATTCTCTATTGTTTACTATAAAAGAGAAAGCTTATATTTGAAAAGATTTTGAAATGCCATCACTCTGAGTGTAAGCACACATGTAAAATCAATACCAATTCAACAGCCTTCTTTTTTTCAATTCAATAATAATAATATTAACACTGTCTTTTAATGTCAAGGATGTTGGAAAACCGTAAGATAAAACTCTAACAGCATTTCCCCCATGAAATAGTCATTCTTTCCCTAGTCCTGTAAACAAAAGTGCTCATATGATTGTGCTCATCTGTTCTAGAAATATTTTATGACAAAGATATCTCTGTGATAAGAATTAATTAAAATAAACCATCTGGTTGAAAAAAAGAAATGTATACAGCAAACACACATGGTGAAAGGCTTTTCTCAGTGATGCCATTAGGACTTGGTTTAAGTAAGATCTTGAGTTAGTGACTCCTTTAGTGTGTGGCAGTGTAATAATGTGTACTGAAAGGCTTATTGACTGGTGGTGGTGATGATTTATCAGTTTGGGTTTGGTGTTATGGGTTTTTTTCCTAGATTTTGTGTTACAAATCCTCTCTGAGGAAAATGAATGAACTCTAGGCATTTAAGTCAGGAGGGGCTCTGTACAAAGTCGATGAAGGAAGAAAATGTGTTCTTCTGAAGGGCACCTCAACTCATCTAAAAATTAGCTCTTAGAAGGTTTGTTAGCAGTAGATGGATCTGGCCATCCTACCTCTGACACTGACTCGTAGGGCTTGAAGTTAGGTGATGTGAGCCCCACTTTTGTGAATGAAGGGAAACACCAGTCTGGATAACAAAAGTGAAAAGACTGAAATGAATGGTCAGAACTAGTAGTACAATCTACACTTCAGAAAATGTATGCTCATTTTGCTATTCGTAAGCAAGCCTCAGGTGCCCAGTTCTGACTGGAAGACTCGCTGTTAAAACTTACCCTTATTTTTGTGTCATGGATTTACATACATATTTATAACATACACTGTCTCCATGATGAAGGAATTGCAGCTCCTGTTGGGGTCACACTGTTTCCTTACATAGTGGAGAGGCCTGTTTCCCATCTTCATTTCCCTGCTAGTGGAGTTTCATTCATTGTTGCCACTTGCTAGTTTGCTCTCTGTGTCTGAGTTTCAGTCTGACAGAAGATGAGCAACCCTTTTTCAGCTAGCCCTATCATCTCTTAGAAATTCTGATTTCTTTCTGTGGTGACAGATTTTTTATTTTTTTTAACCCTCCTGCTAGGGTAACTATCACAAATAAAAGAAACAGAATCACCAGAATATTACCCTCAATCTGGATTACAGTACAATGAATTAATTCCATTCCAGTCACTAATTTTCAAAGTGGTTAAAGAGTGAAGAAACCAAAGCTTGTTCTTTAAGCTTTAACTCCTTAACAGTTTAAAGAAATTAGTAGCATTCAAGAACCATTGGATGTGAACAGCCTGTGCAGGTAGAAAGCACTGTTTTCCAAAGAAATACATAGATATCTAATGCTGTAAATCTAGCACCAGTATGCTGTAATTCAATGTATATACATACAAACTTGGGGGAAGTCATAGAGTACAGGACTTGTCTGTGAATAAAAATAAAGGGGGCACTTTCAACAACCTACAATGATTGCCTATAGCTAATGTGTTGAGACATCTCTCCTGAAAAATGAATGAGACCTAATTTATTTAGTTGACTGGATGGGGCTGGGTGCTAGGTTGGACTGGATGATCTTGGAGGTCTCTTCCAACCTGGTTAATTCTATGATTCTATGATTCTACTTTCAATATTAAAACTAAGTATTGGAGCGTTGCTGCGTGTCTGCCTGTAACGCTGCTTTTTAGCAGCATTCTTAGCATCTTGATCTGAATGAACTTTGAATCACAGAACAATTTGTTTTAATTATAGGCTACGGATCACTACCAGCCCAACTATGCATAAACACATATGAGAAACTGCACTAGCAGATGTATGTTTTCTCTTGTGTTAAAAACGAGGCAATCCAGCAGGATGGAGTTTATGAAGTCTCTTTTCTATGTGATGCCCCCTTTTATTGTTGCTTATCCTCTGGTGTTTACTTTCCATCAGGCCATTGCCGACAGACTTGACATTTTTGTTTTTCAGGCAGACTTTTGACACAAAACAATATGAGTTCTATACATGGTGTAGCTGATTTAGGCCATAAGTGTATTGCACACAAGGGGAAATTAATCATCACGAGAGAACACTCTACCATAATGTTCTCTCAGCTATAAAGCTGCTCTACTGGAGATAGGTTGGCATTTTCAAAGTCCTCATTAATACTAGTCAGAATCCAAATGCTTTGCCCATTCTCCTATTTCATATATATTTATTCTGAAATTATGAAAAGTACCTTTGAAGCAGCAATTGTGTGAAGTGAGTGACCAGAACAACTTAAATGGAGAAGTATCATCATTTTGATGTATTACATTTCAAAACACCGTACCTTGGGCAATGCCTCACATGAGGATGTTACTGCACATTAATTTTGAGAATGTTAGGTTCTGCCCACCACTATTTCAGCAGTAAATGCCATGGCAATAAAGAATAATCGCTGCAGTAGTCACACTATTACAGTTAGAGCTCTGTTGGAGTTTCCATTATAAGTTGTAAATGCTCCTTTTGAAGGATTTGCAACTTGGTGCTTTTGAATTCACATTGGGCTGCAACTTCACATTGGGAAGGATTAATGTATATAATTGCACAGGTTTTGTTTGATGTTTGGGTATACTGGCTGACAGAAAAATAGCCTAGCTCATTGAAATACCAGCCTTGCCTGCACACTGCTTTTTGCCCTAACTTTTTGATTAGGGTGCAATTTTATACTAGGATAATTACACTGGAACAACCTCTGATATAACTCCAGTGTAAAGATGTTATACAAATATAGCTCCTTCCTTTAAATTTAGTAGAATGCACTATTTTTGCTTTTGTACCATTGCATTTTTTAATCCTAATTACAGGTCCTTTCTTACTGTATTTTAGCTGTGTTGCTTTCTAAATCATCAGGATTACAGAAAAGCATAACTGGGGAAGAAAAGCCCTATGATGCTGAATTTAATTGTTTAAAGAGAGCAAACTGCTACTTTTCCTCATTTTGTCTCATCATGAAAGAAAAAAAAAATCATGCTTTTATATCTTCATGTTTTGTTTGGTTTACTTTAGAAGGGTGTTTGTGGGAAAAGCAGCTTTTCCTACACTTAATTTTCTTCATTTTCTCTTTGCCACTGTGTAAAGCTCTAGCCAGTTCTGCTAAGCATTACTTACTGCCTTAACAGAGCTACATCACTGTCAGTAATGCATTACATCATTGGCTACTTGCACAGGATCATGGGATGTGAAAGAACTTAGTATAAACACAAATATTTGGCAACAAGGAACAACATGCATTGGAAACCATGGAAAAAAACCCCAGTACCTGGCCTGAGAGTACACATTAGACTCAATGTTTCAACTGTTAATGTTTCCAAGTAAAGCAAAAAACATTAATAGGAGGTTTTGTAGCAGAATTGCTGTGAAAAGTATTCAGAAGTACACTATAATTACAAAAGAAAAGTCTGGACCTACCACCAAATAATGAGGAAAATGGTTGAAAATGCTCTAATTTTCATTAAGTTGCACAAAAAATAAGAGAAGTACCATTACTGCAAGAACAAACCTCTAGCTTCAGTGCAAAGCTTGTCACATCTAATAGAATCAGTGATAAAACTGATGCAGAGAATCATGACCCTACATCTCAACTGCCACGCTAGACTTCTCCCACCCAAAAGAACATAATCATTTTCAGCTGGAGGATGTTCTCCAGTTTTATAATTAATAACATGTACAACCACCACATTAACCTGCTGTAGTTGAAAGAGTATGTGAAGAGATCAGTAAAGGTAAATTATGGCTGATTTCCTCCAAAGGACTGGTTGATACCAGATTCAGTCAACTTTTAAATGATTAAGACCATGTCAAGACTGAGTGATGGGTGCTGAAACATAAAGAGTGGCACATAGGTGGCAAATATCTAAGTGGCATTTGAAAGTAGCTATTTAAACACTATTTAGAAGGATAAAATATACTATCACTAATATTTAACTATGTACATATATAAGTAATATGGCTGAGGCAGACGGTGTGGTTTGCTGTAGAAATTAATACCCAAAGCTTCATGAACTAGAGAGAGCTGACCAAAACAACCCCCAAAAGTCCCAGAGCTACCCACACCAGTGGATTCTGTCAATGCCCTCAGATAGGCCAGAGTTTATTGGTTCATTACTTTTCTCATGTACAACAGCAGAATGAATAGAAAGATGGACATTTCTTCAGCAAGGTTGTAATTGCTTGTGCAAGAGTATGCTATCTTGGCATACTCTTGCACAAGCAAGACAATTTTGCTGTTGAACTCACTGGGAATTGGCACAGGGATCATCAGCCTTGAACTGGCAGACGACGAAAGCATCCTCTCTCAAATTGCTTTGCTTGCTCGAGACACCTAATTCACAAATCCATGTAAATCAATATCCCTGACATCTACCTTCTGGTACACACACCAGGTTATGTCAGAGCATAGGTGCATAACCATGCTCTAGGAAGCAAGCCTTCAGTAAATTGCTGGTAAAACTGAGAAATTGAGAAAAAGATGTTTAGGGATTAAAGTGTTAACAACAACAACAACAAAAGATCACGTAGAAGCCAAAAGAGCTACAAGATCCTATTCTGTTAAATAAGTTACTAGAAGAGTCTGCTTGTTCTATTACAGGACTGCTGAAGAAAAATTGGGATATTAACAGTAGGGACCAGAAAGAAGACACAAATAAGAAACAATCATTTTTACCCAGAGGTAAGAAAGTATAGGTTGTATGAGCTAATTTTATTGAGTTCTGTTATTCTGACTCAAATATTAATTTGTGCAGCTACAGTGTTGGGGAAGTATTGTGTTTGGAAATGTTTGCCTATCTATTACTTTTCGAGGTTCATCCTCAAGGAGAAAACTGATTTTCTGTGCATCGTTCTTGGAGAAATGAAGCTGCCTAAAGCATTTTAAGTTCCCACCACTAACAGCCCATATGCTTATACTGGCATGTGTTCAAACTGTCATTCTGTTGTGCGTTCTGCTCACACCAGAAAAAAATATTATACAGGCATTTAACATATTTTAACTTTTATTATACTTTAGCAGGTGTAATAAAAATTAAGGGAAAGTTGAAGGTATACCTTAATGTTCCTAAAACTGAGCAAGTGCTCTGATTAAGAACCGCTGCTCTATAATATATTCAGGAGAGCTCTGCTTCAGAAATCAGCCTGTAACACAGATAGGATGCCACACATTCTGTACTGACTAAGCCATCAGGAATTTGCTTGTTCTGGTGTTTTTTAAAGAAATACCAAGTTATATTCCAGCTGAGAAATATGAAAAAATAAACTTCCCACTTAGAGATCAAGCATAAAACAAAATGGATAAACTGTCTTTTGAATTCGGAAGCCAAAGTGTATGGGTTTGCTTTAGGCCTAATTCATTTTAAAGGTATTTGATCTATTAACAAACTTTAAAAGATTTGTTCAAAGCAGATTTTTTTTTTCAATATTGAAAGTAATTTTTAAAGTGTTAAATGTTTCTTTTCATAAACTTTCCAACTCATCCACTTATTGCCATCAGCATTATTATCTGAATTCAATTTACTGTCAATGCTCTTTCCTCCCCAAAAATCCCATGAACATTTGTGTTCATTTACCAATAACTAGGTCTGGATTCATACTCTGATTTTTTTTTCACTCTGCTACAGTTTAGTGCATAGCTATACATTGGCTATACATCTATGTGTATAAATATGCATATAACATATGGACCATAGAAGAAAAATGACAATACCTGAAATGAGGTTTGAATAAAGCTCTGCCTTAGCCACAGTCTGAAGCTGTGATATTTATCTAAATGTTCTAGTTGAAGCTCTCCCTGCCTGAAGGAAGAAATGGAAGGTTTTGTGCTTCCAGATCTACATAGGACCATTCCAACTAGAACAGTTTGCCCATGGATGCTGTTGAGGCCCCATCCCTGGAAACATTCAAGATCAGACTTGATGTGGCCCTGGGTAGCCTGGTCTAGTTGGAGGTGTCCCTGCTAACTGCAGGGGAGTTGGACAAGATGACTTTAGAGGATCCTTTCCAACCTGATGCAGTCTGTGAATAAGTCAAAACTAGAATAAAATGTTCTGCCTTGAATTTTGCTGCAGACACTAGGGTATTCCAAAACACCTCTTCCTTTCTACAAAGCAGGCTATGTCTTAAGTGCAGTGTGTTGTCCACATCCAGTGATACACTGCTGAGTTATTCCACAAACCAGAGAATCTCAGGGAAGATTTCTGAACAAGTGCTTATATACAGGCTGCCTTCATGGCATCCATGTGTAAGCCTCTTCTCATCACTTTGTTTATACAAGTTTATACATTCTGCACGTGGCAATCCATCAACGAATGTTAAATATGAAGGCTTTAAAATAGAAACAGCAGTAGGTTGTTGATTACAGATTCAAACTCTGGCAAACAAGCCCCACTAGACATCCCTTGGAAAAGCTATCAGAATAACTTCTGTTTTCGTGCTTGAGATGGAAAGCCTCCTATTGGCTGCCAATGTTTGTGTACTTTTGCATTTGGATTATCTGTGCAGGATTCAGTAGGCATAGTTGGTCCAGAAGAAATAACAGATTTGTGTGCCCAGAAACATACATTTGGAACACTGTAAGCCTTTTTCTACCCTGCTGTGAAAACTTTACTGGGAAAGGAGGGCCTAGAAGTACTGTATAAGTTTCACAAGTATAATGCTCCCTCTGGAAAGGTAAAAGCTATAAAGACTGGAAAGGTCTGCACATCTGTATTCCATGGTTTGAAAGGATCCAGTCATATCCTGCTGTGTCTGAGACTACATTAACTGTCTGCTTTTCAAAATGGCATTGCAGGGGCTTTGCAGCAAACATTCTCTCCAACTTCCTGGTACTGCCATCTACCCAGTGAGGAAAAGATTCTGTTGGACACTTGTGCTCCGCAAGAGTGTTACCTCCCAGCACTGCTTTGCTACGCCATGATCTGGGGTTGTTTAGCCTAGAGAAGAGGAGGCTCAGGGGTGACCTCATTGCTGTCTACAACTACCTGAAGGGAGGTTGTAGCCAGGTGGGGGTTGGTCTCTTCTCCCAGACAACCAGCAACAGAACAAGGGGACACAGTCTCAAGTTGTGCCAGGGGAAGTTTAGGCTGGATGTTAGGAGGAAGTTCTTGCCAGAGAGAGTGATTGGCATTGGAATGGGCTGCCCAGGGGGGTGGTGGAGTCACCATCCCTGGGAGTGTTCAAGAAAAGCCTGGATGAGGCACTTAGTGCCATGGTCTAGTTGACTGGATGGGGCTGGTGGATAGGTTGGACTGGCTGATCTTGGAGGTCTCTTCCAACCTGGTTGATTCTATGATCTGAGATTGTGGGGCAAACACAGCGTGAAGCTGGGGCTTAGTGGGAGGACAGTTAGTTAATTCTCTCCTGATCTGTTTATTTTCCTGTTTCAGCTAAGTTTGCTTGTGTTTTAATTTTTACTGGCAGAGTGGATCTTGCTGTATTTAGAATCACACAAGCTATCTGGTTTATGCTGCTAGAAAGGCCCAAAAAGAAACTGGGAAAAAAAGCCAAACAATGGAAATCCAGCACAAAACCTGAAATTTCACTGTGACTCACCTTTAGTTCACTGTAAACTTACAAGATTAGGCTAACTAGACAGGCACATCCAAAAATTAGTCTGTGCTCATTTGAAGGATCAGGCCGTCAAAGCCCTTGCTGGAAGGGACAGTCTTCACTTATGTAAATTGTCACGTCGGCTTTGAAATCCAGTGCGTGTCAGTAGAAATTGATAGGACTGCTCCTAAATTGATAGTCTCGGAATGCATTTACCACAATGAAGATTTTCACATTATTATTTGATCAATTGATTGATGTGTATGACAGATTTCCTTTCCCAGGAGAAAATGAGATAATAAAGAATTACTGATGAATGAGCGATTGCACATCTTCGTTAGACCAGGAATTATTATCAGGTACTTACAGCTGAATATAAGCAATAAACAATCTTCATAAAAAATATGTTTCTAGAAATGCACTTCACTTATCAAGACTACCATATCTAATTTTAGCAATGCTATTTAGATTAATACACATACCCTGGACAACATATTACATTAGATCAAATTCTCAGAGAGACTTTTGTAATAAATGGATGGCAGCAGAATTTCCATCTTAACATGAAGACTTATTGCTTTGTATTCAGATGATTCTGTAATCCCAAGCTAATCGTTATACACTGAGTTACATTTAATCATTAGTGCTGCAGGGAGGCAGACATAAACAGATCATTGAGAGTGTAATATGATTGTGGATTATTCATGCTAATATCCATTTTATTTCTCTTAAAGATTTTTTTTTGAGTGTTGGTACAGTGTATGCTATACTATACAAACACTGTATTTTATTTCCATGCTGCTGCAGTACACTATGTAACTTGTTACATCATAGTGTCAGTGACTGACACAACTTCCTGAAGTTGAATGACAATTATTGTTTGGTTTGGTTTTTTTTTTTTTAATTAAGATAAATAAGCTGGTGACACTCTACAGAATTTCAATCACAAATTCCTAAACAGGAAAAAAGCCCTTCCTCTGAAATTAAAATGAACAAACAAACAAACGCCCAAAAAACCAAATCCCGACAAAAAACCAGTCACAAACATGGCTTAGTTTTTCACAGAAAGGTAACCTTGGAAGGGTCCTCTGGGGATCATCTGGTCTGACCAACCAGGTACACTTAGATCAGGTTGCACAGGACATGTCCTGGCAGGTTTTGAAAGTCAACAGAGCAGGAGACTCCACAACCTCTCTGGGCAGTCTGGTGCAGTGTTCTGCACCATCAAAAGAAAAGGTTTTCTTTATGTTTAGGTGGAACTTTCTGTCTCCTTGTTTGTGGTCATTATCACTTGTCCTATCACTCAGTACCACTGATAAGAGTCTGGTCCCATCTTCTTG
This sequence comes from Pogoniulus pusillus, assembly GCF_015220805.1. Classification (NCBI taxonomy): domain Eukaryota; kingdom Metazoa; phylum Chordata; class Aves; order Piciformes; family Lybiidae; genus Pogoniulus; species Pogoniulus pusillus. The sequence goes on along the minus strand of NC_087283.1, from coordinate 3,827,675 downwards.
ATCCCCAGCTATTTATAAGCATTGAAAAGATGCCCTCTCAGCCTTCTCCAGGCCAGAAGTCCTAGGTCTGTCAGTTTCTCCTCAGAAGAGAGATGCTCCAGTCCTCTATTCATCTTTGTAACCCTCCGTTGGACTCTGTCCAGCAGTTTTCTGTCTCTAGAACTGTGGCCTCATTAGGGCAGAGCAGAGGGGAAGCAGAGTTGCTTTCCAGCAGGTCGACCCCTGACCTGTATGGCAGCATGGGTTTTTTCCTCCCCAGGTGCAGAATTCTACACTTCAGTAGGTTCAGTAGGTTCTCCTCCACCAAACTCTCCAGTTTTCCTATTTTTGGTAGTAATTTTCACATGCTGAGATGCTGTAGTGTATTGCAAGCTCTCACTGCTTACTTTGATAGTTAAACTACTTTCATTTTTCTCCACCTATCTATACAGTAGTAATTTTTTGTTCAGATACAATACAGGGATTAGAGTTGGTGATCTCCAGAGGTCCCTTCCAATGCCTACCAATCTATGATTCTATTATTTACCTCATACTTGTTCCCTGGATTCAGTTGTCTGTTCAATATATTTATCTCACTTACCTTCAGCAGATTTGAAACACCTCACTTTTGAGAAAGTGCTTGGATTTTCCTATAAATCTGTAATTTTCATCTTGAAAAAACACTTGTACCTTCAGGGAGCAATGTATTCTCTTTTCCCAGTGGCTTTTAATTTTGTTTACTTTCTCAAGTACCAACAAGAATATACTGTAGTACTGTAACAGTCTCTTGTCAGATCCAAAGAGTATATTTTTACCATGCAAGAGCTTCAGTTTGCTATAGAAATACAGTATAGAGTAATTGATCTAATCTATGTTTCAAATCCCAGTAAAATTAAAGAAACAAACAGGAAGGAAAAGAGTGTAAGTGCAACAAACTGCTCTTCATACATTTAAACCCTGAGAAGCCTCTTCTAGATGCCCAAATAAATCCAGGACCAACCATATCTTCATTTGCTCATTAGGTACTCAGTTTCAAAGAAAAAAAAGAAAATCAATACTTGTTCCTGTCTCATTTCTGAAGAGTGGCACTGAGCCATTTGAGGTCTGGAATGCCTTCAAGTGAGTGACATGCTCAGATAAAGTTCAAAACCTCAATATCACCTCAGCTCATTTTGAACATCAGTCACAGGATTTTGATTTTTGGTGGAATCAGAATTAAAGCAGAGGGAGAAAAGAAAGCACACACTGTGTTGACAGAAGAATGGATGCTATTTGGAGAAGGGGAAAAAATATTCTTGTCATTCTTTAGCAAAATTCTATCACAAACCAAAAATCTTTAATGTCCTTAGAGTTCGTTTTGCTCCCTGCAGATATTTGGGAGGTATTGAGATTACAGATATAAGGTATACATCAAGATTGTACTTGAGTGAAATAGATAAGGCCTATTAAAGATGCAAATTAGATTAAAACATAGTGAAGTTTTAGCTATGATATCTTACAGGATTTTCTAAAGATTTAGAGCTTTCAGCTGCATAGATCTTACCGTGAGAGTTCAGAGAGAGAACACAGCACTTCTTTCACAGAGTTACTGGGATCAGTCAGTGTTTGAAAAGCCCTGTTATTGTGTCTCACTAGGAAAAAACCAAGGTATTGACAAACTGAAAGGGCACTCAGGACTGAGGCCTTGGAAAGGCTGATCAATGAGAAAGGACTTAAATAAATAAATATGTATGGCTTATCTTAAAGGTGACTTTTACAAAAGTTTGAATGGCATTGCTGTGAGCCCTGGTTCTTTGGCATGAACCTGGGAGAAAATACAGCCAAAGCAGGCAAAAGTACTTGATTAAATGAAAACTGAATTGCCCAGATATGTAGCTACAGACATTATGGAAGAATCTTTCTTGTTCAAAATGATCACAGAAGGACAGATTTGTAATAAACACATCATGTAATAATATTATGCAGGCATTGGCCAATGGAAAAGATGTGGACTGATAAGGAGGATCTTTTTTTTTCTCTCCAGCTTCTCTTCCAGCCTGGTTGATTCTATGATTCTCTGATTCTTGTGGGTTTGTTTGTTTGTTTGTTTGTTTGTTTTTTAGGAAAAGCCTTAAATGTGTATTGCAGCACAGAAAAATGTAGTACTCAGTACTCAGATCTTCAAACATTTAAAAGAGACATTAGTCAAAGGCTTATGATCTTTAAGCAGTAGAACACCTTCAGAATCCTGTTCTTTTTTCCACTTCTCTCAGAAGGCTTCCCTTAAGAGTCATCAACCACTGGGGGAGAATCAGACCCAACCCAGTATTTGCCAAGCTTTGGGTGTGACTATAAAAGGAAATGGTGCTTTATGGATAGTACCATCCCTTGCTCTCACCACAGCATCATTTGCCATAACTTTACAACTTCCTGTACTGACAAGAAGTACTGAGATGCTGACAGGTGATATGTTGCCTGTGAACTATTGGTCAGGGTAAACTGACTCCAACTATGCCCTCTCAACTCAGGCTTTTAAAGAAATGGAGTTCAGATTTATACTGTCTGTGCTAGCGACGCTTTCCCCCCTCCCTGTAAATCTCTTTCTTGTCTGCAGGATTCGCTTTCTGTTGCAAATGGACACTGGAGGAAGTAACAGTATTTTCTATATATACTTCTTTGGCTAATGCCACCTTTGGTCCCAAATTCTAACTCATCACCACCCTGTCTGCTAATGCAGGAGCAAGACACTGCTTCACCGGATGGACATATGATGCCTCTTAGGGAGGATTAAAGTGCCTATCTCTGAGAGACAAAAAGGGAATACTTTAATGTTTAGTATTAAATCATTTTCCTAACTGGAGCAAAGCTATAAAAACAGTAATAACAACAGACTCCTAAAGGAGCTGAAATTCAGTCTTTATCTGACAGAGGAGAATACACAATTATGAACCTAGTAAAGCTTCAAAACCATAAATACAATTAAGAGTAAAGATATGTAGAGAAAAATACTGATGTAAACTCCTCATGGCTTCAAAATAACTGGATAGGATTCTAATATGAAGGAAAGCACTCTGCCATGATAATTATACAGCTCCACAACTCCCAGTTTGCATGTAAGAGTATGCAGAATCTCAAGTGTTTCACCTCCACTCAACATCCATCTAGGAAGAGACTTGAATAAAATTCACACAGAATTTTAGACATCTGTGTTAGCAACAGCAGCTCAGACTCAAGGGCTGAGAAAAGGAGTATTTGCAAGGCTGATGTAGGGAGGTAAAGGCAGAAATTCTCACACCAGTCTAATGTGCTATTAATAAGTCACAAGGTAAAGCATATTAGTAAGTGAAAAATGCTAGTGTGAAAACTGTAGAAGCAGTTAGATGTGAATAATGCTTTCATCTAAAGGTGTGCTGTTGCATCAGCCAGAAGGACATAGGGCATCAGGACGGGAGAAGGCCAGCATACATTAGTTAATGTTGTTCCATTTATTGGCAAGTGTTATCTTCTTTTTCCTCTTTCCTTTAAAGAATTCTGCTAAGTCTTTTTGGGTACAGCCTTTCTTCAGTTTAAATTCCTGTCCTCTTAAGTGTTGTGACACTGAATCAAGTCACTTTTCTCCAGCTATTTCCTCATCCTTTTCACAAATGTGTATCCTGTACTGCAATGCAGTGCAGTCTCAGTCTCCTGTTTTGCCATCTTTCCAGATCACTAATGACTGAACCTTTGTTTTCTGTGTCATTTTTGGGACTTTGTGCCTTTAGGATTCAATCCAGGAGTTTGTTTCCCTGTCATGTCCTTTGTTTGTTCTTCTTTCCTCTGTGCTACCTTAACAGAGATATTGATAGATGCTGCTCTAAGTTAAACAGTAATATTTTCATGTTTTTTCTTCTACCTCTTATTACTTTTAACATTTTCAGCATCTCTTTCCACTCTGTTACCTTCTCTCAGTATCCCATGCCATAACAAATATTTTTGATTCACAAAAAATGCTGCCCTATTCTCTTTATCCATTGCTTTTACACTCTCTGTTGGTTTGCCACGTCCTTGTTATTGATGTGTAGTTACTGATGATTAGTTTGTTTCTTTTCCAACACAGTGATAATTACACTCCAGCTTTATTTTGGCCATCTTCCGAGACTTTTTATTTCTGCTAAAGTTTGCCCCCTTCTTTTCAAAACTTTGGAAAAGGATTATTTTTTTTTTCTCTATTCAGTGGCTATGGGCATTAAAAAATAATTTCCTTTCTAGGTTGCTACAGTCTCACTTAATTGTACTCAATATCCAAGCTTTCAAGATTTGCTTCTCAGAAGCTCAGACCTTGTGTCTTTAACTTTTACCATGCAAATCAGATAGACATATTTTCTGCTACTTCAAATGGATCTGGATTTAAGCATATTGAAAATCATCAGCTATGACTTGGAGTCTGTCTTTGAGAATCTTTTGAAAGCATTTAAAAATTTGCTGCCTTTAAATGAAGCAGTTATTTAATTTCAGAAGTGGTGTCCTGCAATTGTTAGAGGTGAGGTTTCCAAATAGCACTCAGCAAGATGAGACATCTGTTCCATCTTAAGGAAAAACTATTTGTGATCAGTTGTGGCTAGCTACTTTATGTTGAATACAAAGTCTGTGTCTCAGCATAAGCGGAACTCATATCAATAATGTAAAAATTACAGCTTTAAGATACAGGCCTGCTGTGTGAGCTCTTCACAGTTCTGAGGTTAATGTCCTGTTGTCAGAACTCATCAATGTCAATTGGCCTGTCTCCATTACACACAGTTTGAATGGGGAGTAAGGTGTAGCCAAGAAGAGTTTTGCAAACTGGATCACGTCACAATAAATTCTTGCCTTTCCCCCTCTGCTTAAACCATCTGTTCAACTCAACTCAGAAAGGATCTAAAACAGAAAGACTCTTCAAGTCAGATACAGGACTTGATGAGCAACAAACATGAAGTGTTTAATTATGTGACCTGTAAGAAAAGAAACCAGCTGATTCCTCTGACTGGTGCTATGGAAAGCCTTTGCTTTTAGTGGCAGAAATTACAGTGAGAAAACATCTGTATAGTACCCTGATAGCTATGGAATTTGGGCCAGAAAAGCCTCAGCGTCTTTCACAGAATGCTGTGAAAGTGTTTGGGTACTGTCTGAAGCTATAGTTAGCCCTGCAAGTCAGGAGATAATATTTTGTGAGTAAATACTTAAAGCCTCTTATAATTCACCATTGCCTTCTGCCAAAAGCAGAAAGAAGCTCCTTGAATCCAACTTGTGGACAAGCAGTGTATTGACTGCAAGAACCTTCTCTTCCTGTTCAATTGAGATCAATTAATGTGTATATTTTTTGCTAGTTATTTCTAGATCTAGTTACTCCTCTGTGTAATGTCTCCATGACCATGCAAAGAAGCCATTATTATTAAAATTAGTGGTCAGGGATGGAGTTCTGAATACCAAAATTAATAAACAATATTAATTTTGGAAAAATATAATCTCACATTAATTAATTACACCTCCATAACAGGGTTGTACTTGAGCATGAAATTGGTAACTGTGAAAATGATTTGGTTTAAGATCTTAGTCCTCATAGGTTTGGGAAGAAAAGTCCTGGTAAAGATAGGATTTCAGTAGGTCTAAAAGAAAATCTTTATCCAAAGATGTGAAAAGCTCGTTCCTAATTAATCACATCAGATAATGTTATGAGTTTGCCTATCTGATCTTCATTTTCTTCACTTCCAGGGTGGTAAGGCATCTCATGATACCTATTCATTGTTTATAAAGTCATTTTGTAGCCTCTATCAACATTCCGAAAACCAAATATTCATGCCATGATTATAATCTTGGCTGATGCTATCAGCACAAGTTTATTTCTCTAATTCTTTGAAGCTACCTTGAAGAATTTATTGATTTAGATACTCATCTTGCTACACAATACTAGATATACTAAGCAATACACTTAACAAGGTTTGTGAATAAAGATTATTTAAGTAGCATTTTCTCTGAACAAAGTTAGAGTGAAATACTTTATGCTGCCAACTTCCTATATGAAAAAAAATGAGAGCAGCTGAATGGGCAATGTGAGAATTTGCCTTACTCAAAAAATTGAGGGATTCTAAGAAGGAAGCATATTAATATTTCTGGGGAAGAAAATACAATGGAGGGAGACAAAGAATCAAATGATTATGTGGCCAAGACTTTCACTTTTGTTTTTTGTAGGAAAAAACAGCTGTTCTATATCCCCTTCCTCCTTTATTCTCCAAACAATGCTTTTCAAGGAAAATGCTGGTTCAAAATGCTACCAAATGCACTTTTTCAGTGAAATTCCAACTGACAAGGTTTCGGAAGGGCAACAGCAAGCTGTCAGTAAAAGGATAGGACAATTAGGTGGAAATGCTACTTCATGTCAGCTTCTGGTACAACTAATGACATTTTGCACTTAAAAAAGATGCAACTGAATTCTGAGTGACACTAGCTGTAGATACAAGCTGGCATAGTTCCACAGGCTTCCAAAGAGCCTCAGCACCTAAAACCAGCAGGCACCTGGTCACAGGTTGTACATCAGATTTTTTCATAGCTTTTGAAAGAAAGGGTTATACTACTTGGACTAATATTTAGTCAAGCTCTGTATGAGAGCAGTATTAGAAATCAGATCAGATCATGCTAGCACTCAAAACTTAAGGATTTGACCAGGGTTATAGTTAAGGTGCTTGCATTTTATTTGTGATTTGCTGAGGGAAAGCATTAACTATAAAATTAGCTGGTTCTAGAATTGCTGTCTAGAAATCTCCACTGAGTTGTCACTTAACATGGCAGAAATCAGAAGGATCTTGCTGTTTGACCTTGAAGCTTTATAGTTACCCCTGATTAAACCCCAACAGCTTCACCATTGATGAGGCTGAGTAGCTGTTACAATCTACAGAGTAGTTGACTATTCATCTCGGTTACCTTCCGTAACCAGGAGAAGCCTTTTTATTAACTTGCTTATGACTCCAAACAGGAAGCTACTTCTAACCAACAGCTATTTCAGCTTCCCTTGAAAACCTGGCTGTTATTCAAACCACAAGCTTCTTTTCTTAGTGTACAGTAGTTTATTAGCCTATTTAGGTAGTTATGAGCCCTGGGTGGAACTCTGGGGAGTTCTTTCACCTAGGTGTTAAAGTACTCATTTGGAGGTTGGTCTGTACTTACCTTTCTCAATAGAAAATACAACTGACTTTTACATTCAACAGAAATTGCTTTAAAAAACCCCCACAAACTAACCACACACAAAAAAAAAAAAAAAAAAAAAAAAGAACCCCCAAAATAAAACTATAGAAAATACAACTGACTTTACATTCTACAGAAATTGCATTAAAAAAATCCCAACAAAACAAAATCAAAAAACAAACCACACAAAAAACCTCCCAAAAATAAAATCAATAAAAGAACCAAACAAAAGAGCAGAAAGAAGCAATGGGCCTTAGAACAGGAACCAAACATAATGAGCACCTAAACTCTGAACTGCTGAGTTATCCATCCTTTCTGACCTCATGAATTTGGAGCTTTTCTTCTGCACAAAGGTACTGCTTTCAAAGAACAACATTCCCCACCTCCTGAGTAGCCTTGTGTCTTGCAAGCCTTGTGTTTTGGGCACTCATCTGGAAGATAAAAGTATAGGTTTGAAGTTCAGACAAGAGGGAATTGAATCTGTGCTTTCCTTTTAAAGGGCAAACATTCTTACTACTTGGCTATTGTAGAGGAAAGAAAGACTCAGTATCTCCTTCTTCAGCTGTGTTTTAAAAGAAAAATACAAACACTGCTCAAAGGGACTAGGTCCCTGCTTTCAGCAAGGAGTGCTTGCTGAAGATCTGAAGCTCTCAGAGAGGACTAAGACCCAGAGTAGATTAACATTTCATGGTTTAACTTGGTGTTGGGTAGCTGTCGACAGACTGTTCAGCCTGTTGGGTACATCAGTCCCAGAGTGAAAGTGTTAGTCCTCTCTTAGGCTACACAGAGTGCCTGATGAAAGAGTTAGGAGTCCTCTTCTGTAAGATAAGATCCTAGATCTTGGAGGACAACCACTGCAGCAACAAGCCTTCATGTGCCACATGGCATCCAGACTGTCACTTCTTAAGTTCCCAGGATGCAGAGCTGGGACTTTATGCAGTTTTTGTTTAATTTTGGGTATGGCATTTATTTTTAAAGTCCTTGCACTGTAATTGCAAATTTCTTTTTCTATCTGAAAAAAACATTATCCATTTTTTTTCAAAGAGCAGGTGCATTCATCTGCTGTAGTTCAGCATGTACAGGACCTAAAAATTTCTGTACAAAGCCCCCAGCATGTCCATGGATGCAGAAAATGGGAGAGGCACTTACGAGAGACACAACCAACAGTTATGCTTTGAAAATCTGACATAGAATGTTTACTTAAAAGCACCTCCACCTCATGAATATTCCAGGAAGCTTTGACCCTTTCAAAATTTCCTGTAATCATGAAAAATGTCAGTTTTCCATGGGCTGCTGTGTTTTGGTTTGTGCAGTGCTCAGATGACAATTGGAGAAGCATTGCTACATATGCAGTATTAACGACTGTCATTAACTACTGATTAAATAAATAGGAAAATACCTGATTTATTCATTTATTTTTGTATTTTTAGCTTTCCTTTTTCTTTTCTAAGGTATTCAGACATATTCAAATGTTCTCAGCACAGCTGAAATAGAGCACAGAGATAATCTGAAATAAAGGCTACTGCCTGAAACAGCTGACAAACACAGTATATCTTTTAATTGCAGGAAAGGTTCACATTATGCTGCTAGGTGGAAAAAGATCTTATTTGGACAATCATGCTGAACTGACATGATTGTATAGGCTTAACACTCCAGGGGGAGTAACCTGGAACCTGACCTTAGATGGTCTTGACCCATCCCCAGGGGTGGGTCTGAACACCACCAAGTGATGGTTAGCCCACTCCCCCTTCCTGTCTAAAGATCCATAAAAGCAGGGGGACCTCCTGTTTCTCTGCACCCCCTGCCTTCCTGATTATCAGCATCACCATCCTCATCCTGTTTTCTCTGTTTTACCACGTGGCCACCACCCACAAGGCGGACAAAGCCTCACCATCAAACTCGGGTTGTATTTATACCCTTTTGTATTTGCTTTCCCTTCCCTATACCTTTTGTAACTTCCCTACCTCAGATACCTTTTTAAGTTACTGTTAAACTTTCCTTTTTAACTTCCAAATCGAGTGAGATTCGTTTATTTGGGTGTGCTTACTTTTCTCTCTCTCCATCTACTCCCTTTCTTTTGGGAAAGGAGGGGGAAGAGGGAAGGGCACTCTATAAATTGTTATTGGTGCTATCAAATTTATTTCAGTCTCTCTAATTAAAATTAGAACCAAGACAATTATAAAATGTTTAGATTAAGTGATGAAGCTTCATAGGCCAGTATGGCATGAAGGAGACACTATCTGTGAATGGCTGAGATCCATGGTCCCAGACAAAGGAGGAAGAATACTTACTCAATTTCCTAGAATCTTACAATACAAATAGAAATTGGAGGCTGGATGAAGCACTTAGCATCATGATTTAGTTAATTAGAAGGGTTAGGTGATAGGTTGGACTTGATGATTCTAGAGGTCTTTTCCAACCTAGTTAATTCTGTGATTCTGTGAAATATGGCAAGGTGGAAGTTATGTTTTCCTGTAAGTCTTCCAAAACCAACCAACCAGCCAAACAACAAAACAACAAAAAGCACCCAACCAACCAAAAGAAACAACAAAACCAGAAATATCTTACTTGCAGTGGGGACAATGATATGAAAAAATACCTGAGAACTCAGTTTCAACATAGACTTTTGATACTTGCTACAAAATCCTGGCCAGACTCTGTAATATATAAGCATCAGTTCTAAGAGAACATCAGAAAAGCAAAAGCTTTATGTTGCAGTTCTGCAATCCACGGGAAAAAAAGTGTAGCCTTAGGCACTGTATTTAAATGAGTCTTCCAAGATCCTCATGAACGTTAGCTCAGGCACAGTTTATCTACCAGGGGGAAAGCAGAGATTCAGTTTCACTGCCAACTTCCTTAATAAACATGAGCCAGTGGCATTGTCCAAAATAGAGTAGATAAGCAGAAGCTGCACATCCCACTCATTACTATGCTATATTAAAGCTTAGTGCAGCTGAGAGAACAACATTTCAGAAGTTATTTACAGCGATGAGAACAATTTAGTCTGCAAACACATGAGCAATAAATATCCTCATCCTAGAGATAAAAAAAAAAAAAAAGAAAGAAAAATTACTTTTGACAAAAAAAGTGAAACTATTTCCCCCTCCCCCCGCCCCAACCTTGATTATCAAAGAAATGTTGCCACTTTGGATGTGTTTAGCTGGGTTACTGATTTGATGTATATTTAAATTAGCTAGTATCCTGTGTGTATGCTAGGGAGAGATTCTACTGCTCGTAGATGATACAGTTCTTGACTGATATTTCGGCTGCCATGGCCTCCTGAAAGAACTTGGATGCAGGAGAAATGCTGACGTTTGCATGGTTTTTACCCTTTTCATAGCACCAATTAACATAATCTTCAGACTGTAGCAACCCAGAATTAGCACTATTAATTGCAATCTTTTCCTAGAGCAGTGTTTTTTACAGTAGACATTCTAAACTCAGGGTACTTATTATTGGTGTAGACTTTCAACCTGAAGGGTTTGTTGGGCTTTTGCTCTGACAGAGGTAGCCTGGGCATTGAGAGAGTTTATGAGTCTTAATGGAGATGTGTAACCCGATTTGCCATAGAGCCCCAGTCCCTCCCTCCTTACAGGAGGATGGGTAAGCATTTGTGTTGGTGAAGACTGCTGTAAAATCAAAGACATAGGAGTGTTGTTTGTAGATTGTCTTTTATCTCCTAAGTGTCTGGGAAATGCCTCTATAATCTGTTGTCCTTGTCTTTAGGTCTGTTAAAGCCCTAAGATCACCTTTCTCCTCTCATGGTATCCTAAGAGTAAAACCAAGAGAAGTGCTAGAGCTGGGAGACAGTGCTCAGGTTGCAGGGAGTAAATGAGTCCCTTTCCTGAACCACAGCCTGTGCTTCTGCCTTTTTGGGCATGTTTTGGAAGAGGCAGGCATATCAAACCTCCCTTTATTGGCTTTGTTTAGCATGATTGCATGTGCAGGTCTGTTAATTGTACAGATAAATAACCTGCAAGTAGATTTCCTCACACAGAAAACAGAAACGTAGCATGATTGCATGTGCAGAGAGGTTAATTGTACAAATAAATAACCTGCAAGTAGTTTTCCTCACACAGAAAAAAGAAGCTTGGCATGATTGCATGTGCAGAGAGGTTAATTGTACAAATAAATAACCTGCAAGTAGCTTTCCTCACACAGAAAACTGAACTTAGGTTGCAATAAATATGTCTAAAACAAATGTGTTATGTGACACAAGCTGAGTGTTTGTACCTTGTCCAGTCAATGACATGTGCTACCACCCCTGTAGTGCCCTGTATGGTTTAATGAAATGTATAGGTGTGAAAGATAGGAATGCATTTTCAAATAGATTGTCTCTTCTTGTCCAAGAAAACTTCCAGGAAAACAACCCTGCTTTGATTCACAGAGTCCTACACCTCAAAAATGAAACAGCACTGTTTATTTTCTTGCCCCAAACCAGGAGTGGGTAGAATTTCAGGAGGCAGTTGTTTACCAGACCTGAAATATCTTGGTGTGATGCTAAGCAAATGATATGTTTTGGCAGTAAAAGAGTGTTTGTGCCTTTGTGAAAACCCTGAAAATAGTAACAGAAAGATTTCCCCCCCTGATCTTTACTCCTACAGTCTCTTAATTTTTCATGTAAAATATATTTGAATTCTTTAAAGTTACCAGACTTTTTCCCCCTTTGTGTTTCTTACAGGGGACTCTAACACAGATCCTCTGATCACTGCTAATTCTAATTTTTTTCCCCTAAATGACAAAGGAAAATGAGACAAATCTGAAATTTTGTGAAAATTCAATAGGCACTATTATTTTCCTATTTCTTAGCTTCATTGCATCTTTTTCATCTACTCACTAAAACAGCTTTCTTTACATTTTGTTTTTACTTAAATAAACATTAAACATACTTGCCTACAGTAAGCTCTCTTGTTTTATTCTCTTTGCTCTCCTTTCCTGTACAATAAGCCCATTAATTTTTCATATTTTATTTTCTGAGTTTCTCCTTTGTTATTTGATTCTTAATGAATTCTCTCTTAAGCTTACAATATCAATGCTTATTTATTATGGATGTCTTGTACGGGAGCATTTTTACTGTGATTTGATTTTTCATCAGAAGACCTTGAAGTTCACTTTATATAGAAGAAATGACAAAAAAAAAAATCCTTGGGAAATAGTCCATGCAAAATAAATATAGGTAATGCAGGAGAGGGGAAAGAAACCCAAGGACAAAACCAAAGATCAGCAATGACAGTTATCTGGGAAAAGCTCTTTGGAAAGGGGAAAACATCCATTATAGAAGGCAAATGACATTAAACCAAGAGTTCTTCAAGTTTTTCAGGGCAAGCTGCTTAAAATTTTTGAGCTGAAGTTTTAGGCTAGTTTGCATGGAAATTGTGTCAATCAAAAGAAACTAATTGTCTGTATTTGTAGTTACACATGTTAATTTATGAACTGAATTTATAAGATATATAAGGAGCAGTAAACCTCTAGACAATGTTCTCTACCTGCATAGGAAACATTAAGAGTGCTGTAACTGAGATA